>NC_066583.1:59782460-60102204 GCF_024323335.1 Lathyrus oleraceus
ATGTCAAGAACATCGCATCTGACATCAGTAAATCTAACAGCTTTGGTAAGAAAACAAGGTCTAAAGAAAAGCCCAAAGAAGTTCAGTGTTATGAGTGTAATGGGTATGGTCATATTAAAACTGAATGTGGGACCTACCTCAAGAAACAAAAGAGGAGTCTTGTTGCCTCTTGGTCTGATGGAAGTGAAACAGAAGAAGCTACAAACCATGTGACTGCATTGTCAGGAAGATGCGGATCTGAGAAAGAGTCAATTGATGATGAAAGAACCTTTGAAGAGCTGGCCACTACCTACAAAGAGTTGGGCCACAGAATTCCAGGAGTGTGCAGACAAGTTGAATGCTAGAAGAAAGTGATAGCTCAACTGGAAAATGAAAAAACCATCTCAAAATTAAAGACTGAAGCGGTATTCTTGAATTCCAAACTAGATGAGATGACTAAGTATGTAAGAATGCTTAACAATGGATCTGCCATCTTAGACAAGATTCTCCAGACTGGCCAAATAACAGGAAACAAATCTCGCATTGGATTCAAGGCTGAATGCAGTTACACTTGGTGCAAACCAAAATCCAAACCTAAGTGCAGCCATGTTAAAAGCAGGCCTGAGATGTCACATCAGATGTCACAACAGCAGAAAGGGAAACATCAAAGATGGAAATGCCAATACTGTGGGAAATTTGGCCACCTGAAGCCCTTCTGCTATAAGCTATATGGTTATCCTATCCCTGTTCAGTCTCAATATCAATTAAGATCCAAGCATCACAGGACTGTCAACAAAGAGAAATGGGTTCCTAAGACAAAGGTTACAAGTCTAATAGCCCACACTTCCCTCAGAGATTCAGCCAAAGAAGATTGGTATTTTGACTGTGGTTGCTCCAGACATATGACTGGGAACAAAAATCTGCTAACTGAACTTCACCATCATGCCATGAGTTATGTTACCTTTGGTGATAGTGCAAAGGGTGAAATTAAGGGAATGCGTAGACTGGATTGCCCTGGAGTTCCTGACCTTGACGATGTCCTACTTGTTAAGGGATTAACTGCTAATCTTATAAGCATCAATCAACTGTGTGATCAAGGTCTGAATGTAAACTTCACCAGAACTGAATATCTGATTACTAACAAGGAAAATGAAGTGATCATGAAGGGAGTTAGGTCCAAAGACAACTGCTACATGTGGAGCTCTCAATAAACTGGATACTCTTCAATGTGTACCTTACCCAAAGAGGAAGAAGTAAAGATATGGCATCAAAGATTGGGCCACCTGCACCTTAAAGGTATGAAGAAGATCATATCAGCTGAAGCTGTTAGAGGAATTCCAAACTTAAAGATTGATGAGGGAAAAATCAGTGGAGAATGTTAGATTGGAAAACAAACAAGGATGTCACAGCAGAGGCTCAGACATGGCACCACTACCAAAGTATTGGAACTCCTTCATATGGACTTGGTGGGACCCATGCAAGTAGAAAGCCTTGGTGGGATGAAGTATGCTTATGTGGTGGTGGATGATTTTTCCAGATACACCTGGATCTATTTTATAAGAGAAAAATCTGATGTATTTGAAGTCTTTAAGGAGCTTTGTCTGAAACTTCAAAGAGAAAAAGAAAGTCCTGTTATCAAAATTAGAAGTGATCATGGGAAGGAGTTTGAGAACAACAAATTTGTTGAATTCTGCTCTTCAGAAGGAATACATCATGAGTTCTCATCTCCCATCACTTCCCAGTAAAATGGTGTGGTAGAAAGAAAAAATAGGACCCTTCAAGAATCAGCCAGAGCTATGATTCATGCAAAGAAATTGCCCTACCATTTTTGGGCTGAAGCCATGAACACAACCTGCTATGTTCACAATAGAGTGACATTAAAGAAAGATACTCCCACAACCCTTTATGAAGTCTGGAAAGGAAGAAAACCTACATTCAAATACTTTCATGTATTTGGCAGCAAATGCTATATCTTGGCTAATCGTGAGCAAAGAAGGAAGATGGATCCCAAAAGTGATGAAGGAATATTTTTGGGCTATTTAACAAACAACAGAGCTTACAGGGTCTTTAATTCCAGAACTAATGTATTGATGGAATCCATTAATGTTGTGGTTGATGACCAACAGACTGATGTCACATACGAAGTCGAGACATCTCTGAATGATTCTCCAGCTGACTTCTCAGACAAAAATAAGGAAGAAGAACCTCCTCAAGCTGAACCTGAAGATGACAAAATCAACAAGGGACCCTCTATTAGAATTCAGAAGGATCATCCCAAAGATCTTATCATAGGAGATCCAGATAAAGGAGTCACTACTAGATCAAGGGAAGTGATCTCACATGGTTTCTTTGTGTCAAAGATTGAACCCAGAAATATCAAGGAAGCCTTGACTGATGAGTTCTGGATCAATTCCATGCAAGAGGAGTTAGGCCAATTCAAAAGGAATGAAGTATGGGAATTGGTTCCTAGACCTGAAAGAGTAAATGTCATAGGTACAAAGTGGGTATATAAGAATAAATCAGATGAACAAGGGGTTGTTACTAAAAACAAAGCTAGATTAGTAGCTCAAGGATATACTGAAGTTGAAGGAGTAGACTTTGATGAAACATTTGCTCCTGTAGCTCGCCTTGAGTCCATTAGATTATTGCTTGGAGTGGCATGTATTCTGAAATTCAAACTGTTTCAAATGGATGTAAAAAGTGCCTTCCTGAATGGCTACTTAAATGAAGAAGTATATGTTGAACAACCTAAAGGATTCACAGATCCAAATCTTCCACAACATGTGTACAGATTGAAGAAAGCCCTCAATGGGTTGAAGCAAGTTCCTAGGGCTTGGTATGAGAGACTCACAGTGTTCCTCACTGACAATGGATACAGGAAAAGAGATATTGATAAAAATCTGTTTGTGAAGAATGAAGGAGGGAAGCTCATGGTGGCACAAATATATGTAGATGACATTGTATTTGGTGGGATGTCAGAACAGATGGTTGAACATTTTGTTAAACAAATGCAATCTGAGTTTGAGATGAGCCTTGTTGGAGAACTGACATACTTTCTTGGGCTACAAGTCAAACAGATGGAAGACCCTATCTTTCTATCTCAAAGCAAGTATGCCAAGAACATTGTGAAGAAGTTTGGCATGGAAAATGCAAGCCATAAAAGCATACCTTCTCCTACTCATGTGAAAATTTCCAAAGATGAAAATGGTGTCAGTGTAGATCAGAGTCTATACATAAGCATGATAGGTAGTCTGCTATATCTCACAGCAAGTAAACCTAACATTGCATTTGCTGTAGGTGTTTGTGCTAGGTATCAAGCTGAACCAAAAGTCAGTCAAATAAACCAAGTGAAGAGAATACTGAAATATGTCAATGGCACCAGTGACTATGGGATGTTGTATACTCATGGATCCGGATCCATGCTGACTGGTTACTATGATGCTGACTGGGCTGGAAGTGCTGATGATAGAAAAAGCACATCTGGAGGATGCTTCTATTTAGGGAACAATCTGATTTCATGGTTCAGCAAGAAACAAAACTGTGTATCTCTATCCACTGCTAAAGCTGAATACATAACTGCTGGGAGTAGCTGCTCTCAACTGGTCTGGATAAAGCAAATGTTGTCTGAATACAATGTCACAGAAGAAGTCATGACATTATATTGTGATAACCTGAGTGCCATAAATATTTCCAAAAATCCTATTCAACATAGCAGGACAAAGCACATTGACATTCGTCATCACTTCATTAGAGAACTGGTAGAAGAAAATATCATAACTTTGGAGCATGTCACTACTGAAAAACAATTAGAAGACATTTTCACTAAAGCTTTGGATGCCAATCAATTGGAATGTTTAAGGGGGAAGTTGGGGATCTGTGTTCAAGAGAACCTATAGCTTGGGGGATATTTCTGAAGTGGGTTGTGGCAAAAGATGTGTTGCTGTGTTGGGATGCTGAAGTTTATTGTTTTTTGAAAATGCGTATTTTGTGGGAGTCCTTATTGATGTCTGTTTGTAATATTTTGGGCTCTTAATGAGTTCCTTGGATTTGTTCATTATCCCAGCTATCACAACTGTGTATGATGATGGTTTGTACTGCCTAACTTTTATGTTTTAACATTTTTAATGTTATAACATCGGACCTGACATTCTCTGTTAGACTAATTGACATTTATTTTGTCTAATTGGTCACCTTTGGTCAATTTTGACTAAAAAGGGGAAGAAGTGTTAATGTGGAAGCATTTGTTGATGTGGAGTTGTGAGATGTATGTAGCTGATCTGAAGGACAACTATTATTGAAGAAAGTGGACAGGTGTTAAAACAGAATGTTGTTCTGTTTATAGATGTCAAAGAGGATGTCTGATATGGTGTACATGTGTTGATGTTGAAGCAGATGTCAGAATGACATTTTGGCTGGTACAGGTGCTGGAGTTACAGTAGCTGTTATTTGATGTATGCACAAATTTAGGGGGAGAAGGAGTACCCTTGTGCATTTGTGTGTCTTACTAGTTACATCCATAACTAGTAATTCTGTTTTTGTTGCACAGATTTAGGGGGAGGAGAAGTACCCTTGTGCATGTGTGTATTACTAGTAACTAGCTAGTAATTGTGTTGCTTCTACTGCTGTTTAAACTACTGTTATGTTATTTAACTGCTAATAGTTTACCTTGTGAACAAAAATGATAGATATATGTTTTAGCCGAAATTTGCCAAAGGGGGAGTTTGTTGGTTCTTAGTGTTGGCAGCAATTTTGGTAAAACAAAGAGTGCTCACAAGATGTTATGTGTGATGTCTTAACATAAGATATCCTATGTACCTGCTGAAGTTCAAGAACATGTTCATGCAGGATTGTTTCAGAATGCCATACACAAGGTCATGGCATCTGATATGGGATGTACCTGCTGGAGCTTAAATGAAAGACATGTTCATGCATGATTGTTTCAAGATGTCATACACAAGGTCATGGCATCGTATATGGTTGTACCTGCTGGAAGTTATAAAAGGAATTATGGAATGATGCAGGATTTTTCCATGATGTCAGACCCGATGTCTTGACATCCTGTACACAGAACATTCAGTGTGAATGTCCGGTGTTTTGTGATTGCACAATTAATGGCAATCTATGTATGATTGAAGATCTGATTAGCTGGCGCATTCAATCATGGATTACAACCTGATTTACTTATTTTCCAAGGAGATCTAACCAGCTGTTATAAAAAGATTTGATTGGAAAATAGATTTAGGGTTTTCAAGATGTCCAAGCCCAGCTGAAAGCTTATATAAAAAGGGACTTAGAAAACCTGTTTTACAACACAACCAATACTGAGCGAAATATAGTGAGAGAGCTAGGGTTTGTCTCTGTTTAGTCGTAAGACTTGTAAGCCATTCAAGTCATCTTTTGATGATTAAATTGGACTGATTTGTGGTTGTAATTTGTCACTCTAAAGCTGTTAAGCAAGAGTGTGTGTCTACTTGATCAAAGTTGTGAAGCAAGATCAAGTGTGTGTCTTCTTGATCAAAGTTGTGAAGCAAGATCAAGAGTGTGTCTTATTGATTGAAACTGTGAAGTAAAATCAAGAGTGTGTTATTGAAAAGTGTTTTATTTTCTCAAGGGATTTTTGTTTAAGATCACAGGTGTGATTGTAGGGAAGTGAGTGGGTTCTCATATCTAAGAGTGCTTAGGTAGAAATTGCACGGGTAGAGATTAGGTGAGAAAGACTGTAACTTGTTGAAGTGTACGAAGAGTCTTTGAACTGATTCTATTTTAGTGAATTTCCTTCCTGGCTTGGTAGCCCCCAGATGTAGGTGAGTTGGACCGAACTGGGTTAACAATTGCATGTGTATCGTGCATTACATTTCTCTATCTTTATTCTATTTGCATTACTCAGATATCAGTGTCATAACATTACCTTCGACATCTCATATCTGATACCAGAATTACATATAGGAATTTGAAAGAATCCTAAGTATCCGTCTAAATAGCAGAAGTTAGAATGTTTATCCTATCGTTCAAGCATTTGATCAATGAAAGGTAATGGAAAGTGATCTTTACGAGTAGCTTTATTTAATTTTCTATAGTTTATGCACATTCTCCATCGAGTTTGAGTTCTTCTTGCTACAGATTCCCCCTTTCTCATTACTAACAACTGTAACACCTCCCTTCTTTGGAAAGATATGTATCGGGCTGACCTAGTTACTGTCGGATTTCGGGTATATAATTCCTACTTCTAATATCTTTTGTACCTCCTTTTTTACAACATCACTCAAGATAGGATTTAGTCTTCTCTGATGCTCTCTAGAGGTTTTACAGTCATCCTCTAACATTATGTGATGCATACATATAGAGGGACTTATTCCTTTTAAGTTGGAGATGTTATAGCCTAGAGCTATTGGATATTTTCTTAAGACATGGAGTAACCTTCTAGTTTCTATCTATCCTAAGTTAGCGTTGACTATTACTGTTTGTTCAAGCTCGGTATCTAGGAATTCATACCTTAGATCTCTGGGTAGTGTTTTGAGTTCTATTTAAGGTTTCTTTGGGCATGGCATTAGATTTGGTGTTAGTGCTAGACATTCTCTTAGGTTGTCATCTATATATGGCTCACGCCAATTATCGTCTTCAAATATATGAGGTGTTGGAATCTTCAGTACTTAACTATACTTAGATGGTTCTTTCTCCATTTCTTTCAAACATTCGTTGATGACGTCTAAGAAACAACATGAGTCGTCTATAGCTGATGCTTGTAGAAATTTAGCTAAGAGAAATTCAACTTTTTCTTCTCCAACTTCGAATGTTAGCCTTCCTTTCTTCACATCTATGATGGCTCCGGCTGTGGCTAAAAAGGGTCTTCCTAAAATAATAGGGATGTTGGAATCCTTGTTTATATCCATTATTACAAAGTCGGTAGGAATATATAATTGTCCTATACGAACGAGAACGTTCTCTAGCATATCTATTAGAAATTTAAGAGAACAGTCAGTTAGTTGTAGAGACATTTTGTTGGTATTAATTCTCCTAGATTGAGTTTTTAGCATGTGGATAAGGGCATTAAACTAACATTGACTCCTAAATCGCATAGAGCTTTGTCTATGATATAACTTCCGATTACACATGGTATGGAAAAACTACCCGGGTCTTTCGGTTTAGGAAGCATGTTGTTTTGAATAATAGTGCTACACTCGGTAGTAAGCATAATGGTTTCATCATCCTCAAGCTTTTTCTTGTTGGATAGAATCCCTTTAAGAAACTTAGCATATGAAGGCATTTGCGTAATGGCTTCTGTGAATGCTATAGTGATATTAAGTTGCTTCAGAAGTTCTACAAATTTCTTGAATTGTCCTTCATTTTGGGACTTAACAAGGCTTTGGGGATAAGGTATAAGTGGTTTGTATGGTGGCAGAGGCATATAAGGTGGTTCTTTATCTTTTGCATCTCCTCTTTCGTCTTCCTTTCCATCATTGATTGGTTCCTTTACCTTTTCGGTTCCCTTACCAGAATTTTGATACATGGTCAAATTTTGGATTCTTGAGTCAAGTGGTTCATCTAATTTTGTTCCACTTCAAAGTGTGATAGCGTTAGCATGGCCTTTTGGGTTTGGTTGTGGTTGACCAGGAAATACTCCAGTTAGGGCTGCTATTGCGGCTTGTTGTTGGGCTACTTGGGAGATCTGGGTTTCTAACATTTTGTTATGGGTAGCCATAGCATCAAACTTATTTGAAAATTCTTTGTTTTTTTGAGCTTGGGAATTAATAAAGTTTTCCATCATGATATCCAGATTTGACTTTCTAGATGCTTGTGGAGCAACAGAGGCTCCTTTATGATAGCCAGGTGGAATAACAGGTGTTTGGTTTGGTGGAAACAAAGCATTGTTACTTTTCTAGGAAAAGTTAGGATGGTTTCTCCAACTAGGATTGTAAGTGTTTGAATATGGGTTTCCTTAAGCATAATTTATTTGGTCGATGGGAACACCAATCAATAACTGACAATCAGCATTAGTGTGCCCAGGGGTTCCACATGATTCACAACTTAACGTTATAGCAACTACGGTAGATGCTGGTGTTATGGCCAAGCTTTCAATATTTTGAGTAAGCGTATCCACTTTAGCATTGACACGGTCTATGCCATTAACTTCGTATATTCCTCCTTTTGGAGTTGGTTTTTCTACAGCAACACGTTCACCTCTCCATTGGAAATGATTTTGAGCCATGTTCTTTCTGAGTTTATAAGCTTCGTCATACGGTTTGTCCATTAGAGCACCGCCAGCGAAAACTCTTAAATTCATCTTAGTGTTATACAACATACCGTAGCGGGTTACCATTAGAGATATTGACTAAATCCAAGGTAAACCATACAAGTCGAGTCGCCACCACACTTCTATTTATCCAAAGGAATGGTTAGAAAGCGAACAAAAACCTAAAAGTTTTATCGAATCAAAAACAAGTAAAAATGTCAGAGATCTGGGTAAGGGGGTTGGTTATGCAATGGGAAGGTTTTAAGCACCCAAAACATCATAGGTACTCCTAGGGAGCCCTTTTCATACTTGTTGTAAGGTTGGTATTTTGTGAAAATTTGTTTGTGCAAATATGATTGAAGAGATGAGAAGAGAATATACAAGTTTATTTACATTTTTGTGTTTGGATGGATAAACCCATTGCCTACGTACCATCTTAAAAATGATTAGGATCAAAACCTCGTAGTTCGGGGTAAAAATCTCAAAATGAGTGGATGGATTGATTGGTCCAAAAGCCCTAAGGTCTTTTGTTATCCAAGGGAGAAAACTCAACCTAAATAAGCATGGAAGGCTCATTGTCCATCACTAAGGATATAGGTGAGTATTACATCTACCTCAAGGATAACTCAAACCTAATAACTAAAGGTTATGAAAAATTTGCTTAAGAAAGTGGCCATTGAAACCACAAAAAGACATTTGAATGGGTTATATTTACCAATGAAAAGTTTATACAAAATATGGTCAAAATTGACTTAGGAGTTCAATTCAAAATAAGTGTTATGAAAAGAAAGTTTGAAAATTAAAAGCATAAAGCTTAGGTTTCTAATGTTTGAAAAGAAGTGTTAATGTTTGCACAAAAGTTTTGGCTTGGGTTAGAGTGGAGGGAAGAAGAAGAATGGCTAAAGTCCTAATCATACAAGAGATAAGGGATAAGAGAACAAGACCACAAATGGAGTTCCTCTCTCGAGATCATATTGATGATCCAAGTAGCTCCCATCCTTTGGAAATATGCAAGCAAAATAATAGTAAGCTCAAGCAATCAACAATCAATTTAGCTCTTGGAAAGTTCCTCAATGGCTCTTAGATCTCTCTCTCTTAGAAGCTCATGGCAATGGTTCCTCACTTAGACTCATGTCCATTTTCTTTGCATTTGGTCCACAACAATCAAAACAAAACACAAGCACAATGAAATAAACACAAATATATGCTCAAGTGATCAAAAGGCAAATTGCATTAACATAAACATGTGCTCAAGTGAGCAAAGGAAAAAAAAAGCAAATGAATAATATGTACAAGAATAATAAATTGCATAAAAGTAAAGGGGCAAAAAGTAAATGTTAATTGTTAATGGTTAATGTTAGTAGTTAGTGTGCCATAAGGCAAATTTAGCGCTATGTTGAGCAATCGTAATTGGACTTATGTAGAAGTCACCACTATCTGAGGCCGGTCAATAATAATGTAGGCAACAACACAAGTTAGAAATGTTGATTAGTGAACCAAGTTCCAACAACTTGCCATGCCAAAAAGAGGAAGAGAAATGATCTTGTATTGGTTTAAGTCCTTTGCATGATTTAGGAAGCAATCTATCCTTAATGCAAATCCATTCACTTGATCATTTGATCAAGATGAATTAGATTTGAATCAAGGAAGATTAAACCTCCCTAATAAATGCTAACTTATCAACCTTTAACTCATTGATCAAATAGAAAAGAAGGAGAAGAAGAAGAAGAAAAAGAAGAAGATGGATAATGGAAAAGAAGAAAATAAAATGCATCAAATGATAAGGAATGTACCAATCCATAAATGTTGACCAAAGATAGGCAAGATCAAGGTCAAACCACAAAAATCAAGAATGAGATGAAGATTGGAAGTCAAGAAATAAACAAAATATTTTTGGCATTTTTAATATTTAAAAATAAACTTGAATTAAAATATTAAAGAAAGGTCAAACTTAAAATTCACTTCAAATCAACTTTAAAAAGTCCAAGTGAATTATCCCAAGTTCAACAAGGTCAAACAAAGTTTGACAACAAATTTCAGCATTTTTAAAAGTCAGAAACTATTTTTTATCAATTAAAAATGAATAAAAATAACCTAATTGAACTAAAATCTCAAATCAATTAATAAATTGATGAGAATATTTTTCATAGATCCATCATCATTCAAAGAGGTTAGAAAAATATTTTCAAATTTTTTGGATATCAAAAACTATTTAAAATGAATTAAAAATAACCAGAAAAGAGAAAATTCATAAAAAATATCAAATGATAAAATAAAAAATATTAAAAACCATTTTTAGAAACTAGAATTAAAAAGAGAAATAATGCAATTGGTCCCATATTATTTGGACCAATAATAAAAGAGATATGAATTTTTGAAAATGAGATGGAATTAAAAATTAAAAATGAAAAATCAGAAAAATAGAAAAATCCACAGGCGTTGGATGGATCCTCATTAATTGACGTGGAGGATCTAATGGTCATGAGCTGCGCACGCACCATAGTCCAAGGTCAATGAGAAACACAAGAAATTAAATAAAGTCAATAGATATAAAGGCTATGATATAAACTGGGGGAACTCGCGTGACCTTAAATTCAGGAGAATACAAGTACAAGGCCCAAGTGCTGCAATATAAAAGGATGGCAATCCTTCATTCAGAACTAGGGTTTTTAGGCATGAATATTTTATTTGTCCAATATACTTCACTGCTGTATTTTTGTGTGTCTTATATTAGACGTATCTTGTAAGCCAAGCTATTATCACTGAGATGATTGCATTGGTATAGGGTGTTCATTGAGTTGTAAGTGTTGTGTCACTCTAAGCTTTTAAGCGTGAGTGTTGTGTATCTTGATTAAAGCTGTTAAGCACAATCAAGAATTGTTTGAAGTGTGACTTCATAATTGTCTTTAATATTGATTAAAGGTAGTAATCACTAAGGTGATTGAGGGGGAGTGAGTAGGAACTCTGATCTTAGTGTAAGATTGAAATTGCATTGGGTAGGTATTAAGTGATAGGGTTAAACAATTGGTTTAAGGTCTGAATTAATACTACTAATAGTGGATTTCCTCCCTGGCTTGGTAGCCCCCAGACGTAGGTCATGTTGGACCGAACTGGGTAAACAATTACTTGTGTGATTTACTGCACTTACATTTTAAGTTCTGCATAAGTCTTGTCTGCGCAGAATTGGATGTCATAACAACCCCTGTGACATCGGAAGTCTGTTAACTAGAATTTCATATATCTCAACTATGAAATTGAACCATGTCTAATACCTTAAGGAAAGTTTTAAAAAGAAAAGTGCACAAGGCCACAAAATGGTTTGATGACTTATGCATTTTTTAGTCTTTTGAAATTGGTCTAAATATGCTTAATATGAATTAGCATTTATTGGGAAAAGGTTTTGACAATCACTTGAAAAAAGTCAAGGTTTATTGAGAAAAATGATTCAAGTTTGAAAAAACAATAAGGTTTTGAAAAGAGGGAGAAGATTTGAAAATTTAAGAAAGCGAGGAGAAGAAGAGACTATCGTAAAGCATAAAGTAAAATCTAGGGAGGAAAGATCTAACCAAGAGATCGCAAGCTTTTTGACATAAGTCAAGAAATAATTCCCTCAATTGGATTAAGCCTCAAGCAAGCCAAAATAAGCAAATGATAATCCATGCATCAGATGAAACCAAATCTTCACAGAGTAGTCCAAAGTCATAGGTATCAGATGAATTCCAAGGTCTCAAGTCACAAATCCCAAAGCAAATGTCAAGATCCTAATTCTAAGTCCATAACTCCAAAATGATGCAAAGGATATTAACACAAGTCCATGAGTTAGGAGAAACAAGTTTCTTTTTATTTTTTGGTTTTTTTTCCTTATTAGTGTCTTCTTTACAATGATATAAAATAAAGGTCCGAATGGGCAAAGAACAAAATAACATAATCATAAATAATATGATATTAAATGCTAAACATAAAGTATAGAGTAAATGACATAAAATAAAGGCATAAAGTAAATGACATTGAAATAGATGTTAATACAAGTGAAGAGTTAGTAAGAGATGTTAGTAAAGATGAAAAGATGTTTTGGTTATTTTTTGGAGAACACTCAATTATCCACTCACAAGAATGAAAATAAGAACCTATACATCATTTGTGAAAAGGTCTCCAACTTGGATAAAATCAGAAAGTATGCCACTAGCTCTCACAAAGGGAAAAAGAGCAACATTTTTACACAATACCATGAGGAATATGAGACTTACAATCTCATTTATAAAAATGCATTTTGCTTTCGAGACAAATTTAGCGCTATGTTAAGCAATTTTAATTGGACTTATGTAGAAGTCACAACTATCTGAGGCCGATCAATAATAATGTTTGTGTTAGTACATGTTAGAGAAATGATAAGTAAATCATTCTCATAAAGTTATGCCACACAAAAATAAAAGATAGAGGATGATGATCAAGAACAAGGCTAGGAGAATGGTCCATTAATTCAATCCACACTTCATGACACTTAGGACCAACTTATGTATCAATCCAAAGTACCTTAAATGATCCATCATAACTTAGAAGGTAGGCTTGAAATGATGAAAGTTCATCAAGTACCAATCCACACATCATGAACAAGATGGACACAAACCATAAAATTGATCAAAGGGAAAAGAAGGAGATGAAGAAGAAGGAGACAAGAGAAGTCACACCCAAATTGGATAAAAAATTTGATCAAGTTATAATAAAAATCAATCATCCATTTTGGTGGATTAGGGTTTTCACCCTATTAACACCCAAGATCCATTGAGTTTGATGAGACTTGAAGTCAAAACCATCATGACCAAAGCCAACAGAAGTTCATAAGGTCACACACATATTAAATGCAATTAAATGAAATAAAAATGCATCAAAGGTATTTTTAAATGAATTTTAAAATAGAAATAAAATGGAAAATCCATAAAGTCCTTCAAATCACCAAATAAATGGCCATGAAAATTATGGAAGGTTGAAAATAAAATAAGAAACATATAATAAAAATTTTAGAATTAAAAAATGCAGAAAAGTAAATTTTAACCAATTAAAACAAAGGAGAAAAGAGAAAATTCATGAAAAATAAAAAATCAGTGAAATAAAATATGGAAAAATAAAAATCAGATGAAGAAAAATAAAAGAGAATTTTAGAAATTACAATGTGAATTGAGCAAAGGGAATTTCAGAGAAGTTTCAGAAATAAGCAAGTCATGAAAATTCAAAATTAAATGATGAACACGGTCAATTAACACCAGATAAGTTAGGGGAAAGCATCATAGAGTGAGGGACTACATTGTGGTAACTTGTTTGAGTTCAAATGATGCTCAAAACTACCTTATCCAAATGGTGATCAGAAGTTGATGAAGCTCGATCTGGTTAGAACACTGCAGGAGGTCTTAGATCTTGGGAATTGTTGCAAAAGTTTCAGAGGATGCCGAGGGAGCTAATGGAGTCAAGAAATTGGATTGAGACAAGCTGAAACTCAAAACACGATAGCTGAATTTTCTGGAAAAATTTGAATTTGTAGCAGGGGTTTCTTAGATCTCCAAAGCTTAAAAATGAAGGAAATATCTTCCTTTATTTATAGGGAATGTGTTTGGATCCAAATGCATGTGAAATGATGCAGAATTCGTGCAAAACGAATTTGATCCGAATGTGTGAAAAGTGTGACTTGAAACATATCAAAACTCAACCAAATGATGCATTTCAAGGGTCAATTAACTTCTAGAGACTTATTTAAACATGTTTAGGATCAAAACACTTTCTAATTTGGCTTGGAATTGAGATTAGTCATGTTCAAAACTCGGGCAATGGTGATTTCTTCAGTTCCAAGTCACCATGTTCAACTGTATGGGGAATTCTACTCAAGAGGCTTTTTGATCCATTTTTTTTCCAATGTGTTAACATCATGACCGAGATTACAATGTGCCAAGAAAGGTTGTGTTTGGATGTTTGAGGACAAAGTTATGGCATGTTGAAGTTGGCATGAAAAACTGGTCAAATAACTTAGAAAAATTTGAGTGCTTCATGACTCAAAATGACCTATAATGTCCCAATGAATTCCATAGCTTTCCAAGCATATGATGACCTTGATACTTGAGAAAACTTGTATAGGCCATCGCAAATGACATTGCGCAAAAAGAATCAGCCTCATATGTTGAAATTTGAAGAAGTTATGATCCTTGAAAGTTGGGAAAAAGTCACTTGAAAATAGGTTAAATTTCACCAAGTCCACAAATGAACTATAATGTCTCCAAACTTTTGATAATCCTCCAAGAATAATTGGCTCTTATCATGTAAAGAGAAGTTGTATAGGATGTTGAGAAGAGTCATATGTAGAAAGAAGAATTCAAAAATGTTGAGAATTGAAGGAGTTTGATCCTTGGAACCTTGACTTCAAATTGATGACTTTTAGGTCAAACCACTTGGAACAAGCTTGTATACTTGGACTTTCCTTGAATTTAAAGAACATGGGTGATCATATGGACTCAATATAAGGTGTCCTTGATTATATCTTGATTAAATTACTCAAAGCTTAAAGTTGCTTATTGAAGAAGGCATAGAAATAAACACATGAACCTTTGACTCTCCTTGAGAAGTAAGCAACTAAACTTTGAGATGCTCTTGATTTGAAAATCCCTACCTTGCAAAATAAACTTAAGGGAAACAATACATATTTTTGGTATTTTGATTAGTGGTTAGATAAGCAATGAATCAAATAACACACAAAGGTAAAACAAACCAACAAAAAGGTGTTTGGTGATGCTTGCAAAAGCAAACCCAAAGGTGGATAAGGGGAATGACCAAAATGTGACCTTGCTTGTATGCAAAAAATGAAAAGGATATGTTTGATCTTATGGTTAAAAATTATGGTATGACACATGCAAGTATGGATAGCGGGCTTAATGTGATTGCGCCTGAATGAAAAAGACTAAAAAATGGGATGAGTAAGTTAGGCCGAAGTATAATAACATGATACAAATTGGTTTGTATAGGAAGGAGATTTACGATCACAAATGAGATATGTGTTACTACGATACCCTTAGTTTTCGAATTAGTACCTATCAACATAACCTTAATCTAATTAGAGTCTTAGGCCTGGAATAATTGCTTGTGTGTTGCTGTTTTTCTTCATATTATCATAAATGTTGGCCTGAGGACAAGCAATGGTTTAAGTGTGGGAGATTTTGATAACACCAAAACACACTATGTACTTGACTCGGATTACACATGTTTTACCGTTATTTTATTATCATTTCTACTGTTATGCTGGTAATTTTCCTTGTTTTCAGGTACATAGCCTAGAAAAGGCCTTACTCGAAGAAACGAAGAAAAATAGAGGAAAAATAGAGAAAAATGAATAAATTGTACACATGGCATTCAATATGGCGTTCACCATAGAGGTAGCCATTGGGAAGATGACGTGTCCCATGTCCCAGTGGTCACAAACACTGGGTACAACCAATTTAGGAATATGGAGGTCGCCATCCCTACATGGAGGTCACCATCTTTGATTTTGGCACTTCAATCAAAGGAAGTTCGAGATTCAACCCCATGAGTGCCACTTTTTCTCTCACACGAATGCTTAAGAGGT
Organism: Lathyrus oleraceus; assembly: GCF_024323335.1. NCBI lineage: Eukaryota > Viridiplantae > Streptophyta > Magnoliopsida > Fabales > Fabaceae > Lathyrus > Lathyrus oleraceus. The sequence goes on from NC_066583.1 coordinate 59,798,273, forward strand.
TACGTGATTCCATAGGTATAATATTAGTATAAATAGGGCATACAATTTATAGTTTTGAGCATCCAAGCTTAGTAGCGGCATAGGCCATATATTCACACTATTAAAGCGATAACTCATCATATCGAGGAGTTATCGCATCATTGTTGTTATTAATTTTGGAGAATCATAGTCGTAGCATTTAATCTTGCCGCCATTTATATTTCAGTAGTACCAGAGTCAAGTCTCCGATTGGAGCAGGTCTTTAATATATTTCGCATCACTTTACTTTATCTACATTATCACATCGCTTTACTTTCTTTACTTTATCGCATCGCATCGCTTTACTTTATTTTATTTCCTCGCACCGCTTTACTTTGATTTATTTTCCCTTACCGCTTTACTTTGTTTACTTCATTTCCACTTCTTGTGCAAAAATATATTTTCAAAGCTCTACATTTATTTACTAGTTCTTGTTGAAACTCAATCGCATATGTATCACTTTAGTATGTCATATCTTACTTTTCAACCATATCTTTTATTGTTTACCGTAACCACGTCCATCTAAATCATTAGTGATGGAATGTGAGGACCTTCAATTCGACGATACTCCATATATTGTCTCTGTAAGAGTGCTTTTGGGGTTGTTTTGACTTTAATATCATTTTTCTATGATTCATCTGATCGGTCACTACAAAAGTAGTACAGTGACCAAATCGAGTAAGATCGAAAGCCGTCTGACACTTAAGATAAAATTGGTTAGTTTTTTATTAATAAAAACAGCGGAAGCACTTTGTTAATTAATTAGGAAAGTTTAATATTACTAGAAGGAGGTTTTGAAACTATTTTTGGACACGTTTATAGGTTTAGAATTCGGTTGTCCGAGCATATAAGTTAAAGTTTTTAATCAAAATTACTTTTCAACTTATTTAAAGAGGTGATTACATAAAAGAGGATTTTCTACTTTAATGCAAGACGCGACCAGTGCAGTGTGAGCGCCTGGTAAAAATTAAAGATAAAGTTTTGTTCCAAAAAATCAAAAGTGACGGTTCCTTTTTAATTAACTCTTTTTAAAGGAAGAAAACATTGCCCCATAGGTAGTTCTTATTAGAGATAATAGGAGTATTGTTGATTGATGTGATCCACGTTCTAGTATTACATCTTTCAATTCATTTAAACTTTATTATTTTCATTCTCTTTCAGTTCCAAACATTTTTGATATCGGCTTAGATAAACACCGTAACAATAGTTAATGATAGATTGACATTGATCTCTGTGGAATTTATAATCGTTTATATTACTCTGATGTACTCCATATACTTACAAAAACCACACATCAATCTCATATCACGAACTAGTCCTGAAGAGAACTTCATTATCTCCTACCATATATGGCTCTTACAACTTTGGCTTAAAGACACTTTCAAACTTTTTTTAAACACATGCATTTCATCCAATTTGATAGACAAGTCAAAGGTATACGACTAGATTTGTTGACCCCATATGATAGTAATTCTTCGACTAAAGAGGATTTCGAGAAGTATTTCTTCATGTTAATGTATTGTGTCGAATTTGTGTCTACTATGGCACCATTTTCCGGTCGAATCTATGGGCCGGAGCGGTTCAAAATGATATTCCCAACTTGGTGGCGAGGAAATTTGGCTTCAGCATATTTTTTCCAAGATCACTTTTTACCCATGAAGAAAAGATATGCTTGGCTACCACCACAATGACAGAGCAGGACTACAAAGTGTGTTTAGACTTTCATGCTCAAAAAGTCATTAATTTGAGTCCTTTTAAATTTGAAACTTCTTTTTACAACACCAAGGAATTTGAATATTAGTGGTTTGCCTACTACAAAAGTGTTATTATAGAACATTTGACTCTACTACAAATTTTAACCAACTATTTTTACTCTCTGTAGAAACAAAAGAAGAAAGGTCGAGGTATGCAGATCAAGGAGATTTGAGCTTTTCAATAGTACTTCGAAATTGTGTATAATCCTTGTCAACTTAGTCGAACTATTTATGATGTAGCTTCAACTTTGAAAGAGAAAATCATTGAAAAAATTCCCAAACTTAATTTTCCTTTTTACATAAAAGATACGTAATATTTTGCTTTGGAATTTCATCTTCCCAAATTACCACCATTACCAACTTGTGAATTTGGCTTAGATTTTCAGTTTCCATCTCTGAAATGGTATTGTTGTGGGTCTTTGTCAGCCTTAGAAAATGAGTTTAAAAAACATGCTCAGAGAGTAGTTTCGATTAAGTGTAATATACAAAATTTCCCATAGTCTTTAAGACTTAATCTTGAACATATCCGAGTCATATCCACCATTCATGAAGGTGGCCTAAAGGGACTTGTAAAAAACTAACTAACTCTTATTTTATGCCCCAATTATTGATTTTGTCAAAATTTGGTTGCTCGAGCTATCGTTCCAAAAGAGTCGAAAAAGAAGGAAGTTGAAGTAGTCGACGACATTAAGAAATCCGACCGACCAAAAGAAGTAAAAAAATGTATATTTTCTAAACCTTTATTCCCTTTTATGATAATAGGTTTATTCTTTATCCTTTATTTATCCTTGTTCCTATTCTCCAGAGTCGAAAGAAAGGAAGTGGTTCCACTATTACTACTCCAAGTCGTAAGAAGAAATCATTGAGAATTCCCATAGACCTCTACCCCAAAATATCATAGTAAATGGAAAGACGACATTAAAGCCTCATAAATTTGAGAAACAAAAGAGAAGAGGATTGTTGTTGAAGCTAAAAAGAAAAAGATTCAGGCTCCTAAGGCCTTTCCACCAAATAAATCAAGAAGGAGACTTGATATCAATATTGAAGAAGAACAACAACAAAGTTCCCAACTAACCAGAAAGAAAACAGATTGCCAAAGGCAACCTCCTCCTGATCAACCTATTCCTGATGGACATTCAGATAGTGAGGATTCCAGTCCAAACCACAAAGTACACAAGGTAATTTTATTTTCACCAATATCTTCTTTCCAACTTACATCAAACAATTTTATAATATCGTTCAACTTTTATCTTCTTTATAGGAGGCACTTATTCTTGTTATTTACTTTCTAATAATTAATGCCTCAGATGTTTATGATTCCCTATAAAACTCACCATCACAACAACCAACAACTAATAATCCAATCGAGAAGATATTTATTGAGCAATTAAAGGAAGTATTCAAAGATAAGGATCCTAAACAATCCACTGGTATAGAGGATCAAAACCCTGACCATCACTCATCTTGTTAAGAAAAACAAGATCCTGAATAACAATCAGCTGGCCCAGATGACAATGCTCAAACACCATAGAGCCAAGACCATGTTGATCATGCACTAGAGGACTAAGATTTTGGTCGAACATAAGATGATCAAGAACAAAGAGACACTGAAACTAATATAACTGGAAAATAACAACCACAAGTTGTTCCAACTTCAAAGATTTCACCATCAGCCATTGAGAAACCTTTTTCGACTATAACTACTTTAATTCATCCTGCAATTATAGATTATTCATCCAAAATGTTCGACACTTCTCTCAGTCGGGAAAAATTAAAAGCTATGAAAGAGACGAATCCTGCAGAAGCTTTAAGGAAACTTATAAGCAGTCGATGCCTTGGTGTAAGACCCCAATTTTTTCCCTAAGATCCCTCATAGCATCATAACATTGCATTTGCATTGCCTCAATGATCATAAGCATCTTGGTTCCCTTTGCCTTTGGGTGGGACCTCTTGTGAGTTGTTTGAGATCACCAAGCATGCTTGAATTGTATACTATTGCTTTTCTCATTTTGTTTATTAACCAAAATCACAAAAATATGTCACTAACATCTTTTGTTTGTAGCTTGAGCAATCACAAGGTCAAAAGCTTCAAGGATATCCGTTGTGTAGAGATATGGCCAAGAGAAGATGATAGCAAGCATGGTAATGGTTCCCAAAGCTCTCATCCATCAAATATGCCTCCCTAGCATCTCAACTCATCATTTTGATCAAAGCAAGTCAAAGGGTTTGAGGTTTGTTCCCCAAAGAAACCCTAATTCATCTGTGCACCACAATGCCTTGCTCTTGAAGCAACCTCAACCCATGATCAAATGCAATCAAGGGAAGTTCTTTAATTCATCATTTCATGCATATTTGAACTTATTTGAGTGTCCTCAATCATCAATTCATCAAGATATGAGTCATGGACTTGAGAAGTTGATCAGTCAATTCATCTAACTATTTTGAAATGCACTGAGACCTAACCTTTTATGTGTTGGTCAAATGGAGAGGATCCCAAAAGAAAACATGTTCTTAAGGATAATATGAACAACTTTCGTGTTCATCAAAAATTTATTTGAAGCTTGGAAGGTCATCTTCCATTCCAAGACATTATAGGTCATTTTGACTAAAACCCTAATTTTGGGTCAACTTCTCAAAGACATAACTCATTCATTTTTTATGATTTTGAGGTGGGATCAAATGCATTGGAAATATTAAGATGTCTACTTCAAATGGTATGTTGAACAAAATTTCAAAATCGCCAAGGAAATACATGTGATAATGCAAGACATTATAGGTCCTTTTGGACCAAATGCATTGACAGGCAAAAAAGTCCAACTTCAAGTGCCCATAACTCTTTCATAAAAAATCCAAATGATGCCAAATTTAAGTCCATTTTTATTGTCTTGAAAATATATACAACTTTGATGTTGGAGGGTTTTTAATTTGAGGCTTGCATCATTAAAACAGAAGGGCTTGAACATTGGCCAAATTTAGAAACTTTGCCTTTACATGTTTTGCATCTTGCACTTTAAACTCCAATTTCACCAATTTCCACACTTGAAATGGATTTTTTCCCAACATAACAATTGTTCCTTACATCAAAACCTTTCCAACCATTACTCACATTCTCATGTTTGGATTTGGAAAATGGCATTTTCGAAGAGGGGAAGTTTTTGGTTCAATTATGCATAACACATCAAAACTCCATGCACAAGCCAATTCACTCCAAGTTACGCGTCCAAATCACCTCACATTCATTTCAGATGGCATTTGGCATTGAATTTGGGCCTTTTGCATGATCATGCAAGCCCATGCAATGGATATCCAATTCCATGCACACGGATTGAATCACACTTGCCTTGCCTTTCCCTCTATAAATAGAAGCCTTACTCCATTCAAATTTCATCCATGAATCAACCTGAAATGCTGCAGAACTGAAAACCTAATCTCTCACCAAAGGAGCAATTTCACTTTTCTTCATTTTTTTTCAGATCTAAAATTCAACTACATATGGTTGAATCTTTGGATCTAAATATAGAGATCTAGACTGGAATTGAGTGGTACAGGGATGGTGTACATCATCCCAGCTTTCCAACGATGTATGGATCGTGTATTTTGGTTAAGCTTTTGAAACCTGCAAATGTCACTGGAATCTTCATGCTCACCGGAGAAGAAGGTGGCTCCGGTGGTCGTCCCTTTGCCAGATGCGTTGTGGACCATTGGATCTGATCTCCAGTTTATATCCCAACCCTTGGATCTTTTGACTTTTAATAATGCCATGTGTAGCGCATTTGACTTAGACCTATGGTGGAAGCGCACTTATGGAGCGTATGATCTTCCAGCTCAATTAATGAGCTCAGATCTAACGCTCCTTGTTTTTTTGATTTTCTTATTTTCTGATTTTATTTCTTTTATTTCCATTATTTTCAAAAATTCATATCTTCTTCATTTTAAATCCAAAAATTATGGGACCAATTGCATTCTTCTCCAAATAATTTCTAGTTTCTAATTTAGATTTTTTATATTTTTTATTTCATCATTTGATATTTTTTGTGAATTTTCTCTTTTCTGGTTATTTTTAATTCATTTTAAATAGTTTTTGATATTCAGAAAATACAAAAATATTTTCCTAACCTATTTGAATGATGATGGATCTATGAAAAATATTCTCATCAATTTTTTTAATTGATTTGAGATTTATTTGAGACTTTAGTTCAATTAGGTTATTTTTGTTCATTTTTAATTGATTAAAAATAGTTTCTGACTTTTAAAAATGCTGAAATTTTTTGTCAAACTTTGTTTGACCTTGTTGAACTTGGGATAAATCAGATGGACCTATCAAGGTTGATTTGAAGTTATTTTGAAGTTTGACCTTTCTTTTATTTTTTTATTCAAGATTATTTTAATATTAAAAATGCCAAAAATATTTTGCTTATTGTTTAACCTCCAATCTTCATCTCATTTCTGATTTCTCATTGTTTGACTTTGACTTTCAATGTCATTTGGTCAATACACATGGATTGGTACATTTTATTTCACCTTATGCACTTTATTCTTTCCATTTTCCTTTTCCATTATTCATCTCTCTCTTCTTCTTTTTCTTTTTCTTTTTGATCAATGAGTTGAAGGTTGATAAGTTAGCATTGATTAGGGAGGCTTAATCTTCCTTGATTCAAATCTAATTCGTCTTGATCAATTGATCAAGCGAATGGCTTTGCATTAAGGATAGGTTGCTTCCTAAATCATGCAAAAGACTTAAACCAATACAAGATCAATTCTCTTCTTCTTTTTGGCATGGTAAGTTGTTGGAACTTGGTTCACTAATCAAGAATTCTAACTTGTGTTGTTGCCTACATTATTATTGACCGGCCTCAGATAGTTGTGACTTCTACATAAGTCCAATTACGATTGCTTAACATAGCGCTAAATTTTCCTTATGGCACACTAACTACTAACACTAATCATTAACAATTAACATTTACTTTTTTCTCTTTACTTTTATGCAATTTACTACTCTAGCACATATTATTCATTTGCTTTTTCCTTTGCTCACTTGAGCACATGTTTATGTTAATGCCATTTGCCTTTTGCTCACTTGAGCACATAATTGTGTATATACTATTGTGCTTGTGTTTTGTTTTGATTGTTGTGAACCAAATGCAAAGAATTGGACAAAATGGACTTAGACTTTAGGATCTTCCCTATGCAAATTTGGAGTCAAAGAGCAACTAGGCATTGGGCCTTTAGAGTGCTATAAAAAGTCAAAGAGCAACTAGGCATTGAGCCTTTAGAATGCTTAAGTTTGAAGATGAAAATTGAAAGGACCATATTCTAAACTCCCTCTTGTCCATTCTTTGATTGTGTTATAGAACCTTTTGATGTGTGTTTTCTTGTGCTAGGAGTTCCAACTTTAGCTTAATTGAGGAACCATTACCATGAGCTTCTAAGAGAGAGGGACCCAAGATGCATTGAGGAGTATTTCCAAGAGTTCATTTGATTGTTGATTGCTTGAGTTTATGCTTTGTGTGCTTTCTTATTCCAAGGGATGGGAGCTACTTGGATCATCAATATGATCTCAAGAGAGGAACTCCATTGTGGTTTTGTTTCTTTTCCCTCACCTTTTTGCATTGCTTAGCACTTTAGCCCTTCTTCTTCTTCTCTCCACTCTAACCCAAGCCAAAACTTTTGCGCAAACATCTAACACTTGTTTTTAACATTAGAAACCTAAGCCTTATGCTTTTGATTTTCAAACTTTCTTTTCATAATACTTATTTTGAATTGAACCTTTAAGTCAACTTTGACCACTTTGTATATACTTCTAATTGGTAAATATAACCCATTCAAATGTGTTTTTGTGGTTTCAATGGCCACCTTCTAATAAAAACTTTTTCATAAGCTTTAGTTATTAGGTTTGAGTTATCTTTGTGGTAGATGTAAAACTCACCTATATCCTTAGTGATGGACAATGAGTCTTCCATGCTTATTATAGGGTTAACCCTTCACTAGCATGTTGAAGCTATCCTCACATGGTGGATTTGTGGTTTTAGGTTAAGTTTTCTCCCTTTGATAACAAAAATCCTTAAGGCTTTTGGACTAATTAATTCACCAACTTGTTTTGATATTTTTACCCCGAACTACGAGGTTTTGATCCTAATCTTTTTTAAGATGGTACGTAGGCAATGGGTTTATCCATCCAAACACAAAATGTAAATAACTTGTATATTCTCTTCTTATCTCTTCAATCATGTTTGCACAAACAAATTTTCACAAAACAACAACCTTACCACAAGTATGAAAAGGGCTCCCTAGGAGTACCTAGGATGTTTTGGGTGCCTAACACCTTCCCATTGCATAACCAACCCCCTTACCCAGATCTCTGTTTCTCTTTTACTAGTTTTTGATTTGATAAAACTTTTAGGTTTTTGTTCGCTTTCTAACCATTCCTTTGGATAAATAGAAGTGCGGTGGCGACTCGACTTGTATGATTTACCTTGGATTTAGTCAATATATCTAATGGTAACGAATACCCCGCTACATAAAAGTGGCGACTCTGCTGGGGATAGTCATTTCCCTAGTGGGTTTTGCCTACTTTTCATACTTGTTGTATTGTATTGTAATGTTTTGTGACATATTTTTGTGCAATTTGGGATTATTGTATTGTATGTAAAGACAAAGAGTCAGACAACATACGATCGCAAGTTTCGATGATAACAAAGGACCATCATGCACGTCCACAAACAAATGCAACACATTATGCACGTCCACAAACAAATGCAACACAAAGGACCAACATACGATCGCAAGTGTGATCATGACGAAATGCATGAAAATCACAAAACACAGTTTTTATGCAGATTTGAAGGCTTTGAGACGACCATAGGGGTCAGCTCAAAGCTCACGGGTCAGCGCAAAGCTCAGCCCAACTGAAGATGGTCAGCGCATAATGCCTTGCGTCGACCATAAGGGTCGGCGCATAGCTCACGGGTCAGCGCATAAACCCCTTGAGTCGACCACACGTCGGCGCATGGCATAGTAATGCTATCGACGGGTCAGCGCATGAAACCTTTGAGTCGACCATAAGGGTCAGCGCATTCCCCACGGGTCAGTGCACGCCGACCTATGGTCGACCGCTCGCGCGCAAACCCAGTTTTCTGAGTTATTTCAACTGTTTGAAATACTGTTATGTTTGTTTGGTTTTGTCAGTTACTATATATAGAAGTCAAAACACTTCTATTAACTAACATTTGTCAATTTGTATACAAGTGTTCAAGGAAACAAGAAAGAGTGAAAAAGGTGTCAAAGATTCATCATCTTCATCCTCAATAGTTCACAATACATCAACTGCACACAATAACGTTTGATGTGATTCGTGATAGATTGAAGGTGATAAGGTTCGTAGCTGCGATTGGAGAATCGGGTTCGAGTTGAAGTCTTGGCAGGTTCTTTCTTGAATAAAACCATTAGGGTTTTATCCTCCAATACCGGTTTGTGTTTGGGGGTTTTTGGACGAATTGCTTCATTAACATTCAACTGAGCGAAGGTGACTGATAAGAGAACGTCTTCATCAGTCTAGTAGCAGATTCGGTGTTTGTGTAGTGAAGGATTCGGGTTTGATTCGTTCGTGTTCGTGATCAGCCGGGCCAAGGGGTTGAAGAACGGAAGGTTCCTCAACGAGTGGCAGGAAACGGAGGTCCAGCATCAACGATCAAAGGTCTTGATTCATCTTGAATCAAGGAGCAAGGATAAGAAGTATCATTCAACACATTGGAGGTTTTGTTGTTTACATACTTTGCAATCCTTGTAAAAACGATTAAATCTCACAGGTGATATCTAATTAATCATCTCAATTCTATTTTTAGAATTGAGGGCAGACGTACCCCGAAGCGAGGACGGCGGGGGAACTGCCTCATCAAATCTGCGTCTTCTTTAATTTTCTGCATAATCTGTTTTTCAGCTTAAAATTTAAGTGATTTTAGTTTAAGCAATTTTTACCAAACGTTGATATAAGTTGAGTAAGAGATTAAAACTGTTGTTTGAATACTAAGTACAATAATACATTGTACTAGGCTAAATTGAATTACTTACTCAACTCAAATATCACTTGGAGTGTTTATGCACACCAAGTGTTTGTAAATTTGTTTAAGCCAAAGTTGTCTTAAGATTGCATCAGTTTAATTTGGTGTTTTGATTCATTGGAACTAGGCTTGCTAGTAAGTGAATTATATCATTGATTGTTGAATTAGTGTAGTGACTTGTATCTCAATTTATCACTTATCCATTAGCTTAACGCATATCCGACTTTCCAATAACGGTTCGTTTTAGACTAAATTTTCCTCGGCCGCTTCCGCACCTAAAACAATTTTTAAAACCAATTTTTCTTTTAAATTGGTAGCGCCGACTCATGTTTTTAATTGGGATCTATTCAACCCCCCCTTCTAGATCCATGCCATAGTCTAACAAGTGGTATCAGAGCCTGGTTCACTCCGTGCTTCAAAATACAACATCGATAGAAAATGGCTAACGAACCTAAAGGGGCTTACAATAGAGCTCCCGTTTTCAATGGTGAAAATTATAGTTATTGGAAAGACTGTATGCGGGTGCACATAAATTCCATAGATAGAAAAATATGGAATGTTATTCTCAATGGTCCAATTGAAATAACCATGACCAATGAGAATAATGAAATAGTGCCTAAGCCCGAAGCACAATGGACCGATGATGATGAAAAGAAATACAACTATGATTGGAAAGCCAAAAATATCCTAATCTCCTCATTAGGTGTAGACGAATACTATCGTGTATCCCATTGCCCTACTGCTAAGGCCATGTGGGATTCACTTCAAATTGCCCATGAGGGGACAAACGATGTTAAATTGGCTAGAATCAATACACTAACACAAGAGTTTGATCTCTTTTTCATGGAGCAAGGGGAAACCATTGCCGACATGCAAAAGAGATTCACTCATCTAATCAATCGATTACATTCACTAGGTAAACCTATTTCCAATGATGTTGCTACTAATAAGATCTTAAGATGTCTTAACAGGGAATGGCAGCCGAAAGTGACCGCCATCAAAGAGGCAAATGATCTTACCACATTGGACTTGACAACATTGTTCGGTAAACTACAAGAGCACGAACAAGTTCTCTTAAGCTTGGAACAACACGAAAGGAAAGAAAAGAAAGACAAAGCTAAGGTGAGTGAAAAGAAATCAATAGCTCTAAAGACTTCCTCCTCAAAGTCTCAAGCAAAAGAGCAAAGTGATTATTCATCGAGTGACGAAGAAGAAGAGGACAAGAGTGAAGATATGGGGCTGTTCGTCAAACGCTACAACCGTTACGTGAGAAAGAACGGCATCCAACATTCCGAGAAGAACTTGGTAAACTTCCAGAAGCAATCTAGGTTCTCTAAAAATGATGACTCAAAAGGAAAAACAACTAGAGGGTCGTGCTATAAGTGTGGAAAGCCGGGTCACTACAAACCGGACTGTCCGATGAACAAAAAGACAAAAGAAAAAGATTCATACAAATCACATAAGAAACCATCAAAGCCAAGGAGGGCATACATAGCTTGGGAAAGCGATAGCGACTCCTCCGATGATGAAAGCTCTAGTGATGAAGATAAAAATGCAAATCTATGTCTCTCTGCTCATCAAAAGAAGAAGAAACAGGTACGACATGCTAAATATGAAAATTCCTCTAGTATGTCTCATCATGAATTGCAAACTGCTTTTGACACTTTACACTATGAAGCGAAAGAGGCCTTTAAAAGGCTTGCCTCAAATAAGAATTTTTTTTCTCATTTAGAACAAAAAATTCAAGAATCCGAAAGGAAACTTGAGGCACTTAAGGCTTCTATAGTGGAAAGCACAAAAACAAGTTATGAGGACCTTTCAAGTAGAATGATGAACTTTGGGTGTGATACTTGTTACATTTGGAAAGGTGATGTAAGGAACCTAAAAGCCAAACTTGACAAGGCTCTTGAGCCCAAGATTACATTTGCTATTGATAAATCCAATTTTCGAAAAAGTATGGTTAATCCATATCAAAAATACAAATATGTTATAAAGGATGAAGATAGCAAAAGTAATCAAAATGAAAAGTTCTCTTGTCTTTATTGTTGCAAGAAAGGCCATTCCATTGCTAAATGTAGATTTAGGAGATTTTTGGTTCCTAAAGGCATTTATCAATGGATGCCCAAATGCAACCACTTTGTTCCTCACCACTCAGGACCCAATAAGCCATTGGGTACCTTCTCTTGTTAATTATCTTGTCACAGGTACAATGCCTCGAGACTACCGAGAGAAGATGGGTTCTCGACAGTGGATGCTCAAGGCACATGTCAGGAGACATATCTCTCTTCATTGACTTCGTGGCTAAGAAGAAGAGATATGTAACTTATGGTGATAACAACCGTGGAGCAATACTTGGTAAAGGTAGTGTAGGTAATCCTTCCTCTACTACTATTTCTGATGTGTTGCTTGTCGAAGGTCTTAAACACAATCTACTTAGCATCAGTCAATTATGTGACAAAGGATACAATGTATCGTTTTCAAAAGATTGTTGCAAAATTGTACATAATGATGATAAGAAGAGTATGTTTAATGGTCTTCGTGTGAACAATGTCTATATGCTTGACTTAAATGAAGTATCGTTAACAAGTGACAAATGCCTCGTAACAATGAGTGAAGATTCATGGTTATGGCATAGGCGTTTAGCACATGTTAACTTTGACTTACTCAACAAAGTAGTCTCAAAAGATCTAGTCCTAGGTCTCCCCAAAATTAAGTTCACCAAGGATCACCTTTGTGATGCTTGTCAAAAGGGGAAGCAAACGAGGATCTCATTTAAATCCAAAAATATTGTTTCAACAACGAGACCTCTCGAGCTTCTCCATATGGATCTTTTTGGGCCATCTAGGATTAAAAGTCTAGGAGGAAACTACTACGGTTTCGTAATAGTGGACGACTTTTCTCGATTTTGTTGGACTATTTTCTTAGTAAGTAAGAGTGACACATTCGCCGCCTTTGAACGATTTGCTAAGCTTTCCCAAAATAAACTAAACACAAACATTGTTGCAATTAGAAGCGATCATGGAGGTGAGTTTGAAAACCACTTATTTGAAGAATATTGCGGTAACCATGGTATTGATCATAACTTCTCCGCTCCACGTACTCCTCAACAAAATGGGGTTGTGGAGCGTAAAAATCGAATTTTGGAAGAATTGGGAAGAACAATGATCAACGAAAGTGGCTTACCGAAATATTTTTGGGCCGACGCCATTAGTACGGATTGTTATGTTTTGAATAGGGTGCTTATACGCCCCATTCTAAATAAAACACCGTATGAACTTTTAAAAGGGCGAAAGCCAAATGTTTCTCACTTACATGTCTTTGGTTGAAAATGTTTTGTATTGAACAATGGAAAGGAGAACTTAGGGAAATTCGATTCCAAGGCCGACGAAGGTATCTTCCTCGGATACTCTCAATCTAGCAAAGCATATAGAATATACAACAAGCGATTACTTACTGTAGAAGAGTCTGTACATGTTACTTTTGATGAATCCAATCCGAGAAACGTCGGAAAGGGTAGTGTTTTTCATGGTGCAGGTACATCTACCGAAGACATACTCAAAGGTGGCGAGCCGGGGATTGATCAACCCGACATGGTCAAAATTGAGGAGGACAAAGATGTACACCATGATGAAACCGAGGTAGCTCATCCGCCTTCAAACGATGATCTTCCTCAAGCTTGGAAGTCTTCCAAAGACCATCCAATCGACAACATTATCGGAGATATCTCAAAGGGTGTAACAACTCGATCTAAGCTAAGTAATTTCTGTTATCACTTCGCTTTCGTTTCGCAGGTGGAACCTAAAAACCCTAAAGAAGCCCTACTCGATGAACACTGGTTTTTATCAATGCAGGAGGAACTTAATCAGTTCACCAGAAATGAGGTTTGGGACCTTGTCCCTCCTCCGCGAGATCATCGAGTAATCGGCACCCGATGGGTGTTTAGGAACAAGCTGGACAAAAACGGGGTAATAACCCGTAATAAGGCGCGTTTAGTCGCGCAAGGGTATAACCAAGAGGAAGGCATCGACTATGAGGAAACTTATGTGCCGGTTGCCCGACTCGAGGCTATACGCCTTCTCCTTGCCTTCGCTTGGGCAAAGGACTTTAAGCTATTCCAAATGGATGTTAAGAGCGCTTTCCTTAACGGTCACATAAATGAAGAAGTTTATGTCGCACAACCTCCGGGTTTCGAATCCCATGAGCATCCTGATCATGTTTATAAACTGAAAAGAGCTTTGTATGGCCTCAAACAAGCTCCTAGAGCTTGGTATGAGAGACTGAGCAAGTTCTTACTCGATCAAGGTTACTCAAGAGGAAAGGTTGACACAACCCTCTTCATTAAACGTCAAGGAAAGCACTTGATATTAGTGAAAATTTATGTAGATGATATCATTTTTGGGTCTACTAACATGAATCTTGTGAGAGAGTTTTCTAACCTTATGCAGGGCGAATTCGAGATGAGTATGATGGGGGAGCTCACATACTTCCTCGGTCTGCAAATCAAACAGCTCAAAGAAGGAACTTTCGTGAGCCAGACAAAGTATTGTTTGGACCTTATCAAGAGATTTGACATGGCAAAAGCTAAGGCCATAGACACCCCCATGCCTACGTGTACAAACTTGAACAAAGATGAAGACGGTAAGGAAGTAGATGTAAAACGGTATAGAGGTATGATTGGTTCACTCCTTTATCTTACTGCTTCTCGTCCCGATATTATGTTTAGCGTATGCATGTGTGCAAGATATCAATCATGTCCCAAGGAATCCCATTTAAAAGCCGTTAAACGGATACTTCGATATCTATCCGGTACTCCGAAGTATGGACTATGGTATTCCAAAGGTAATGATTGTTCCTTGGTAGGTTTTTCCGACTCCGACTTTGCCGGTTGCAAATCGGATAGGAAGAGCACCAGTGGCACTTGTCACTTATTTTCAAACTCTTTGGTTAGTTGGCATAGCAAGAAACAGGTTTCAGTTGCTTTGTCAACCGCCGAAGCGGAATACGTTGCCGCCGGTAGGTGTTGTGCCCAAATCCTATGGATTAAGCAACAACTATTGGACTTTAACCTCAAACTTGAACGTATTCCCATTTTTTGTGACAACACAAGTGCTATTAACCTGACCAAGAATCCTGTGCTACATTCTCGCACCAAACATATCGAAATTCGACACCACTTTCTTAGGGATCATGTAGAGAAAGGTGACATTCTGTTTGAACACGTCAATACTGAAAATCAACTAGCGGACATTTTCACAAAGCCGCTAGCCTCTGAACCTTTCTTTCATATCCGCCGAGAACTTGGGATTCTCGATATTTTGGAACGGGCACTCTAATCTACTGTTTTTACCTTATTCCATATAAAACCTTAATCCTGTACTTCTGACAAATCTATGTTGTTGTAAGCACAAGTCTACAGTTCACTAAGTCACTCCGGCATTAAGGTGATAATGTTCCTCTTTCTCTCTCTCTGCAAAATCTCATGACTACAATAGTTTTATCTCATAATGATGTTGTTTATATATATATAATTGATATCTCTCTTTGGTTGTTTATTGCTGTATGACCTGTTAATTATGCATCAAACTGGTCATTGCATGTGCTAAATAGTGAAAAATGGAAATTTGAACTGTATGAGTCGACCGCAGCAGGGCTATGGTCGACGCATGATTAAATAATTTTTTCATTTTCTCAAAAATCAAACAGTATGCGTCGACGCATACAGGGGTATGGTCGACGCATCGCTCGAAAATTTCGTTTTTCTGCAGAAAAAATTTAAATCATCTCTCATGCATTCCCATTCAAAAACCATCATTAAGTGTGCATTTACATTCCATCACCTTTCAAACTACCCATTACCTTATAACTTGCATCTACCTAGTGGCTATTATTCTTTGTCCTTCCATCTTCCCAAAACCCTAACCTTTCCACTATAAATTGGGAAAAACCTCTCTCTAGAAGAATCACTCTCAAAACCCTTATTAAACCTTCTCTCTATATCCAAACACTTAGTTTCAAACCTACTCAAATGGCTTCCTCATCACGCAGACCTTCCGGCAAGAGAACCCGAGAATCATCCGCCGCATCTCTTCCCTTATCTGCTATATCACTCGTTCCACCCACTCGTGTTGAAACCTTCAACAGTGATTTCAGCAAAAGAGGTGTTGTGCAACAACATGCGTTCTACAAACTTGAAGCTGAACGCATGCACCTTCCGGAAGTCCTGTCTCTGCTGCAGCATCAAGGCTTCATAAATTTCTTGGAGTGCAACACTAAATACAGTGAAGACCTTGTCCGAGTTTTCTACGCCGGTCTTCATGAGAACTTTCGCGGGCACAAGCTTTCCTCCAGAGTTGCCTCTACAAAGGTATCGCTTAAATCAAATATCTGGAACAAATACTTTGATATGTCTGTGGATGATGCTGAAAATCCTCTACCTGAGGTGACTGACTCTCACCACATAGATGGCTATGAGTTTAAGAGTGCATTGAATGACATGTTGAAACGGCCATATCCTGATGAGTTTGTGAACAGTGACTTGTTCCCACGAACTGTCACTGCCGGCAAGCTGAACGCCGGAGAAAGGATTCTTCAGTGGATTGTCTCACGCATCCTGCGGCCCAAGAAGGGCGGTCTCTCCAGAGTCGAACAGGCCGAGGTTCATCTGATTTACATTCTGAAAAATAAGATAAAAATCAACTGGTCGTACTACATTGCCAGTAGAATGCAGAATCTACGTGATTCCGGACGAGGAACTGCTCTTGCCTACGGATCCTTCATTCAAGAAGTCCTTACAGCAGCCAACGTTCATCATCCGCCTTTCCCATACACCTCTATTTCATCTGACAAAGAGTTTAGCACAAAAACCATGTCTATGATGGGATATCTTTGGTGCAATGAGCGGAGAAAGTATAAGTTTGTTAGAAGAGGATACGTTCCTCCAAGGGTTGACAGTGATGAAAGCGAAGAACAAGACGATGAAGTGGAAAATGAAGAAGAAGAAGAAGAAGCAAGGCACGATGCTGCTTACAATGGTGGAGATGACAGTCCTTCACCCGTTGGCACTCATGACTACTCCGGCTCTGCTTGGGTTCAGCAGCCGGATACAAATGAAGAAGATGTTCCACGCTGGGGTGGCTGGGGTGAATGGCAACATACGGGCTGGACAACTCAATGTGAATCTTACCAGCCGTATCACCAAGTTGAGGAAGAATTTCCCCCGTCCCCTCCACAGCAAGCAGATTCTTCAGAGCTGTTGGATATGATGCGAAACATGCAACTTGCCCAACAATCCTTCATGCAAGCCCAGGATGACCGATATGCTCAGATTAACAGTCAACTTCAAACCCAAAATGAGCAGCTCGACAACCTCTCCACAAGCCTAAATGGACGGTATGCAGATTTGGAACGGTGTGTCGACAGGAGTCTCAGGCATCTGGAAGGTGTTTCGGATTACCTATCAACCCTGGCTGACCCCAGCAGAAACCCAGGCGTCTGCTACCATCCAGGCCACCGTCACCTAAGACAATAGACCTTCATTTGCATATTACATGTTGCTTGTTGTTTTTGAATGCATTCCTGTTTTTCTCTGTTTTGCCTGTTTATGCAACCGTAATTTCTCTAATGTATTTTCTTCATTTAACTAATGACTATTGAGAAGAAATGATATAAGTGTGATATTATTCTATGTCTCTGCTACTACCTGTGAAGTTTTTCGTTGTTATCTTGAATAATCACTCTGTCTCTCTTTTTGATGTTGTCAAAGGGGGAGAAATGTGCAGACAAAAATACCCACAACTAACTGTCGCCTTCTGCAGATAGCCTTAGATTACAAAAGAAAGGGGGAGTGTGCAAAATGTGTCAATACCGCATGTTGTTTGTTACGATTGATTTATACAGGTTGTCATCATCAAAAAGGGGGAGTATGTAAAGACAAAGAGTCAGACAACATACGATCGCAAGTTTCGATGATAACAAAGGACCATCATGCACGTCCACAAACAAATGCAACACATTACCCATCATATCCTTTTCTACGTTTGTCTAAATCTATTATAATCATTAAAAACATATGGACAAAGTGTGATCATGACGAAATGCATGAAAATCACAAAACACAGTTTTTATGCAGATTTGAAGGCTTTGAGTCGACCATAGGGGTCAGCTCAAAGCTCACGGGTCAGCGCAAAGCTCAGCCCAACTGAAGATGGTCAGCGCATAATGCCTTGCGTCGACCATAAGGGTCGGCGCATAGCTCACGGGTCAGCGCATAAACCCCTTGAGTCGACCACATGTCGGCGCATGGCATAGTAATGCTATCCACGGGTCAGCGCATGAAACCTTTGAGTCGACCATAAGGGTTAGCGCATTCCCCACGGGTCAGCGCACGCCGACCTATGGTCGACCGCTCGCGCGCAAACCCAGTTTTCTGAGTTATTTCAACTGTTTGAAATACTGTTATGTTTGTTTGGTTTTGTCAGTTACTATATATAGAAGTCAAAACACTTCTATTAACTAACATTTGTCAATTTGTATACAAGTGTTCAAGGAAACAAGAAAGAGTGAAAAAGGTGTCAAAGATTCATCATCTTCATCCTCAATAGTTCACAATACATCAACTGCACACAATAACGTTTGATGTGATTCGTGATAGATTGAAGGTGATAAGGTTCGTAGCTGCGATTGGAGAATCGGGTTCGAGTTGAAGTCTTGGCAGGTTCTTTCTTGAATAAAACCATTAGGGTTTTATCCTCCAATACCGGTTTGTGTTTGGGGGTTTTTGGACGAATTGCTTCATTAACATTCAGCTGAGCGAAGGTGACTGATAAGAGAACGTCTTCATCAGTCTAGTAGCGGATTCGGTGTTTGTGTAGTGAAGGATTCGGGTTTGATTCGTTCGTGTTCGTGATCAGCCGGGCCAAGGGGTTGAAGAACGGAAGGTTCCTCAACGAGTGGCAGGAAACGGAGGTCCAGCATCAACGATCAAAGTTCTTGATTCATCTTGAATCAAGGAGCAAGGATAAGAAGTATCATTCAACACATTGGAAGTTTTGTTGTTTACATACTTTGCAATCCTTGTAAAAACGATTAAATCTCACAGGTGATATCTAATTAATCATCTCAATTCTATTTTTAGAATTGAGGGCAGACGTACCCCGAAGCGAGGACGGCGGGGGAACTGCCTCATCAAATCTGCGTCTTCTTTAATTTTCTGCATAATCTGTTTTTCAGCTTAAAATTTAAGTGATTTTAGTTTAAGCAATTTTTACCAAACGTTGATATAAGTTGAGTAAGAGATTAAAACTGATGTTTGAATACTAAGTACAATAATACATTGTACTAGGCTAAATTGAATTACTTACTCAACTCAAATATCACTTGGAGTGTTTATGCACACCAAGTGTTTGTAAATTTGCTTAAGCCAAAGTTGTCTTAAGATTGCATCAGTTTAATTTGGTGTTTTGATTCATTGGAACTAGGCTTGCTAGTAAGTGAATTATATCATTGATTGTGCAATTAGTGTAGTGACTTGTATCTCAATTTATCACTTATCCATTAGCTTAACGCATATCCGGTTTTCCAATAACGGTTCGTTTTAGACTAAATTTTCCTCGGCCGCTTCCGCACCTAAAACAATTTTTAAAACCAATTTTTCTTTTAAATTGGTAGCGCCGACTCAAGATTTTAATTGGGATCTATTCAACCCCCCCCCCCCTTCTAGATCCGTGCCATAGTCTAACATTGTATATAATGATTGATTTGCTTGATATTAATTCCTTGTATGCTTGGTGATCTTTGTGGATGAGTTCTATACCCGGACTCGAGTGCACTTAGGATAGGAGAATGGCATAGTCTTGTTGACTTGTGTGGAGTTATTCCTTAGCAAGTTGACTTGAAAGTCCATTCACTTGGTGGAGGTCATGTTGGGATCAATAATGTCACACAAGTAGTTGTGGTTAGACATTACTCTTTCCAATATAGACCTTAGAAGCCAAGGACCTTAGTTTACCAAGCCCATCTTGGC
This sequence comes from Lathyrus oleraceus, assembly GCF_024323335.1. Taxonomy (NCBI): domain Eukaryota; kingdom Viridiplantae; phylum Streptophyta; class Magnoliopsida; order Fabales; family Fabaceae; genus Lathyrus; species Lathyrus oleraceus. Next base: position 59,818,123 of record NC_066583.1, read on the forward strand.
CTATTCTTAGGATGTAGTGCGAAAATCGTTCAAGTGTAAGATTTAATACGATTGTTACGCGATACTACACTCATAAGAATCTCTCTTGAGAATATTTTTGGAATACGAGTAGTCATTTCTCCGATAATATCCGAAAGATGGGATGATGACTATGGGAACCTCTTGTAGAACATGTTTGGCAGGTTTAAACCGTAGTACACTCCCTTTTGGTGGTTCTTAACCGAGACTCCATGCTCGTGACTCGCAACAAACCCTTGATTCGTGGTTGATCCGTTCATGTGTCCATAATATCAATGGAACTTGGGTGTTGATAAGGTGTAAACCATAATCCACCAAAATGGATGATTGATATTAAGGATAACATGATCCATCCCATGACCTTTGTTTGGTGTGCTTTGCTTGATCCTTGAGTGTGTTTGTTGCATTCATGCACTCATGCCCCAATTTGCATTCATATCATCAATAATAAGAAAATTTTCAAGGGACTTAAGAGGTCTATTTGCAATCTTTCAGACATGGAAAGACAAAGAAGGAATACAAAGAAGTACAGTTTCAGACAACCAGATTTGAAAGAGTTAAGGAATCTGACATCCTATGTACTAGATCCCTTGGGTTTCAAGGCTCGTTTTGGGAAGCTTCTTCCTCTTCTGACTACTCAGGTGGATGAAGGATTGATGAGTGTATTGGTGCAGTTTTATAATCCCTTGTACCGTTGCTTCACATTTCCGGACTTCCAGCTTTTGCCTACACTTGAGGAGTATGCCTACCTTGTGGGTATACCGATTCTAGACCAGATGCCGTTCAGTGGCTTGGAGAGTATTCCTACTTCTCAAGAGATAGCTGACATATTGCATATAGATGAATCTCTGGTTGGTGCTCATATGACTACCAAAGGTGGAATTCAAGGTCTCCCTTCTGAGTTCCTCATTGCTCAAGCTACTTTATATGGGAAAGCCATGAGTGAGGATGCCTTTGAAGCCATATGTGTACTTCTCATCTATGGGTTAGTGTTATTCCCCAACATCGACAAGTTTGTGGATGTGAACGCTATTAGGATCTTCTCTACTCTCAATCCCGTTCCGACTCTGTTGGGTGACACTTATTTCTCTTTGCATATGAGGAATGCAAAGGGTGGTGGCGCCATTGTGTGCTATTTGCCTCTGTTGTATAAGTGGTTTATTTCTCACTTACCACAGACGGTCGCCTTCAAGGAGAACAAGGGATGTCTACGGTGGTCCACGAGACTTATGTCTCTCACTAATGATGATATCTCTTGGTACAACCGTGTGTATGATGGTGTGCAGATTATCGACTCTTGTGGCGAATTCTCCAATGTACCTCTTCTTGGTACATGTGGTGGGATTAACTACAACCCTGTTTTGGCACGTTGTTAGCTTGGGTTCCCCCTAAAGGATAAGCCTAATAACATTCTATTAGAGGGTGTGTTCTTTTAGGAGGGTAAAGATCCCCAAAACTTGAAGGGCATAATGGTCCGCGCTTGGCGCGAGATTCATAGGAAAGGAAGGAAAGAGTTGGGTCCTAAGAATTGTGTTGATATGGAGCCTTACACTACTTGGGTTAGGAAGAGAGCATATGAGTATCTCATGCCTTACGAGTATCCAGGACCTACACCTTTGGTTATGGCTGGGCCTTCAACCCTCCCTGACCAAGGAGTAGAGGAGTTGAGAGACGAAGACCGATCACGTGCTTGGATCCGTGAAAGAGAGGAGTTGCTTCAACAGATTAAGGAGAAGGATGCTTTGATAGAGTTCCTCGAACATCAGGTTATTGATGATCCTGATGATGCATGGACTTCTCTACTTCCTCAGTCTTCCAGGTTTTGGAAAAGGAAGTATGATCGACTCGCCAAGGAGAAGGCAGATATGGAGGCAGCTTACGAAAGGGAGGTGAAGAGACTTCGTGCATCCTATCTTCCTGTGTCCCGAGCTTTAGATGATTGTTTCTAGGGATCCATAGGATAATTATTTTCCTTTTCTCTTGTATATGGTTACCAATGCTGTACTTCTTTGGTGTAAAATATTTCCCAGATATTATGTTTCCATATAAAAGTGTTTAATATTTCCAAAATTTGCAAATAGAACCCTAAAATTCCTTTGGAATAAAAAAAACAAATCATGTGCACAAGCATTGCATGCATCACGTGCATAAGCAGGTTTTGTTCCCGGCTTCTTGTCCTGTGGTCTAACTCTGTGTTCTTCATTTATTTTGAAGATAAGCTGACTCATCGGTACTACACCAGAGCCAACATTTCAAGATTGATGGATCATTTGGAACAAGAGATCCGCGAACTGAAAGAGGAAGTGGCCAGATTAAGTGCCTTGATGGAGTCATTCATGGCTGCCCAGAGCCAGTCTTCTCCGACACCTTTAACTCCTCCCCAGAGGACAGTCATCTCTGAGATTGTCTCCTCGACTGTGCCTGCGGCCAGTGCACACTTTTCTCCAACGGCCATGCCAGCCGGATTCCCGTGGGGGATGCCTCCCAATTTCATGCCCGAGGGTCCTACTCCCACCTTTACTTCTATGCCGGCATCTAGCCCGGTCCTTGCTGTTCCTCCTCCTGTAGTGCATACTCTTCGCAAAGTAGACGACACCATCTATCATTCTGAGCCGTCTGAGGGCCCAGATGTCTATGAGAAGATGGACGCTATGAACGATCAATTTCTTGAGTTTCGCAAGGAATTGAAAACTCTCAGAGGAAAGGATCTTTTTGGCAAGTCTGCTGTCGAACTCTGCTTGGTTCCTAATGTGAAGATCCCTTTGAAATTCAAGGTCCCTGACTTTGAAAAATAGAAGGGAAATACTTGCCCTCTCAGCCACCTGGTCATGTATGCCAGGAAAATGTCGACTCAGACCGACAATGACCAACTGCTCATCCACTACTTTCAGGACAGTTTGTCCGGTGCTGCTCTGCGTTGGTACATGGGTTTAGACAATGCGAACATCCGATCCTTCAACGATCTTGGCGAGGCCTTCGTCAAGCAATACAAGTACAATGTGGATATGGCTCCCGATAGGGATCAATTGAGGGCCATGTCCCAGAAGGACAAAGAAACATTCAATGAATACGCCCAGAGGTGGCGAGAGGTAGCAGCACAGATCGTGCCTCCGCTAGAAGAGAAAGAGATGACTAAGATCTTTTTGAAGACCTTGAGTTCTTTTTATTATGAGCGGATGATTGCTAGCGCTCCTTCTGACTTCACCGAGATGGTGAATATGGGGATGCGTCTAGAAGAAGGGGTTAGGAAGGGCGTCTAACAAGAGAGGAAGGCCCTTCTATCAAACATTATGGGGCGTTTGCGAAAAAGAAGGATGGAGAGGCACATGCTATGACATTCCATGTGAAACCAAGAAGACCCTCTGTGGGGAGGAAGACCGTGCGTCCTGCCGGTAACCAGTACCAGGTGGCTCACATAGCACCTGTCTTCAGAGATAATCAGCAGTACCAGCAATATAACAATAATCAGCAACCACATCCGCAATATCAACAACAACAACACCGTCCACAACAGCAGGCCTACCAACCTCGAAACAGTAATCAAACCAGCACGAGTTACGAGAGGAAAAGGGTCACCTTCGATCCTATTCTGATGACGTATGCAGAGTTATATCCCTCTTTGATAAAGAGGAAGTTGATTACTCCGCGAGACCCACCGGCTATACCTACTAACCCCCAATGGTGGTATAAGCCCGAATTACATTGTGTTTACCATTCTGGTGCTCCCGACCACGACGTGGAGAATTGCTACCCTTTGAAGACCAAAGTTCAAGACCTTGTGAGGTGTGGCATTCTGTGTTTCGAGGATGTGAGTCCTAACGTGAAGAAGAACCCATTGCCCGAGCATGGGAAGTCTGTCAACTTGGTCCAGGGCTGCCCTGGCAAGTACAAAGTCAAATACGTCAGTCATATTCGACAATCTCTGGTCGAGATGCATCGTTTGCTATGTGATTATAGTCATTATGAGCATGACCACGATAGATGCCGAGTCTGTTCTGTTAATCAAAGAGGTTGTCGCCAGGTGCACAAAGATGTTCAAGAAATGCTGGATGAAGGAGTTATTGAGATCCTTCAAAACAGAAATGCTGACGAAGATGTTGATGAGGTCAACGTAATTTCTCTAGTATTCCGGATCCCTGAGCCTGTTATTATCAAGTATGATGGTAGCAAGCAGAAGGTTTCTCCCGCATTAACCATCAAGCCAGCCGGACCGGTACCATACTCTTCTGAAAAGGCGGTCCTCTATCGCTACAATTCTGTCGCGGTAGAAAATGGGAAAGAGGTGTCCTTGCCATCCTCATATGTTGTTAACATTGCCGATGTTAGTGGTTTGACCCGCAGCGGTCATGTATTTTCAGCACCTTCAAAGCCTCAAGCTAATGCTGATTTTGTTGAGCGCCCGATTGGGAATGTTGTGAGCACTCAGAATCTGGAACTTGTTGCTAAGTCCTCTTCCACATTGAGAACTCCTTCTTCTGTTGGCCCAAGCGGCAATATGAAAGAAGACTGCGATGAGATGCTGAAGCTCATCAAGAGGAGCGAGTACAATGTTGTAAACCAGCTTCTACAAACGCCATCCAAGATATTCGTGTTATCATTGCTTTTGAATTCAAAACCACACAGAGAGGCTCTGCAGAAGGTGTTGGATGTGTGTAAGACCCCAATTTTGTCCCTAAGATCCCTCATGGCATCACATCATATCATTGCATTGCCTCAAGGATCATTGGACACCTTGCTTCCTTCCCTGTGGGTGGGTTATCTTTTTTAGAGTGATTTTTGATCACCAAGCATTGTTTGCATTTGTATGTCATTGCTTTTCTTTTAATCACTAACCAAAAGTACAAAAATATGTCATCTAACCCTTGTCTTGCAAATGAAGCAATCAACAGGTTAAGGCAATCCAAAGGCAGTCACTGAGCAATAGATGATGGTCATTCTTGAGATTTGGATCCCACAATCATTATCAAGAGTTCATATGAGATATGATGTTATTTTGAAGCAAAATCCCAAGTGGTAGAGGCTTGAAACTCATCAGAACATTTCCCAGTCAACTGAAGGCCTAGGAAGTCAACTACCAGGTCAACTGTGGATTTGGAGGTGGGAAGTGATTAGAAATACTTCATTCATGTTCAAACAAGTCTCATTTGACATTTCAAACATCAACATTAAAGAATTTAAAGTCAGGTCAATACTTTCCAAAAATAGAAAGTGACCTATAATTTGAATTTGCCAAAAATGGAAAGGTTTTAACCCAACTTCAACTTCAAATTACATCATCAAAAAGGCTTCAAATGAAATTTTGTTGAACATGGAAGTTGTATATCTTTCTCTCCCATTTCCAAAAAGTCCAAGATCAAGGAATTATCATGTGTGGTTAGGGAGATATGATCAAAACATGGCAAACTATGCATGGAACTTCAAATGGACATAACTTCTCAACCAAAGCTCCAAAATGGGTGGCTCTTTTTGCATTATTATTCTCTTGACCTCTAATTTCCAAATCATGCATCACATTACATAAATTGTCATCACATGATCATTTGGTAATTCATTGGTTTTTTGGAGGGAAATTTTGAAATTCAAATTTGGTGCATTATTTGAACATTTTGCTATTACCATTAGCTCCAAAATTGAATTTTAAGTGAAATTGAAGGGAATTCGTGCACTGTTCATACATCCACTTCATGCATAAGGGTGAAAAGCCAATTTGCACACACACCTCATTTTTTGTTAATTACACTTAGCTTTGGCTTAAGCATGATTAGAGCATGATTATCATTGCATATATAAACTAAAACCTAACTGTTTTCAGCAATAGCAACAAAATTCAGATCTAGATCTCAAACTCTCAAAAAATATTATCTCAAACTTTCTTCAAAATTCTTCACATCCAAGCCATGGCAAATGCTAGATTCATGATCCTGAACTTCTGTTGAACAAGTTTGCACGTGAAATCAAAGGAAACCGTGTCGTATTGAAGTATACTTGAAGAGTGAAGCATCCATGGTGACTTCAAAATTTGTTGAGATCGTGTGCAATTGAGCTTCATTCTCTCTTTCAGTCACCTATACAAGCATCATAGAGGAATATTGAAGCTATCACAAGCCTTGAATCAAGCCAAATCCAGTTCTGCTCTTCAAGAGGTTATAAATCAACTCTCTTATTTTTGATTTTTCTTGCCATGATGTTGTAGATCTAAGTATGCTGATCATTCTGAGCTTTGAATCGTGCAAATTGGTGTTGTTTTAAGTGAGATACGATAGATTGAAGTTTTGATGATGAACTTTTGATTTCTTCGATCCATGCGTGTTTTGATGTTTTTACATTAAATAATTATGGATTCTTTATGTATATGACATGCTGATTTGAATGCTATGTTTGATTGAGATTTCTGGACACTTTGTGATTTTTCTGGAAAATCCAGATGAAGATCATGATGATCTTCATGTTAAACATGAATGTTCTTCGTTTTTTCCAGAATTCCTGCGGATTTTGCTGCGGAGTTCATAGGTTTAGCTACGAATTTATTTAGGCCACGCTTTCTGGTTGTTTCTACAACACTTTTCTGTTGCCTTTGCTTTGGCGCGCTAGGGTTTGATGAAAACGATGCCGTTTTAAGGCGCGCGCATATTTGAATTTTGCCTGGCTTCGATTCCCCGCTGCAGCATAATTTCAAATGCCTTCACATATTTTCCATTTCCCTCCACATTATTCCATGCTATGCTTCACATTTCATTTTAATTTTTTCTCATCTTTAAAAAATCATAACAATTTGAAAATTGATCCAAAAATTACCAGGTTTTTTGCATTGTGATCCTTATCCTCTCTAGCTTTTTATCATCATGATTTTACAAGTTGTGCTTGGCTAGATAATGTTTTGTGCTAGAATGTTTGAACATGTATGCTTATTTGACTTTGCCATGCTTATACCTTTGTGAAATGCTTGATTCTTACCCAATGATTCTGAAATTTTGCATGATGAAACTAGACACATTGCTTGACATTTTGGTGTTGATTTGGTATTTTTATCAATTGTCATTTCTGTTTTATGATTGTTCTAAGTTGGTGTGACAATTTGTGTCACACCTTTTGATGTTCAACTTATATGATGTATTTGCCATGCCAAATGACCTCCAATTGTCTTGATTTTTTGTGTAATGCATGTTATGGATGTTGTGAATGAGCATGAATTTTGTTGGAATTATTTGAATCATTTCTGATTTAATTGAGATTTTTCATTCTGGTTGATCACATTTGAGTTTTAAAATTGCCTTGAACTTCAATTGATCATGAAATGCTTTTGGTTAATGATATTGATGTGAGACCTTTTGGAATGTTTCAAGATGTGATTTAAGTTGATTCATGTTAAATTTCAAGTTCTGTTTTGAATTTTTTCTCCACCTTTGACCCTAGGCTTTGACCTAGTGGTTTGCCTCTCACATTTGAGCTTTGATTTCAGGTTGAATATCCAAGTTCCATAGTTGTTGATGCTTCATCATTTGAGCATTGATGTTTGCCTTTGATTACTAATCTTTGTGTGTTTTGTAGGTTGATGTTAACTCATTTGAGTTTTTCTTTTGGCTTACACATTTTGTACATGGGGATTGTTGGTTGCTTATTGAATGTTGTTTGATTGTCTGAGTATTGTACTGATTTGTTTGATGTTTCCACAGGTACATAAGTTGCTTTAAGTTCATTTTGAACTTTGCTTTGCTTGGTTGCTTAACCACTTAGGTATAATCTCTAATCTTCATGTAGTCTGGAAGACCTACTGTTATTGGTAGGCACCTGTCTGAAGTCCTCCTTAAGAGGCAATGCTTGTGATTGTTTAATTTTTGTGCCAAGCAGGAAAAGTCCTCTCATGAGGCAATTGGCAGATAAAAGAGATGTGTAATCCATCTCCTGCTACTCAGTGTGTCATTCACTTTGCTCACACAATGTGTTGATGCATTGTGGATAATAACCCAAGATCTTATAGAGTCCATCTGTGGAGAAGAGTTCCAACTTTCTGAACTCCCACACTTTCCATTGATCAAAGCTCTCCCAGGCCAGGGATAAGAGCTATGAGGCACACCCCTCATCTCCATTTCATCTGCTTCACCCTAACTCTCAATGTTAGGGTTAAGAGCTCAAAATACCCCATTCCAGTTGGCTGTAAAGCCTAATCTTGCTTGAGCCTAATTGATTGTATATAATGTGTGCTAATTGACTTGATTGATTACCTACTTGATTCATCTGTGCATATTTGCTTGAGTGTGCCTTTGTGCATTTATCATCATCACTTGTGTATCATTTCATAAACTTTGCTTTGTAGCATTTTGCTTTGTCCATGGAGGAGACAAGCATAAGTCCATTACTTGGCAGTTGTTCCTATGATATGGTAGGAGACTAGTATAAGTCCATTGGTTGGCATCTGGTATCCATGTTTTGTTTTAGGAGATTGGTATAAGTCCATTGATTGGTATCCGATATCCATCTTTGTTTTGTGAGACTAGTATAAGTCCATTGATTGGCTTCCGGTATCCATTTTTGTTTCAGGAGATTGGTATAAGTCCATTGATTGGCATCCGGTATCCATTTTGTTTTGTGAGACTAGTATAAGTCCATTGATTGGCTTCTGGTATCATTGTTATTTTGTTTTGTGAGACTAGTATAAGTCCATTGATTGGCATCTGGTATCATTGTTTCTTTGTTTTAGGAGATTGGAATAAGTTCATTGATTGGCATCCGGTATCCATTTACTTTGTTCATCTGTTATTTGCTTGTTGCCTATTCCAAAGGAATCACTTGAATCATCTACATATGATCTCAAGAGGTGAACATCTAAGAAGGTTTACTTCCTCACCCTCCCATCTTTTGTTTCTTTAAGCCTCCATTTGCATGTTAACCCAAACTTGAAAGCTATTGTGCAAACATTTTCATCTCTTTTCAAATTAGAAACCTAGGCCTTAAGCATTTGATTTTCAAACTTCATTTTCATAATACTTCTTTTGAATTGAATTCTAATCATGCCTTGACCACTTTTGTGAATAATCCTAATTGGTTAATTTCACCCATTCAATTGTTTTGCGGCTTTGTCCATTCTTGATAAGTTTTCATACATTAGCCATAGGTTTGATTTATCCTAGTTGGTTGATGTCAATCTCACCTTTTGTCCTTAGTGATTGGATTTTAAGACTTCCTTGCTTATTATAGGGTTAACCCCTCACTAGCAAGTTGAAGCTTTTCTCACATGGTGGACTTGTTGTTTGTATAGGTTGAGTTTTCTCCCGTGGATAACGAAAGACCTTAGGGCTTTTGTTTTAAAATCAATCTACTCATATTTTGGAATTCTTTTAGCCGAACTACGGCGTTTTGATCCTTACCTTCCTTGGAAAGGTACGTAGGCAACGGGTTCATCCGTTCAAACACAAAAATAATAACTTGTATATTCTTTTCTCATCCCTTCAATCATGTTTGCACAATAAATATTTCATAAACAGATAACATTTCGTACAACAAGTGTGAAAAGGGCTCCCTAGGAGTACCTAGGACGTTTTGGATGCCTAACACCTTCCCATTGCGTAATTAACCCCTTACCCAGATCTCTGATCTTTTCATTAGTTTTCTATGTGTAAAACTTCTTAGGCTTTTGTTCGCTTTTTAGCCATTCCTTTGGGATAAATAAAAGTGCGGTGGCCACTCGATTCTTTGTATGCTTTGCTTTTGATTTAATCAATAAATCATAAAGTGACGAATACACCGCTACAGAAAAGTGGCGACTCTGCTGGGGAGCACCATGTCCTTGGTGGTTTTGCCTACTTTTCACCCTTGTTGTATGATATTGTTTATTTGTTATATGACATATTTTTGTACAATTTGGGATAACTGTATTGATTGTAATGATTGAATTGCTTGATATACAATTGCTGTTTGCTTGGTGGTCTCTGTGAGATGAGTTCTATACCCGAACTCGAGTGCACCTTAGGATAGGAGAATGGCATAGTCTCGTTGACTTGTGTGGAGTATTCCTTAACAAGTTGACTTGCGAGTCCATTCACTTGGTGGAGGTCATGTTGGACTAATAATGTCACACAAGTTATTTGTGGTTAGGCATTATTCTTCCAATCATGTGCCTTAGAAGCCAAGGACCTTAGTTTACCAAGCCCATCTTGGCCTATTTTTAGGACGTAGTGCGGAGGTCGTTCAGATGTAAGATCTGATGCGATTGTTACGCGATACTACACTCATAAGAGTCTCTCTTGAGAATATTTTTGGAATACGAGTATTCGTTCCTCCGATAATATTCGAAAGATGGGATGATGACTATGGGAACCTCTGGTAGAACATGTTCGGCAGGTTTAAACCCTAGTACACTCCCTTTGGGTGGTTCTTAACCGAGACTCCATGCTCGTGACTCTCAACAAACCCGTGATTCATGGTTGAGTCGTTCAGACATCCTTAATATCAATAGAACTTGGGTGTCAATAAGGTGAAAACCATGATCCACCAAAATGGATGATTGATATTAAGGATGATTGAGCCGGTTCATGTATTGTTAATATTAATGGAACTTGGGTGTTGATAAGGTGAAAACCATAATCCACCATAATGGATGATTGATATTAAGGATACTATGAGCTTTCCCATGACCTTTGTCTGGTGTGATTTGCTTGATCCTTGAGTGTGATTGCTACATTCATACATTCATGCATTCATCTGTATTCACGTCATTAGAAAAACCAGAAAATTTTCAAGGAACTTAAAGGGTTTATTTGCAAAATTTTGAGACATGGAAAGACCAAAAAGGTATACAAAGAAGTACAGCTTTAGACAACCTAATGTGAAAGAGTGAAGGAATCTGACATCCTATGTATTAGATCCCTTGGGTTTCAAAGCTCGTTATGGGAAGCTTCTGCCTCTGTTGACTACTCAGGTTGACGAAGAGTTGATGAGTACTTTGGCGCAGTTTTATGATCCTCTGTATCATTGCTTCTCTTTTCCGGACTTTCAGCTGTTGCCTACGCTCGAGGAATATGCTCATCTTGTGGGTATTCCTATTCTGGATCAGGTGCCGTTCAGTGGCTTAGAGAGTATTCCGACTTCTCGAGAGATTGCAGACTTGTTGCACATAGATGAATCCCTGATTGAAGCGCATATGACCACCAAAGGTGGAATTCGGGGTCTTCCTTCTGATTTCCTCATTGCTCAAGCTACAATTTATGGGAAGGCCATGAGTGAGGATGCCTTTGAGGCCATATTCGTGCTGCTCATCTATGGTTCGGTATTGTTCCCCAACATCGACAAATTTGTGGATGTGAACGCCATTAGGATCTTCTCGGTTCTTAATCCCGTTCCTACTTTGTTGGGTGATGCCTATTTCTCTTTGCACCTGAGGAATACAAAGGGTGGAGGAGTTATTGTGTGCTGTTTGCCTCTGTTGTATAAGTGGTTTATTTCTCACTTACCGCAGACGGTTGCTTTCAAGGAGAACAAGGGATGTCTACGGTGGTCTACGAGACTTATGTCTCTCACTAATGACGATATCTCTTGGTATGATCGCGTGTATGATACAGTTCAGACCATTGATTATTATGGTGAATTCCCTAATGTGCCTCTTCTTGGTACATGTGGTGGGATCAACTACAATCCTATCTTAGCACGTCGTCAGCTTGGGTTCCCCCTAAAGGATGAACCTCATAACATTCTGTTAGAAGGTGTGTTCTTTCAGGAGGGTAAAGATCCCCAAGGCCTGAAAGCCAGGATGGTCCGCGCTTGGCGCAAGATTTACAAGAAGGGTAGAAATGAGTTGGGTCCGAAGAACTGCATTGCTTTGGAGCCTTATACTTCTTGGGTCAGACAGAGAGCATCAGAGTATCTTATGCCGTATGATTATCCGAGACCTACACCGTTGGTTGTGGCTGGGCCTTCAACCCTCCCTAACCAAGGCGTAGAGGAGTTGAGAGAAGAAGACCTTTCACGTGCTTGGATCCGTGAAAGAGAAGAGTTGCTTCAGCAAATCAAGGAGAAGGATGCCCTGATCGAATTCCTCGAGCATCAGGTGATAGATGATCCGAATGATACCTGGACTTCTCTGCTTCCTCAGTCTTCCAAGTTCTGGAAGAGGAAGTACGATCGACTTGCTAAGGAGAAAGCGGATATGGAAGCAGCTTATGAGAGAGAGATCAAGAAACTTTGTGTTTCTCGTCTTCCAGCATCTCGAGCTTCTAGGGATCCATAGGATGTTTATTTTCCTTTTCCCTTGTAATAATCAACAATGTTGTACTTCTTTGTTCGGCAAGTCTGCTGCCGAGTTATGCTTGGTTCCCGGTGTTAAGATACCCGTCAAGTTCAAAGTCCCTGACTTTGAGAAGTATAAGGGGAACACCTGCCCGCTCAGTCACCTGGTTATGTATGCCAGGAAAATGTCTACTCAGACAGATAATGATCAACTGCTGATTCATTATTTTCAGGATAGTTTGTCTGGTGCAGCTCTTCGGTGGTATATGAGCCTTGATAGTGGAAATATCCGTTCCTTCAACGATCTTGGCGAAGCCTTCGTCAAGCAGTACAAATATAATGTGGATATGGCTCCTGACCGTGATCAACTCAGAGCCATGTCTCAGAAGGATAAAGAGACATTTAAGGAATACGCCCAGAGGTGGCGAGAGCTGGCAACTCAGATTACTCCTCCGCTAGAAGAGAAGGAGATGACTAAGATCTTTCTGAAGACTCTTAGTTCATTTTATTATGAGCGGATGGTCGCGAGTGCTCCCTCTGATTTCACCGAGATGGTGAACATGGGGATGCGTTTGGAGGAATGTGTCCGGGAAGGACGGTTAACTAAGGATGAAGGCTCTTCTAAACGATATGGGGCATTTAAGAAGAAAGATGGGGAGGCACATGCTGTGCAATCTCATGCTAAACCTAGAAGACCCTCTGCCAAGAGGAAGCCTGTGCGTCACGCCAACAGTGAGCATCAGGTGGCTCATATAGCACCTGTCTTCAGAGACAACAATCAGCATAATCAGCAACAACCTCAGTATCAGCAGCAACATCGCCCACAGCAACAGGCTTACCAGCCTCGTGGCAGCACCAGTAATCAGGCCAATTTGAATTATGATAGGAAGAAGATCACTTTTGATCCCATTCCTATGTCATATGCTGAGCTATATCCCTCTTTAATAGAGCGGAAACTGATTACCCCGAGGGATCCTCCGGCTGTGCCTGCTAACCCGCAGTGGTGGTACAAGCCTGACCAGCATTATGTCTATCATTCTGGTGCTCCGGGTCACAATATAGAGAACTGCTATCCATTGACTACCAAGGTTCAAGACCTTATGCGATGCGGCATTCTGAGCTTTGAGGACTCAGGCCCCAATATTACGAAGAACCCATTGCCCGAGCATGGGAAGTCGGTTAACATGGTCCAGGGTTGCCCTGGCAAATATAAAGTCAAATATGTAAGCCATATTCGACAGTCATTGGTTGAGTTGCATCGCCTGCTGTGTGATTACAGTCATATGGAGCACGACCATGATAAATGTCGTATCTGCTCTGTCAATAGATTGGGTTGTCGCTAAGTGCGAAGAGAGCTTCAAGAGCTGTTGGATGAGGGTACCATTGAAATTCTTCAAAACAGAAATGTTGATGAAGACGAACCAGAGGTGAATGTGATTTCTCCTGTGTTCAAGCTTCCTGAGCCTGTTGTCATCCGGTATGATGGTAGCAAGCCGAAGGTCTCTCCTTCTATGGTCATCAAGCCTGCAGGCCCTGTGCCTTATTCTTCGGATAGAGCAATTCCCTTCCGATACAATCCCGTTGCTATGGAAGATGGGAAAGAAGTGCCTTTGCCTTCAACCTCCGTGGTAAATATTGCTGATGTGAGTGGATTGACCCGTAGTGGTCGTGTGTTTTCTGCACCCCCGAAGCCTCAGGCTAGGGCTGTTGTTTCCGATTCTGCTGAGCATCCGGTTGGGACTGCAGTGAATAATCCGAATCCGGCACCTGTTGCCAAATCCTCCTCTGTACAAAAGACTCCTACTTCTGCTGTTGGCCCGAGTGGCACTGTGAATGAAGACTGTGATGAGATGATGAGGCTCATCAAGAAGAGTGAGTACAACGTTGTAGACCAGCTTCTACAAACGCCGTCCAAGATTTTCGTGCTATCTTTGCTTCTGAATTCAGAACCCTATAGGGAGGCTCTGCAGAAAGTATTGGATCTGGCTTATGTTGATCACGATGTCACGATTGAACAGTTTGACAGTTTAGTTGCGAACATCACTGCTTGCACCACTTTGAGTTTCTTTGACGCTGATCTCCCTGAGGAGGGAAGAGACCACAACATGGCTTTACATATTTCCATGAACTGCAAGACCGATGCCATGTCCAACGTATTGGTGGACACTGAGTCATCTCTGAATGTATCGCCGAAGACCACTCTTTCGAGATTGTCATATCAAGGGCCTCCCATGAGGCAGAGTGGTGTTGTTGTGAAAGCTTTTGATGGGTCGCACAAGACCGTGATTGGGGAAGTTGATCTCCCAATCAAGATTGGACCAAGTGATTTCCAAGTTACCTTTCAGGTTATGGATATCCACCCATCTTATAGCTGTCTCCTTGGTAGACCATGGATTCACGAGGTTGGCGCCGTGACATCCACCCTACACCAGAAGTTGAAATTCGTCAAGAACAAGGAATTGGTTGTGGTAGGGGGAGAAAAGGCTCTCCTGGTTAGCCACTTTTCTTCTTTCTCATATATTGATGCTGAGGATGAAGTTGGAACGCCTTTCCAAGCTTTGTCTATAGCTGAGCCAATTGAGAAGAAGTCCCCTTCATTTGCTTCCTATCGTGATGCGAAACTGGCCATTGAATGTGGTGCAGTCGCTGGTTTAGGGAAGATGATCGAGCTTGAAGACAACAAGTCCCGGGCTGGCATTGGCTATTCTTCTGGGGTCTTTAATGAGCAAGGGTTGTTCAAGAGTGGAGGTTTCATCCACGCTGATCAAGCTGAGGAAGTTGCTGCTATTCTGGAAGAGGATGCAGAGGATTTGAGCAACTTCGTTATCCCTGGCGGTATCTGCCACAATTGGGTCACTGTGGATGTTCCTACAGTCATTCATAAGTTAGCGTAATTTGTTCACTTTGTTCAAAAACCCTTCTCCCATGCCAAAAGGAGAAGTGATGACATTGTTGGCAGCATTTATACAATGATGTTTTCATTCAATTAATGCATTGTTAAACATTTGTTTTTCCATTTGTTTTCACTTTTTGCTTTTGCATGAAATCAGTGATCACAAAAAACCCTAAAAAAAAAGAATAAAAGCATCCTTTTTCATCTACATAATGGTTTGCTTGTTTAAATTCTAAAGTTTTTATTATCCAAAATCATTATGCAGGTTGATTCTAAAACCCATTGAACATAATGATCCAACGCCATCTCCCAATTTTGAATTCCCTGTATTTGAGGCAGAGGAAGATGATGTTGAGGGGATTCCTGATGAGATTACCCGTCTCCTTGAGCACGAGAAGAAGATCATTCAGCCGCATCTCGAAGATCTGGAAACAGTGAACTTGGGGTCTGAAGATTGTGTTCGTATGGTGAAGATTGGGGCACTTCTTGAAGAGTCTGTCAAGAAGGGGTTGATCAGTTTGCTACGAGAATATTCCGATATCTTTGCTTGGTCGTATGAAGACATGCCAGGTCTAGATACAGATATTGTGCAACATTTCCTGCCTTTGAAGCCTGAGTGCGTGCCTGTGAAGCAGAAGCTCAGAAGAACTCATCCAGATATGGCAGTGAAGATTAAAGAGGAAGTTCAGAAGCAAATTGATGCGGGGTTTCTGGTGACTTCTACATATCCTCAATGGATGGCGAATATTGTGCCTGTGCCTAAGAAGGACGGAAAAGTCCGTATGTGTGTTGATTACAGAGATTTGAATAAGGCTAGTCCGAAAGATGATTTCCCTCTACCACACATTGATATGTTGGTAGACAATACAGCTAAATTCAAAGTCTTCTCGTTTATGGACGGATTTTCCGGTTATAATCAAATCAAGATGGCACCCGAAGATATGGAGAAGACAACATTCATCACACCTTGGGGAACATTCTGTTATCGAGTGATGCCCTTCGGTTTGAAGAACGCCGGAGCCACGTATCAACGTGCTATGACTACCTTGTTTCAAGATATGATGCACAAGGAGATAGAGGTCTATGTTGATGATATGATTGCTAAGTCCCGAACGGAAGTTGAACATGTTGAACATTTGTTGAAGCTTTTTCAGCGTTTGAGGAAGTTTAGGCTTCGCCTGAATCCAAACAAATGTACATTTGGAGTCCGTTCTGGCAAGTTGTTAGGTTTTGTTGTCAGCGAAAGAGGTATTGAGGTTGATCCTGCAAAGGTCAAAGCAATACAAGAGATGCCTGCGCCCAAAACTGAGAAGCAAGTCCGAGGTTTTCTTGGCCGCTTGAACTATATTTCCAGATTTATATCCCACATGACTGCCACATGTGCGCCAATATTCAAGCTCCTCCGGAAAGATCAGTCTCTTGATTGGACCGAAGATTACCAGAAAGCTTTCGACAGTATCAAGGAGTATCTGTCTGAACCTCCGATCTTGTCGCCGCCTGTGGAAGGAAGACCTTTGATCATGTATTTAACTGTTCTTGAAGACTTGATGGGTTGTGTACTCGGTTAACAAGATGAATCAGGGAAGAAAGAATCTGCTATTTACTACCTCAGTAAGAATTTTACTGATTGTGAGTCTCGATACTCAATGCTAGAGAAGACGTGTTGTGCTTTAGCTTGGGCTGCTAAGCGTTTGCGCCAGTACATGATAAATCATACAACTTGGTTGATATCCAGAATGGATCCAATCAAGTATATTTTCGAGAAGCCTGCTTTAACTGGGAGGATTGCCCGTTGGCAGATGTTGTTATCTGAGTATGATATCGAGTATCGAGCTCAGAAAGCTATCAAAGGTAGTATCTTGGCTGACCATTTGGCGCACCAGCCGATTGAGGATCATCAGTCTATTCAGTACGACTTCCCAGACGAGGAGATTCTGTATTTGAAAATGAAAGATTGTGATGAGCCTACACTTGATGAAGGTCCGGAACCTGGTTCCAGATGGACGATGGTGTTTGATGGCGCTGTCAATCAGTATGGAAATGGTATTGGGGCAGTAATCATTACTCCTCATGGCACACATATTCCATTTACAGCAAGGCTAACTTTCAAATGCACGAATAATATGGCTGAGTACGAAGCCTGTATTATGGGACTGGAAGAATGTATTGATTTGAGAATCAAGCATCTTGATGTGTATGGTGATTCGGCCCTGGTTGTCAATCAGATCAAGGGTGAATGGGAGACGAATCAACCTGGTCTCATTTCGTATAGAGATTATGCGAGGAGGATTTCAACATTCTTTACAGAAGTTGACTTTCATCATATTCCTCGAGAGGATAATCGGACGGCAGATGCGCTTGCTACGCTTGCTTCGATGATTGTGGTGAAGTATTGGAATGAAGTTCCCAACATCACCGTGATGCGCTTGGATAGACCAGCTCACGTGTTTGCAGTTGAAGAAGTGAATGATGACAAGCCTTGGTATTTTGTTATCAAGAATTTCCTCCAGAACCAGGTATACCCGCCTGGGGCATCTGTGAAAGACAAGAAAACTTTGAGAAGGTTGTCAGGCAGTTTCTACCTCAGTGGTGAAGTGTTGTATTAGAGAAATTTTGATATGGTTTTGCTCAGATGCGTGGATAGACACGAAGCAAACCTGTTGATGACTAAGGTCCATGAGGGTTCATTTGGTACTCATTCCAATGGACATGCCATGGCTAGAAAGATGTTGAGAGCAAACTACTATTGGCTGACAATGGAGTCTGACTGTTGCAAATATGTGAAGAAATGCCACAAGTGTCAGATTTATGCAGATAAGATTCATATTCCTCCGACACTTCTGAATGTGATTTCATCACCATGGCCTTTCTCTATGTGGGGAATTGACATGATCGGCATGATTGAACCAAAAGCGTCCAATGGGCACAGATTTATTCTCGTAGCAATTGACTACTTCACCAAATGGGTTGAAGTCGCTTCGTATGCGAATGTGACCAGGCAGGTGGTCGTGAAGTTTATCAAGAATCAGCTGATTTGCCGTTATGGTGTGCCAGATAAGATCATTACTGATAATGGATCAAATATGAACAATAAGATGATGGAAGAGTTGTGCGCTGAGTTCAAGATTGCACACCATAACTCCTCTCCTTACAGACCAAAGATGAATGGGGTTGTTGAAGCTGCTAATAAGAATATCAAGAAGATTATCCAGAAGATGGTTGTTACTTACAAAGATTGGCATGAGATGCTGCCATTTGCTTTGCATGGTTATCGTACATCTGTCCGCACTTGAACAGGGGCAACCCATTTTTCTCTTGTTTACGGCATGGAGGTTGTTCTCCCAGTAGAGGTGGAGATCCCATCAATGAGAGTCTTGATGGAAGCCAAGTTGACTGATGCTGAATGGATTCAGAGTCGTTATGACCAACTGAATTTGATTGAAGAGAAGCGATTGACTGCCATGTGTCATGGTCAGTTATATCAGCAGAGGATGAAGAAAGCATTCGATAAGAAGGTCAAGCCTCGTGTGTTCCGAGAAGGTGACCTCGTGCTCAAGAAAGTTTTGTCTTTCGCGCCCGATTCCAGGGGCAAGTGGACTCCAAACTATGAAGGTCCATATGTTGTTAAGAGAGCCTTTTCAGGCGGAGCTTTGATGCTCACAACTATGGATGGGGAGGATTTCACTCGTCCTGTGAATTCAGATGCAGTCAAGAAATACTTTGCCTAAAAAATATATGCAAAATAAAAACAGAATAGCTCGCTAAGTTGAAAACCCGAAAGGGCGGCTTAGGCAAAAATGAGCGTCTCGGTAGAGAACCCGCAAGGGCGATCCAGGAAAAAATTAGAGACTTGAAAAAAAAGGAGTATATTTGTATCCCGCTAGGTTGAGTACCTCACCCTGGGGCAATCTAGGCAAAAATTAGGGATTTGGCAAGTAACTGCATCCTAACAAGACTTTCTGTTCCGCAGCTGTCTTTTCGTTAGAGATTCTCGATTCGTCGTCGACTGAAGCTTCGAATGCATCAAAATTAAAATTGGTAGAGAAAGGATCATTATGTTCAATGTAGCCCTCTTCCAATATATATCACTGATTTCAAATTTGTACAGATCTATGGAGTCTTGCCATTTGCAGGCTACCATTCCATCAAATAAATTAGAGCTTTTATCCAATTATTTGCACTCTTATTTGTTTCAATTCAACAAATGTTTTGCATGTTTTAATTGATAAAATGTCATTGTTTAAACAAATAAAATTTTTCAAAATTTGTTGTTTTAAACAAAGTGAACATTCACAATGATGAAGGGATACTTAAGAATTTCTCAGTGCTCTCCCAAGGGTGGCATGATTTCCAACAGGGTAAGACATTTGTTCATATTCCTGGCATGGTCGTATCCTCTTTCTCCAGATTGTTGTTAGGGTTGTTCCCTAAGCAGAGCTTCTATGGAGATCTTGTTCCCTAAGCAGAGTGTTTGTTAGGACGTCATGGTCCTCTCCAACAACATTCTCTCCTCAGCATGGTTGCTTTCCTTTGGAATATTCAGTGGTGGGTGGGTTGACATCCCGGTACTTCATCATTTTCCTCAGCACAGTCGCTAGCAGAATTGTTGATACGATACACTTCATTTATGCTATATCTCCCCATCAGAGCGCTTGTTGAGGTTTTCCCCTCTTATCCCTTCAGCAGAGCAATGATTATTTCCTTCTCAGCAGCTTGGTAATTTCCTCTTGGGAGGTTCAACATTTGGTGGTTGATCCCCGGCTCTCCTCCTCATCCCCAGTGGAGCCACCAATAGATGTGTGGTATGATGGATTGTATCTGTGATGTTTCCCTACAGAATCCCCGCCAGAATTGATATCCTCAACAAAGTTGCTTTTGTGCCAGTTCCTGCCTGTTAAAAATCTCTGTTTCCCTAGTAGGGTCGGTTGGTGAACTATCATCCAGAGATTTGGTTGATTCCCTGATGCTTTTGATCCCTAGTAGAGTGGCTTGTTGCAGAATCTACTTTTGTGATCTATTTTTTTCCCTCAGTGGGTTTATCCCCAATGGAATGGCTGACAGTATCCCCAGTAGAGTTGCTTGTGCGGATAGATTCTACTTGTGTGTTTTGTTCTCTTTAGCAGTTCTTGTTTGTGCAGTGAACTCTTGTTTCCCAGTTGATACTGAGGATCCCCTGCAGAAATCTCGGGATTTCTCCATTTCCCCAACAGATTTGTTTTTGTGGCAGTTTCTGCCTGTTGTGATATTCTGTACCATATTTGAGTTGATTGTTGATCCATCACTCAGAGATTTTGTGATTTCTTTGATATCTCTGATCTCTTTTGCCTCCCACTAGATCTTTGCTTTTCAGCATATAGATCTCCAGCAGATTGGCTTTCCAGTTGGTTCTTGGATTTTCCTCTGGAAATGTAGTACCGGGCGTTTGATTCCTGGGACTGTTTGTGTTAGAGATGACTGTTTTGTCAGCATTCATCAAACATAAATCACGCATATTCATGCATACTTTCAACATTCAGATATTCATGTTGCATTCTTTGCCATATATCTTTTGTTTGTTGTCTCCTGCTTATGGTGATATAGATCTCTCCAATAGATCGTCCCAAGCATATGTCGGGTGTTTAATCTCTCAATAATAGAGTCAGCCCCATAAGCAGAAAGTGTTTGTCTTTCCTTCTGCAATTCCCCACTGAGATATATCCTCGTGGATGAAGGTTTCTTCCGTTTCCTCCCTAACACATGTATTGGGATGGATTTTCCTATTGAGTTATATCCTCATTAGGACGAGTCTTGATTCAGTTTGCCTTTTTGGTTTGATCCTGAATCGGCATTTTTTTCAACTGTCTCTTGTACTTCCCTGTGGAACAAATGAATGAATTTGCCCAATAACCGGCAATAGTTCTTTTTATCCCCAGCGGAGTTTTTGGGCCTCTACCCTTATACCGGTAGTTGTAAGTCCTATGTTCCCTCTTGGCGGAATTTGTGGTTATATACCTTTTATTCCTCAGGAGAGTTGTTGGTTTTCTACCTAGTACCCGGTAGTTGTAAATCCTGTATGCCTTTTTTCCCTTTTGTGGAATAGGTGTTTGTGAACATTTTTGTTCCTCAGCGAGAGTTGATTGGTCTTCTACCCCGTATTCGGTAGTCGTAAACCCTATTATGTTTTCTTGCTCCTCAACAGTTGGTGGTTTGTTATAAACCCTATCTGTGTTCCCCCGTGAGGAGTTGTGATTCTTTCAGTCCCCACGCGGAGAGTTGTTGGTTTTCTACCATGTATTCGGTAGTTATAAATCCTACTTTTATCCCCTGGCAGAGGTAACCTTTGTGGTTCATTCTGGTTGATGGTGGATTTTGTGGTCTTTTACCCAGTATTCGATAGTTGTAAATCCTATGTTGTTGTTGTCTCCCTAGCGGAGTCTGTGCTTTCTTGTGGATAATTGTCGGTTGCTAGCAATTTTATCCTCAGCCAGAGTTTTTGGTCTTCTACCCCGTATTTGGTAGTTGTAAATCCTAATTTCTCTCCTTTGCAGAGTTAACCTTGTTGTTCATCCTAACCGATGATGGTTACTCTTTGTGGTTATCTTCATCCAGTATTCGATGTTGATATTCCCTATTTCTTCTGGGTAATTGTCGTTTGCTAGCAATTGTATCTCCAGCAGGTCTTTCCTTGTGGATAATTGCCGGATGCTAGCAATTTTATCCTCAGCGGGTCCTTTCACCGTATGCCAGTGATTTGTTCCCCGGATCATTGATGTTTATCAATGTATCCCCAGTGAGTTTCTCTTTCATTTACCCTTTTGCTTGGTAATGATTGTTGCTCCCTTTGATCGGTCATCTTTATATACCTAGTTTTGGTATCTCGATGCCTTTCTGTTCGGTTGATTTATCCTTTATTAACCCTGTAGCCAGTTGTGGATAATCTTCCATGCGAGTATGTTATCCACGTTCTGACGGTAATGGATAATATATCTCATGCACTCTTCAGTCGAAGCCTTTTGTGTTTCCCCAGTCGAGTATGATTCGTGTCCCTTTGTGGAATCGGATATTCTTTGTTCTTCCTTTTCGAGTGTATTATTCACGTTCTGACGGTAATGAATGATATATCTCTTTCACTCTTTGGTTGGAATCCTTTGTTGATTTTCCCCAGCGGAGTAAGATTCGTATTCTTTGTAGAATCGAATATCCATCCTTTGATAAGTTGGCGTTTTACTCTCTTCAGGATGATGAGTGTCTTGGCATATATACCAATTCACGTTTTCGGTAGGTCACCTATTATATGCCCATTAACCGGTATCCCTGGTGTTCCTTCCATGCGAGTATATTATCTATGTTCTGACGGTAATAGATAATATATCTCATGCGAGTATACTATCCATGTTCTGACGGTAATGGATATTATATCTCATGCGCTCTTTGGGTTTTTCCCAGCTGAGTAAAATTCGTTTTCCCGTTGCGGAGTCGAATGTCCATCCTGTGAGTCGATTTGCTTTTTCAAGCCCTCCTTTCGGATGATGAGTGTTTTGGCATATATACCAATTCACGCTTTGGTCGGTCACCTGTTATATACCCAGTAACCGGTATCCCTGGTGTTCCTTCCTTTCTACTCCCTATTATGACCTTGGTCCCCTGTGGAGTCAGATTTTCCTGAGTTGATGTACCGTTTTCAGGTATTTCTCAGATCTTTGGTTGATTGATATCTCTCACCCTTATACCGGTCTTAGATATTCATTCTTCCTGAGCTTGTTGTTCTTTCACCCAGTAACCGGTGTTTAGATCGCATGTCTCTTTGAGCTTGTTACCCAGTAATCGGTAACACCTCATTTTGCAGTTTTTCTCCAGGAGAGTCTCTTTGTTAGACATTCCCCAGTGGAGTTTCTGTTGTGATTTTACCCTTTTGCTGTATTGGCATTTTCCCCAATATACGCAATTTTCCCCAGTAGGGAGGTTCTGTGTGAATCTTTCCCCAGTACGAGTCCGGATTTTCATCCGAAGTATCCTTCGTGGATAGTTTGAGTCAGCTTGAGTCTTTCCATTGGATTTGTCCTTTTGGAATTTGCTTCTTTTCCCCAGTTTGAGTCCTTTACTTCCCCAGTAAGGTCTCCAGTCCAGTCGTGTCCTGCTAACGCTGTGTCTAGTTCTTGTTTCCCTAATTCGGAGTCGTGTCCTGCTCACGCATTCTTTTTCTTTTTTTTTCTTGTCTCCATGAGAGTCCGGTTAGAGTCTCTGTTCTTGGTGAGTGTATTACTCCGATGGATCGTCTTTTCTTTGTGGACCGGTGTTCCCCACGGAGTTTTGTTTCTTTTGCATGCATACATTTGCATCATGAGGTCTCTTAGGGACCAAAATTTATCTCATTACTGTTATTTAAGCCCATTCTACCGCGTCGGGATGAAGATTTTAACCTTCACTTCTCCGGCTAGAATGACCTTAAATAGGGGCATCTGTAAGACCCCAATTTTGTCCCTAAGATCCCTCATGGCATCACATCATATCATTGCATTGCCTCAAGGATCATTGGACACCCTGCTTCCTTCCCTGTGGGTGGGTTATCTTTTTGAGAGTGATTCTTGATCACCAAGCATTGTTTGCATTTGTATGTCATTGCTTTTCTTTTAATCACTAACCAAAAGTACAAAAATATGTCATCTAACCCTTGTCTTGCAGATGAAGCAATCAACAGGTTAAGGCAATCCAAAGGCAGTCACTGAGCAATAGATGATGGTCATTCTTGAGATTTGGATCCTACAATCATTATCAAGAGTTCATATGAGATATGATGTTATTTTGAAGCAAAATCCCAAGTGGTAGAGGCTTGAAACTCATCAGAACATTTCCCAGTCAACTGAAGGCCTAGGAAGTCAACTGCCAAGTCAACTGTGGATTTGGAGGTGGGAAGTGATTAGAAATACTTCATTCATGTTCAAACAAGTCTCATTTGACATTTCAAACATCAACATTGAAGAATTTAAATTCAGGTCAAAACTTATTTGAATTTGCCAAAAATGGAAAGGTTTTAACCCAACTTCAACTTCAAATTACATCATCCAAAAAGCTTCAAATGAAATTTTGTTGAACATCCAAGTTGTAGATCTTTCTCTCCCATTTCCAAAAAGTCCAAGATCAAGGATTTCTCATGTGTGGTTAAGGAGATATGATCAAAACATGGCAAACTATGCATGGAACTTCAAATGGACATAACTTCTCAACCAAAGCTCCAAAATGGGTGGCTCTTTTTGCATTATTCTTCTCTTGACCTCTAATTTCCAAATCATGCATCACATTACATAAATTGTCATCACATGATCATTTGGTAATTCATTGGTTTTTTGGAGGGAATTTTTGAAATTCAAATTTTGTGCATTATTTGATCATTTTGCTATTGCCATTAGCTCCAAAATTGAATTTTAAGTGAAATTGAAGGGAATTCGTGCACTGTTCATACATGCACTTCATGCATAAGGGTGAAAAGCCAATTTGCACACACACCTCATTTTTGGTTAATTACACTTAGCTTTGGCTTAAGCATGATTAGAGCATGATTAGCATTGCATATATAAACTAAAACCTAACTGTTTTCAGCATTAGCAACAAAATTTAGATCTAGATCTCAAACTCTCAAAAAAAATTCTCTCAAACTTTCTTCAAAATTCTTCACATCCAAGCCATGGCAAATGCTAGATTCATGATCCTGAACTTCTGTTGAACAAGTTTGCACGTGAAATCAAAGGAAACCGTGCCGTATTGAAGCATACTTGAAGAGTGAAGCATCCATGGTGACTTCAAAATTTGTTGAGATCGTGTGCAATTGAGCTTCATTCTCTCTTTCAGTCACCTATACAAGCATCATAGAGGAATATTAAAGCTATCACAAGCCTTGAATCAAGCCAAATCCAGTTCTGCTCTTCAAGAGGTTATAAATCAACTCTCTTATTTTTTATTTTTCTTGCCATGATGTTGTAGATCTAAGTATGTTGATCATTCTGAGCTTTGAATCGTGCAAATTGGTGTTGTTTTGAGTGAGATACGATAGATTGAAGTTTTGATGATGAACTTTTGATTTCTTCGATCCATGCGTGTTTTGATGTTTTTACATGAAATAATTATGGATTCTTGATGTATATGACATGCTGATTCGAATGCTATGTTTGATTGAGATTTCTTGACACTTTGTGATTTTTCTGGAAAATCCAGATGAAGATCATCATGATCTTCATCTTCAACATGAATGTTCTTCGTTTTTTCCAGAATTCCTGCAGATTTTGCTGCGGAGTTCATAGGTTTAGCTGCGAATTTTGTTTAGGCCACGCTTTCTGGTTGTTTCTACAACACTTTTCTGTTGCCTTTGCTTTGGCGCGCTAGGGTTTTATGAAAACGATGTAGTTTCAAGGCGCGCGCATATTTGAATTTTGCCTGGCTTCGATTCCCCGCTGCAGCATAATTTCAAATGCCTTCACATATTTTCCATTTCCCTCCACATTATTCCATGCTATGCTTCACATTTCATTTTAATTTTTTCTCATCTTTAAAAAATCATAACAATTTGAAAATTGATCCAAAAATTACCAGGTTTTTTGCATTGTGATCCTTATCCTCTCTAGTTTTTTATCATCATGATTTTACAAGTTGTGCTTGGTTGGATATTGTTTTGTGCTAGAATGTTTGAACATGTATGCTTATTTGACCTTGCCATGCTTATACCTTTGTGAAATGCTTGATTCTTACCCAATGATTCTGAAATTTTGCATGATGAAACTAGACACATTACTTGACATTTTGGTGTTGATTTGGTATTTTTATCAATTGTCATTTCTGTTTTATGATTGTGCTAAGTTGGTGTGACAATTTGTGTCACACCTTTTGATGTTCAACTTGTATGATGTATTTGCCATGCCAAATGACCTCCAATTGTCCTGATTTTTTGTGTAATGCATGTTATGGATGTTGTGAATGAGCATGAATTTTGTTGGAATTATTTGAATCATTTCTGATTTAATTGAGATTTTTCATTCTGGTTGATCACATTTGAGTTTTAAAATTGCCTTGAACTTCAATTGATCATGAAATGCTTTTGGTTAATGATATTGATGTGAGACCTTTTGGAATGTTTAATATCCAAGTTCCATAGTTGTTGATGCTTCATCATTTGAGCATTGATGTTTGCCTTTGATTACTAATCTTTGTGTGTTTTGTAGGTTGATTTTAACTCATTTGAGTTTTGCTTTTGGCTTACACATTTTGTACATGGGGATTGTTGGTTGCTTATTGAATGTTGTTTAATTGTCTGAGTATTGTACTAATTTGTTTGATGTTTCCACAGGTACATAAGTTGCTTTAAGTTCATTTTGAACTTTGCTTTGCTTGGTTTCTTAACCACTTAGGTATAATCTCTAATCTTCATGTAGTCTGGAAGACCTACTGTTATTGGTAGGCACCTGTCTGAAGTCCACCTCAAAATACCCCATTCCAGTTGGCTGTAAAGCCTAATCTTGCTTGAGCCTAATTGATTGTATATAGTGTGTACTAATTGACTTGATTGATTACCTACTTGATTCATCTGTGCATATTTGCTTGAGTGTGCCTTTGTGCATTTATCATCATCACTTGTGTATCATTTCATAAACTTTGCTTTGTAGCATTTTGCTTTGTCCATGGAGGAGACAAGCATAAGTCCATTACTTGGCAGTTGTTCCTATGATATGGTAGGAGACTAGTATAAGTCCATTGGTTGGCATCTGGTATCCATGTTTTGTTTTAGGAGATTGGTATAAGTCCATTGATTGGCATCCGGTATCCATCTTTGTTTTGTGAGACTAGTATAAGTCCATTGATTGGCTTCCGGTATCCATTTTTGTTTCAGGAGATTGGTATAAGTCCATTGATTGGCATCCGGTATCCATTTTGTTTTATGAGACTAGTATAAGTCCATTGATTGGCATCTGGTATCATTGTTATTTTATTTTGTGAGACTAGTATAAGTCCATTGATTGGCATCTGGTATCATTGTTTCTTTGTTTTAGGAGATTGGAATAAGTCCATTGATTGGCATCCGGTATCCATTTACTTTGTTCATCTGTTATTTGCTTGTTGCCTATTCCAAAGGAATCACTTGAATCATCTACATATGATCTCAAGAGGTGAACATCTAAGAAGTTTTACTTCCTCACCCTCCCATCTTTTGTTTCTTTAAGCCTCCATTTGCATGTTAACCCAAACTTGAAAGCTATTGTGCAAACATTTTCATCTCTTTTCAAATTAGAAACCTAGGCCTTAAGCCTTTGATTTTCAAACTTCATTTTCATAATACTTCTTTTGAATTGAATTCTAATCATACCTTGACCACTTTTGTGAATAATCCTAATTGGTTAATTTCACCCATTCAATTGTTTTGCGGCTTTGTCCATTCTTGATAAGTTTTCATACATTAGCCATAGGTTTGATTTATCCTAGTTGGTTGATGTCAATCTCACCTTTTGTCCTTAGTGATTGGATTGTAAGACTTCCTTGCTTATTATAGGGTTAACCCCTCACTAGCAAGTTGAAGCTTTTCTCACATGGTGGACTTGTTGTTTGTATAGGTTGAGTTTTCTCCCGTGGATAACGAAAGACCTTAGGGCTTTTGTTTTAAAATCAATCCACTCATATTTTGGAATTCTTTTAGCCGAACTACGGCGTTTTGATCCTTACCTTCCATGGAAAGGTACGTAGGCAACGGGTTCATCCGTTCAAACACAAAAATAATAACTTGTATATTCTTTTCTCATCCCTTCAATCATGTTTGCACAATAAATATTTCATAAACAGATAACATTTCGTACAACAAGTGTGAAAAGGGCTCCCTAGGAGTACCTAGGACGTTTTGGGTGCCTAACACCTTCCCATTGCGTAATTAACCCCTTACCCAGATCTCTGATCTTTTCATTAGTTTTCTATGTGTAAAACTTCTTAGGCTTTTGTTCGCTTTTTAGCCATTCCTTTGGGATAAATAAAAGTGCGGTGGCGACTCGATTCTTTGTATGCTTTGCTTTTGATTTAATCAATAAATCATAAAGTGACGAATACACCGCTACAATGTGGCATATGTGGATCACGATGTCACGCTAGAATAATTCGATAGCATTGTTGCAAACATTACTGCTTGTAACAACTTGAGTTTTTGTGACTCTGATCTCCCCGAGGAGGGAAGAGACCACAACTTGGCATTACATATATCTATGGGTTGCAAAGATGACGCCATGTCCAATGTGCTGGTGGACACTGGGTCATCATTGAATGTATTGCCAAAATCCACTCTCGCTAAGTTGTCATATCAAGGGCCTCCCATGAGGCAGAGTGGAGTAGTTGTGAAGGCTTTCGATGGGTCTCGCAAAACTGTGATTGGGGAAGTTGATCTCCCAGTCAAGATCGGACCAAGTGATTTCCAGATTACCTTCCAGGTTATGGACATTCACCCATCGTATAGCTGTCTCCTAGGAGACCATGGATTCACGAGGCAAGCGCCGTGACATCCACCCTACACCAGAAATTGAAATTTGTGAAGAATAAGAAGCTGGTGGTGGTAGGGGGAGAAAAGGCTCTCCTGGTTAGCCATTTGTCTTCCTTCTCATATATAGATGCTAAGGATGAAGTTGGAACTCCATTCCAATCTTTATCTATTGTTGAACCTATTGACAAGAGAACTCCTTCATTTGCTTCCTACAAAGATGCAAAGTTGGCCATTGAGCATGGTGCAACTGCTGGATTAGGGAAAATGATTGAGCTAGAAGACAACAAATCCCGGGCTGGCATAGGTTATTCGTCTGGGGTTTCCAATACACAATGGTTGTCCAAGAGTGGAGGTTTCATCCACACTGGTCATGGCGAAGAGGCTACTGCCGTTCTGGAAGAGGACGAAGAGGATTTTAGCAACTTCGTCATCCCTGGGGGGATCTGCAATAATTGGGTCGCTGTGGATATTCCAACAGTTATCCATAAGTCAAAGTAATGTTCATCGTGTTTAAAAACCCTCCTCCCATGCCAAAAGGAGGAGTGATGACATTGTTGGCGCATAAATACAATGATATTTTCATTCAATAGATTCATGTTAAATGTTTGTTTTTCCAATCATTTTCCCTTTTTGCTTTTTTGCATGAAATTGGTGATAACATAAAACCTAAAAATAGAATAAAATCAATCTTTTCATCTGCATAATGATTTGCCTTGTTTGAATTCTAAAGCTTTTCATATCCAAAATCATTATGCAGGTTGAACAAACCCATTGAACATAATGACCCAACACCATCTCCCAACTTTGAATTCCCTGTATTTGAGGCAGAAGAAGATGAAGTTGAAGAGATTCCTAACGAGATTACCCGTCTACTTGAGCATGAAAAGAAGATCATTCAGCCACATCTCGAGAATCTGGAAACAGTCAACTTGGGGTTTGAGGATTGTGTGCGAGAAGTGAAGATTGGGGCATTCCTGGAAGAGTCTGTTAAGAAAGGGTTGATTGAATTGCTACGAGAATATGTTGATGTCTTTGCCTGGTCATATGAAGACATGCCCGGTCTAGATACAGATATTGTGCAACATTTCCTACCTTTGAAACCTGAGTGTGTGCCTGTGAAGCAGAAGCTCAGAAGAACTCATCCTGATATGGCAGTGAAGATTAAAGAGGAAGTTCAGAAGCAAATTGATGCGGAGTTTCTGGTGACTTCTACATATCCCCAATGGGTGGCCAATATTGTGCCTGTGCCTAAGAAAGATGGAAAAGTCCGGATGTGTGTGGACTATAGAGACTTGAATAAAGCCAGTCCGAAAGATGATTTCCCTCTACCACACATTGATATGTTGGTAGACAATACAGCTAAATTCAATGTCTTCTCATTTATGGACGGATTTTCCGGATATAATCAGATCAAGATGGCACCCGAGGATATGGAGAAGACAACGTTCATCACACCTTGGGGAACATTCTGTTATCGAGTGATGCCCTTCGGTTTGAAGAACACCGGAGCCACGTATCAACGAGCTATGACCACCTTTTTTCATGATATGTGTAAGACCCCAATTTTGTCCCTAAGATCCCTCATGGCATCATATCATATCATCACAATTGCCTCAAGGATCATTGTACACCTTGCTTCCTTCCCTGTGGGTGGGTCATCTTCTTGAGAGTGATTCTTGATCACTAAGCATTCCTTGCATTTGTATATCATTTTCTTTTCTTTTCATCACTAACCAAAAGTACAAAAATATGTCATCTAACCTTTGTCTTGCAGATGAAGCAATCACAGGTCAAGACAGTCAAAGGCATTCATTGAGCAATAGATGGTGGCCATTCTTGAGAATTTGGACCCCATAATCATTATCAAGAGTTCATATGAGCTATGATACCATTTTGAATCAAAATTCCAAGTGGTAGAGGCTTGAATCTCATCAGAACAATTCCCAGTCAACTGAAGGCCTAGAAAGTCAACTGCCAAGTCAACTGTGGATTTGGAGATGGGAAGTGATTAGAAATACTTCATTCATGTTCAAACAAGTCTCATTTGACATTTCAAACATCAACATTGAAGAATTTAAAGTCAGGTCAAAACTTTCCAAAAATAGAAAGTGACCTATAATTTGAATTTGCCAAAAATGGAAAGGTTTTAGCCTAACTTCAACTTCAAATTACATCATCAAGAAAGCTTCAAATGAAATTTTGTTGAACATGAAAGTTGTAGATCTTTCTCTCCCATTTCCAAAAAGTCCAAGATCAAGGATTTCTCATGTGTGGTTAAAGAGATATGATCAAAACATGGAAAAGTATGCTTGAAGATTCAAATGGCCATAACTTCTCAACCAAAACTCCAAAATGGATGGCTCTTTTTGCATTCTTCTCCTTTTGACCTCTAGTTTCCAAATCATGCATTGCATTTCACAAATTATATTCATATGAGCACTTGTTAATTCATTGGCTTTTTGGAGGGAAATCTCAAAATTCAAAATTGGTGCATGGTTAGAACTTTTGGCCATTGCCATTGATTTTAAAATTCGTGCACTGTTCACACATGCATTCCATGCATGGGGGTGAAACCCAAATTTGCACTTACACCTTAAAACTCAATTAATTCCATTTGCATTTGGTTTAAGCTTAATTAAACATGATTAGTAGGAGGTATATAAGCATAACCCTAACTGTTTTCAGCATTAACAACAAAATTCAGATCTAGATCCAAATTTCTCCAAATTTTCTCTCTCAAAATTTCTTCAAATTCCTTCACATCAAAGCATATTTCATGGCTGGATTCTTGATCCTGAAGTGTTATTGAGCAACTTTGCACATGGAATCAAGAAAATTGGGGCAGTATTGAGGCATGCTCGAAGCTTTGGATATCCATGGTGATTTCAGATTTTGTTGAATGCAAGCACAATTGAGCTTCAATTTTTCTTCCAATCACCTCAATAATCATTGTAGAGAAACTGTAAAGCATTGCCAAGGCCTGCAGCTCACGATTTCCAGTTCTGCTCTACAAGAGGTTACAAATCAACTCTCTCATTTTTTATTTTCTTTGCCATATTATGATAGATCTAAGTATGCTGAGCAATATGAGCTTTGAATCGAGTAAAATGATGCATTGTACATGGAGTTCTGTTTGTTTGAAGTTTTGATGTTGATTCTTGATTGTTTTGATCCGTGCATGTTTGATTGTTTCTTGATGAAATGTTTGTGGATTATTGATGTATGATGAAAGATCTACACGATGCTATGCTTGATTTTCATTTCTGGAACTTTTGAAAAAATCTGGAAAAAGTTGGATGAAGATCTTCATGATCTTCATCGTGTTCTTCATGATGTTCATACTGATTTCCAGAATTCCTGCGGATTTAGTTGCAAGTTCATATGAATTACCTGCGGATTCCAATTGCCATACACAGCGCGCGTTTTAGGGTTTGTGTATTGAAACGTTGTCGTTTTGAACTTGGCGCGCCAACTTTCAAATTGTAACCTAGTTCGATTCCTGGCCAGTGAATTATTCAAATGCTTCATTGCTTTTTTTCATTTCCCTCCATACATTTCTATGCATTGCTTCATGTTATTTTCTTATTTTTTCTCATCTTGCAAAAATCATATCAATTTGAAAACTCATCCAAATTCATCCCAATTTTTTGCATTGTGATCCTGATTCTCTCTAGTTTTTTATCATCATATTTTCATAAGTTGTGCTTGGCTGAATAATTTTTGGTGCTAGAATGTTTGAACATATATGCTTATTTGACCTTGCCATGCTTATACATTTGTGAAATGCTGGTCTTTGATCCAATGATTCTGAAAATTTGCATGATGAAACTAGACACATTGCTTGACATTTTGGTGTTGATTTGGTATTTTTACCATTTATCATTTCTGTTTTATGATCATGCTAAGTTGGTGTGACAATTTGTGTCACACCTTTTGATATTCAACTTATATGATGTGTTTGCCATGCCAAATGATCTCCAATTGTCCTGATTTTTTGTGTAATGCATGTTATGGATGTTGTGAATGAGCATGAAATTTCTTGGAATTATTTGAATCCTTTCTGATTTAATTGAGATTTTTCATTCTGGTTGATCATATTTGAGCTTTAAAATTGCCTTGAACTTCAATTGATCATGAAATGCTTTTGGTATATGATATTGATGTGAGACCTTTTGGAATGTTTCAAGATGTGTTTGAAGTTGATTCATGTTAATTTTCAGCTGCTGTTTTGAATTTTTTCTCCACCTTTGACCCTAGGCTTTGACCTAGTGGTTTGGTTGCTTATGTTTGAGCTTTGATTTCAGGTTGAGCATTCAAGTTACATGGTTAATGATGCTTCATCACTTGAGCATTGATGTTTGCCTTTGATTACTAACCTTTGTGTGTTTTGTAGGTTGATGTTAACTCATTTGAGTTTGACTTTTGGCTTGCACATTTTGTACATTGGTATTGTCTGTTGCTTATTGACTGTTGTTTGATTGTCTGAGTATTGTACTGATTTGTTTGATGTTTCCACAGGTACATAAGTTGCTTTAAGTTCATTGTGAACTTTGCTTTGCTTGGTTGCTTAACCACTTAGGTATAACCTCTAATCTTCATGTAGTCTGGAAGACCTACTGTTATTGGTAGGCACCTGTCTGAAGTCCTCCTTAAGAGGTAATGCTTGTGATTGTTTACTCTTTGTGCCAAACAGGAAAAGTCCTATTATGAGGCAATTGGCAGATACAAGAGATGTCTAATCCATCTCCTGCTACTCAGTGTGTCATTCACCTTGCTCACACAATGTGTTGATGCATGGTGAATACTAACCCAAGATCTTATAGAGTCAATCACTTGTGGAGAAGAGTTCCAACTTTCTGAACTCCCACACTTTCTATTGTTTAAAGCTCTCCCTGAGCAGGGATAAGAGCTATGAGGCACACCCCTCATCTCCATTTCATCTGCTTCACCCTAACTCTCAATGTTAGGGTTAAGAGCTCAAAATACCCCATTCCAGTTGGCTGTAAAGCCTAACCTTGTTTGAGCCTAATTGATTGTATATAGTGTGTGCTAGTTGACTTGTTTGATTGTTTACCTGATTCATCTGTGCATATTTGTTTGAGTGTGCCTTTGTGCATTTATCATCATTAATTGTACATAATTTCATGATCATTGTTCATATCTTTGTGACATCTTTGTTTGTCCATTGAGGAGTCAATTGTAAGTCCATTTATTGGCAGTTGTTTCCTATGGTCTGGAAGGAGTTAGGACTAAGACCATTGATTGGCATCCTATTTCCTTGGAGTCGAGTGTAAGACCATTTATTGGCAACTTGTTTCCTCTTGCTTATTGCATTTGTTTTGCTTGTTGTTTGTGAGGAGTCAATTGTAAGTCCATTTATTGGCAGTTGTTTCCTATGATCATTCCTGTGAGACTGGTATAAGTCCATTGATTGGCATCTGGTATCATTGTTTCTTTTTGTTTTAGGAGATTGGTGTAAGTCCATTGATTGGCATCTGGTATCCAAGTTTTTTTTGGGAGATTGGTGTAAATCCATTGATTGGTATCCGGTATCCATCTTTGCTATGTGAGATTGGTGTAAGTCCATTGATTGGCATCCGGTATCCATTTGCTTTGTTTATTTGCTTATTGCTCATTGCCTATTCCAAAGGAATCACTTAAATCATCTACATATGATCTCAAGACGTGAACATCTAAGAAGTTTTACTTCCTCACCCTCTCATCCTGTTTGTTTCTTTAAACCTCCATTTGCATGTTAATCCAAACAAGAAAACTATTGTGCAAACATTTTCATCTCTTTTCAAATTAGAAACCTAGGCTTTAGGCCTTTGATTTTCCAACTTCATTTTCATAATACTTCTTTTGAATTGAATTCTAATCATACTTTGACCACTTTTTGTGAATAAATCCTAATTGGTTAATTTCACTCATTCAATCGTTTTGTGGCTTTGTCCATTCTTGATAAGTTTTCATACATTAGCCATAGGTTTGATTTATCCTAGTTGGTTGATGTTAATCTCACCTTTTGTCCTTAGTGATTGAATTATAAGACTTCCTTTCTTATTATAGGGTAAACCCCTCACTAGCAAGTTGAAGCTATTCTCACATGGTGGACTTGTTGTTTGTATAAGGTTGAGTTTTCTCCCGTGGATAACGAAAGACCTTAGGGCTTTTGCTTAAAACGAATCCATTCATATTTTGGAAATCTTTTAGCCGAACTACGGCGTTTTGATCCTTACCTTCCATGGAAAGGTACGTAGGCAACGGGTTCATCCGTACAAACACAAAAACAATAAAAAATTGTATATTCTTTTCTCATCCCTTCAATCCATGTTTGCACAATAAATATTTCATAAACAAATAACATTTCATACAACAAGTTGTGAAAAGGGCTCCCTAGGAGTACCTAGGACGTTTTGGGTGCCTAACACCTTCCCATTGCGTAATTAACCCCTTACCCAGATCTCTGATCTTTTCATTAGTTTTCTATGTGTAAAACTTCTTAGGCTTTTGTTCGCTTTTTAGCCATTCCTTTGGATAAATAAATGTGCGGTGGCGACTCGATTCTTTGTATGCTTTGCTTTTGGTTTAATTAATAAATCATAAAGTGACGAATACACGCTACAATATGATGCACAAGGAGATCGAGCTATATGTTGACGATATGATTGCAAAGTCAAGAACGGAAGTTGAACATGTAGAACACTTGTTGAAGCTTTTTCAACGTTTGAGGAAGTATAAGCTCCGTCTGAATCCCAACAAGTGTACATTTGGAGTCCGTTCCGGCAAGTTATTGGGCTTTATTGTTAGTGAAAGAGGTATTGAGGTTGATCCTGCAAAGGTCAAAGCAATACAAGAGATGTCTGCGCCCAAAACTGAGAAGCAAGTCCGAGGTTTTCTTGGCCGCTTGAATTATATTTCCAGATTCATATTCCACATGACTGCCACATGTGCGCCGATATTCAAGCTCCTCCAGAAAGATCAGTCCCATGATTGGACCGAAGATTTCCAGAAAGCTTTCGACAGTATTAAAGAGTATCT
Organism: Lathyrus oleraceus; assembly: GCF_024323335.1. Lineage (NCBI taxonomy): Eukaryota > Viridiplantae > Streptophyta > Magnoliopsida > Fabales > Fabaceae > Lathyrus > Lathyrus oleraceus. Next base: position 59,853,774 of record NC_066583.1, read on the forward strand.
GTCTGAGCCTCCGGTCCTGTCTCCGCCCGTGGAAGGAAGACCATTGATTATGTATTTGACTGTTCTTGAAGACTCAATGGGTTGTGTCCTTGGTCAGCAAGATGAATCAGGAAAGAAAGAATATGCTATTTACTACTTGAGCAAGAAGTTCACCATTGTGAGTCTCGATATTCGATGCTTGAGAAGACATGATGTGCTTTGGCTTGGGCCGCTAAGCGCCTACGCCAGTATACGTTAAATCATACGACGTGGTTGATATCCAAAATGGATCCAATCAAGTATATCTTCGAGAAGCCTGCTTTAACATGGAGGATTGCCCGTTGGCAGATGTTGTTATCTGAGTATGACATTGAGTATCGAGCTCAGAAGGCTATTAAAGGTAGTATCTTGGCTGACCACTTGGCACATCAGCCGATTGAGGATTATCAGTCAGTTCAGTATGACATCCCAGATGAGGAGATTCTGTATTTGAAAATGAAAGATTGCGATGAGCCTACGCTCGACGAAGGGCCAGAGCCTGGTTCCAGATGGAGTATGGTGTTTGATGGCGCTGTAAATCAATATGGAAATGGTATTGGGGCAGTGATTGTTACTCCTCAGGGCACACATATTCCTTGTACAGCAAGGCTAACTTTCAAATGCACGAATAATATGGCTGAGTATGAGGCCTGTATTATGGGATTGGAGGGGTGCATTGATCTAAGGATCAAACATCTTGATGTATATGGTGATTCGGCCCTCGTTGTTAATCAGATTAAGGGTGAATGGGAAACGAATCAGCCTGGCCTCATTCCATATAGGGATTATGCGAGGAGGATTTCAACATTCTGTACTGAGGTTGACTTCCATCATATTCCTCGAGATGAGAATCGGATGGCAGATGCTCTTGCTACACTTACTTCGATGATTATGGTTAAACTTTGGAATGAAGTTCCCAATATCACTGTGATGCGCTTGGATAGACCAACTCATGTATTTGCAGTAGAAGAGGTGAAAGATGATAAGCCGTGGTATTATGATATCAAGTGTTTCCTTCAGAACCAGTCTTACCCGCCTGGGGCATCTGTGAAAAATAGGAAGACTCTAAAGAGATTATCAGGAAGTTTCTACCTCAATGGCAATATACTTTACAAGAGAAATTTTGACATGGTTCTGCTAAGATACGTGGATAGACACGAAGCAGACCTGTTGATGACTGAGGTCCATGAAGGTTCATTTGATATTCATTCCAATGGACATGCCATGGCTAGAAAGATATTGAGAGCAGGCTACTATTGGCTGACAATGGAGTCTGACTGCTGCAAATATGTGAAGAAATGCCATAAGTGTCAGATTTATGCAGATAAGATTCATATTCCCCCGATACTTCTGAACGTGATTTCATCACCATGGCCTTTCTCCATGTGGGGAATTGACATGATTGGCATGATAGAGCCAAAAGCGTCCAATGGACACAGATTTATTCTCGTAGCAATTGATTACTTCACCAAGTGGGTTGAAGCTGCATCATATGCAAATGTGACCAGGCAGGTGGTCGTGAAGTTTATCAAGATTCAACTCATATGTCGTTATGGTGTGCCAGATAAGATCATTACTGATAATGGATCTAACCTGAACAACAAAATGATGAAAGAACTGTGTAGTGAATTCAAGATTGCGCATCATAACTCTTCTCCCTACAGACCCAAGATGAATGGGGCTGTTGAAGCTGCTAATAAGAATATCAAGAAAAATATCCAAAAGATGGTTGTCACATACAAAGATTGGCATGAGATACTGCCATTTGCTTTACACGGATATCGTACATTTATCCGCACTTCAACAGGGGCAACCCCTTTCTCCCTTGTATATGGCATGGAGGTTGTGCTCCCCGTGGAGGTTGAGATCCCATCAATGAGAGTCTTGATGGAAGCCAAGTTGACTGATGCTGAATGGGTTCAGAGTCGTTATGACCAGCTGAATTTGATAGAAGAAAAGAGATTGACTGCCATGTGCCATGGTCAACTATATCAGCAACGGATGAAGAAAGCTTTTGATAAGAAGGTCAAGCCCCGTGTGTTCTGAGAAGGTGACCTTATGCTCAAGAAAGTATTGTCTTTCGCGCCCGATTCCAGGGGCAAGTGGACTCCAAACTATGAAGGTCCATATGTTGTTAAAAGAGCCTTTTCAGGCGGTGCTTTGATACTTACAACTATGGATAGGTAGGATTTCACTCGTCCTGTGAATTCAGATGTAGTCAAAAAATACTTCGCCTAAAAATAAAAACAGAATAGCTCGCTAAGTTGAAAACCCGAAAGGGCGGCTTAGGCAAAAATGAGCGTCTCGGTGGATTGAAGACCCGAAAGGGCGATCCAGGAAAAAGTTAGAGACATATAAAAATGAATATATGTATCCCGCTAGATTGAGTACCTCATCCTGGGGCAATCTAGGCAAAAATTAGGGATTTGGCAAGTAACTGCATCCTGACAAGGCTTTGTTCTACAAGTGTCATCCGTCAGAGATTCTTGCTCATTCGTCATCAACCAAAGCTACAAATACATCGGATTCAGAATTGGTGGAGAAATGGTCATTATGTTCAATGTAGCCTTTTCCAATATATATCACCAATTTCAAATTTGTAAAGATCTATGGAGTCTTGCCATCTGCAGACTACCATTCCATCAAATAAATTTGAGCCTTTTATCCAATTATTTGCACTCTTATTTGTTTCTATTCAACAAAGGTTTTGCATGTTTTCATTCAAAAAAAATATCATTGTTTTAAATAATCAAATTGTTCATAATTTGTTTTTAAACAAAGCGAACATTCACAATTATGAAGGGATACTTAGGAGATCTTCAGTGCTCTCCCAAGGATGGTATGATCCCCAACAGGGTAAGACATTTGTTCATATTCCTGGCATGTTTGTATCCTCTTCCTGCCGGAGCCTTTTGTGGTTTTTTCTACTAAGCGGAGTGTTTGGTAAGATATTCACCACTCTTCCCTTCAGTAGTGTAGCGACCTTTCCTTCTCAGCAGGTGTGATCTTTGGTAGTACGGTATTTGGTGATGACCTTGGAAGCTTCCTGTTAGTGGTTGATCCCCACAGATCCCCCTACCTTCTCGGATAGATTCCCCAGTAGAGTTGCTCATGTGGCAGATTTTATCTGTGCAATAACTCCTGCCCCCAGCTGGAATGATTGATGTTTGTTCCCCTGCAAAGATCTTTGCTTCCTGGTATCTCTTGCCCTCATCAGATTGAATACTCTCCGGTGAACCTAGCTTTCTCTCTCGAGATGTAGTACCGGATGTTTGTGTACTTATCCTTTGGAACTGTTTGTGTTAGAAATGTCTGTTTGTCAGCATTCATCATACATAAACCATGCATGCGTGCACATAGTTTTCAAACATTCAGATATTCATGATTGCATTCTTTGCCATATATCTTTGTTTGTTATCCCTGCTAGTGGGTAATATGCTTCCCAAGCAGATGAAGGTGTCTGATCTCTCAATATAGAGTTAGCCCTTTAAACAGAAAGTGTTTATCTTTCCTTCCATATTCCCCACCGAGTTATATCCTCGTAGATGATGTTTGTTTCTGTTTCTGCCCTACACATATATTGGGATGGGTTCCCCTATTGAGCTGTATCCTCACTAGGACGAGTTTTGATTCGGCTTGCCTCTTTAGTTTGATCCTAGATTGGCTTCTTGTGACTGTTTTCTGCGCTTCACTGTGGTATAAATGAATAATTGCTCAGTAATTAGTAATCATTCATCTTATCCCCGGCGGAGTCTATGGTTTTCTACCTTCATACCGGTAGTTGTAAACCCTATTTCATCCCCTTGCAGAGTTAACCTTTTACGGTTACTCTTCCGTGGTTTTCTACCCAATATCCGGTAGATGTAAACCCCTCATTGACGGTTATCATTATCCTATATTCGGTGTTGATATTCCCTCATTCTTTTGGATAATTGCTCTGATTAGGCAGTTTATCCCCAACAAGTCATCTTTCATATACCGTTTGCCGGTAATGTTTATTGCTCCCCTTGAATGGTCATCATTATATACCTAGTTTCGGTATCCCGATGCCTTTTTTCTCTCGGTCGATTTATCCTTTATTAACCCAGTAATCGGTTGTGGATAATCTTCCATGCGAGTATATTATCTACGTTCTGACGGTAATAGATAATATATCTCATGCACTATTTGGTCGAAGCCTTTTGTTCTTCCCTAGTTGAGTAAGATTCGTATCCCTTTTTGGAATCGAATGTCCATCCCATAATCGAGTTTGCTTTTAGCCCTCTTTTGGATGATGAGTGTTTTGGGAATATTCCCCAATTCACGCTTTGGTTGATCACCTATTATATGCCCGGTAACCGGCATCCCTGGTGTTCCCTCCTTCTGCTCCCTATTATGACTTTTTGTCCTCTGTGGAGTCAGATTTTCCTGAGTTGAAATATACCTTTTAGGTCTTTCTCAGATGATTTGGTTGATTGATATCTCTCACCCTTATACCGGTCTTAGATATTCATTCTCCCAGAGCATGTTTTTCCCTCACCCTCATACCGGTGGGATCACATGATCTCTTTTTGAACTTATTACCTAGTAACCGGTAATACCTCATTTGTTTTTTCCTCAGCTGAGTCCTTAGTGGACATCTCCACCTGAGTCCGGATTTTTATCCGAAGTATCCGTTGCGGATAATTTTGCTGTATTGGCATATTCTCCAATACATGCATCTTCGAGTCAGCTCGAGTCCTTCCATGGATTCATTTCATGGATTCTTGTCATACCCCGATTTTGCTCCTGAATTTTTTATGTTTGTTTAGCATGTTTGGCCTAACCTTACTTTGGTTTTATATGAGGATTGGTCTTGGTCATCTGAACAATCAAGCTTCTTGTGTTTCAAGCCACTTGCTAGTCGTGTTATTGGTTCATGGATACTTTGTCAAAACCTTAACCTTATGGTCTCATTTCATGGCCTTGTTCATGTACATTATCAGTCAAGTTATTTTTCAAAAGTCAAACATCTAAGTCATAAATAAACCAGTGGTAAAACCAAATTTCAAATCAATTTCAAACCATTTCAATTCATTTCACATCATTTCTAAACCATCACATTTGATTTTACATAAAAAAAGGGGGGTACAAGTCTTGACAATTTTGACCAATTGTTGACTTTGGTCAACAGTTGGCTTTTTGGTCAACTTTGACCAAAGTCAACCCTATGTCATTGGTCATCCCTAATCACTAAATGGCTGGCCATAACTCTCATTCCATATCCAAAATCCATATCCATTGTCATTATCTATTTGGAACCAATTTAAACCAAACCAAACCGTTTCTCTCTCTCTAGTAAAGTTAAGGTTCAACCATGGGTTGGTGCTGCTGCTACAAACCCACATTACTCATCATTGTTTTCACATTCTTCTTTTCTCAATCATTCGCAGCCAAATTCTCACTTCCTTTCGTTTGGCCTCTCCCTGCTAAATTCTCATTCGGTAATCAGACTCTTTCCGTTGATCCAACACTCTCTCTCATCGGAAACGCTGCTAACAACGGTTACAGCTTCGGTTTTGTTAGAACAGACAAAGCTGCTTACGATGTTAATAAGTTGAATGTCGTTGTTCATAACAAAACTGAAGAGCTTCAACTTGGAGTGGATGAAAGCTATAATTTGTTCATTACAAAAGCAATTGGTTCTGGCAAAGTGACCATTGAGGCAAATACTGTTTTTGGTGCATTGCGTGGATTAGAGACATTCAGCCAATTGTGTTCTTTTGATTATTCAACAAAAACCGTACAAATATACAAGGCACCTTGGTCCATCCAAGGCAAACCTAGATTTCCTTTTCATGGCCTCACATTAGATACATCAAGACACTATTTACCAGTTAATGTTATTAAGCAGATAATTGAATCTATGTCATATGCCAAACTTAATGTTTTACATTGGCACAAGTTCAAATTTACAACCAGAGCAGAGCAGCTTGCTTATCCGTCCACCTAACTCAAATGTGGAATGATGTCTCTTGATGGATAGAGCAGCTGTGAGTATGCTCAGTTCTGTCAGGACTAGAATCGGTAGCCCTTTTGTCCACTCTGTACAGATGAAGCTGATCATTCATGTGGGCTTTGGGATATGGAGACGGATATCCATTGTTTTCTGCGGGTCCTGTTACATGATTAACAAATTTATATATTTGTAGGCAGCATTGCATGCTTTATTCTTCTCTCAGAAGTCTTGTATATTACCAGCCTTGTGGTAGCTCATGAAACATGACCATAAATCACACATCAAAATCAGGTCCTGCATCTAACCCACTTGCAGCATGAGCAGATTACCATGAACCATACGACCTGAACCTACAACAGACACACAAAAAAATGGACAGTTAGAGGAACTGAGTTCACTGCTGCAGAAAACAGAAGACGATTATAACAGACAAGTGAGAAAATCCCAAGCCAAATCAGATAAAGGCAGGAAGACTCAAACAATATCATGCCAAGTCCAAGTAGCCTAATACTGCACCAAGCAAATGTCAGCAGTCAGGTTGCAGTGAAAACAAACCACCCTCCAAGGTTGCATACTAATTGAAGCCAAGCCAAACCTCCAAAGCCATCACAGGGATAAGTCCTGCACCAACAAAACGGTAACCAAGTCTAAAATCCTGTCGAGGCTCGCTACTGAATCTAATGTCATTGTCCTGAACTGTGAACACAGTGAGTTTACTTGGATGTGAAAGCAAGGGGCATTGGCCATGTATCCTGCAGCATCTGTGTCCATCATCAAATATCAAGCAATTAGTGATCACAAAGAGTATACTAACAGTTCACTACTAACACCAATTAACAAAGATAACATGCCATGAGTATGGTTCGGTGATTGTGCTCAATACCTGCAGTCCACACAACACGTTGCCAAGCCAGTTGCCTTGTCGTGCCTTGCTGCAATGCCGGACCTGCACAAGCTCAAAACCAGAAACAAGAACAAATCAGTGCATAAATTATGCAGGCTTAGTGCAAACACATATCCTATCCATCCACACCACGAGATGTGCCTTAATATGGATGTAATCATGATTATCAGCAGACAGACCAACTCAAACCTACCAAACATGGACACCATCACCAACAACAACCATCTTCGATTCCAGGATACTGATGAAGTTATCGAAGATGCTGCTGAAACTTCCAACCTTGACCAATCCATGGGTGGTTGCGAACTTGTTGATTCAAATGACAAAACCAGCGTTGATTACTACTTTGATTCTTACTCTCACTTTGGGATTCATGAAGAAATGTTAAAGGACACTGTTAGAACCAAAATTGAAATTCATCCGACACCATTTTCACTGCAGTAAAAAGGTAAAGGTTAATTAGCTCACAGTAATTTTTAAAACATCAGAAAATTCAAGAGTTCCCAATTTGGCATCCAGACAAAATTAAAAGGAAAAGCACAGATTCAGATTACCTTTTCCTGAACAAGCATCAAAGAGGCAATCCGAGTCTGAACACCAAAAAGGTACTTTGCAGGATGCTCCTTTGAACACCAAATATACCCTTGAAACCCTAATTCGCAAAGGATAAATAGAGGCGAATCAGCAAAGAGAAAAAAGGGAGAGCACAACAACAAAACCCTAGAAAACGAGAAATCGGAGGCGGACCAAACCCACCAAATCAAAACCCTAAATCCCAAACCAAAAAAAAACAGTATTGGAAAGGAGAAAAAAAAGACTCGAGCTCACCTGATTCATTGTCGTTGCCAGAGGTGAGATTCCCGCTTGATGTCTCTTTGAAACCGCGGATTTGTGCTTGTCTTTTGTTTAGCGTTGTTGAGCATCTGAGTTTGATTGAGAACGGGATTAAGAGCGAGATCGAGAGAGAGACTTTGAGAGCAAACGTGAGGTCGCGTTTGGTTGAGATGTGGGTGATTGGGAACGAGATTGAGTGAGATTGTGAGAGAAGTGAGTGAGTTTGAGCGTTGATGAGCGAGGTTGAGCGATTGAGTGAGGTTGTGATTTGAGAGATCGATTGAGGACGCGAGAGCAGAGGGAGTTTTCGTTGAGGGCGAGTGAGATAGAGAGAGGATGACGATTGGGATTCTGGACGTTCCTTCGTTGTCCTCACCTTTTCTTTTCCTTTTTATTTATTCATTATTGTTTCTCTTTTTTTAGCAGAACCTTTAAATCCCAATGTTTGAACGTTTAGAGTTCTCAATAGTCATTAACTATGGTTTATTGGTATTAGTATTAGTTAAGTGCTATTTAGTGTTCCCAAATCCTAACCTTGTGAACCCAACAGCCAGACGGCTGGGTTTGACTTTTTCTGGTAGTCCAACAGATTTTTTATCTTAGTTTTTATTCTAGTGTCTAATATATCTTGGTTTACATATCTAAAATAGCATTAAGATAATAACTAGTGATAAATGGCTTAGTGGAGAGAGGATAGTATCATAGTCTTGAGTGGGGTGGGTTCAATACTCATGTGTGGCATTTCCTTGGTGTTTTATTTCTTTTAGCTATTTTTACTTTCTTTTAGCATTTTCATTTCTCTTTATGTTTATGTCCTTATTATACTCATAGTTTCATTTGTTAATAATGTAAATTTAATTTCATCATTCATTCAAAACCATTTTTTTAAAATTATAAAAAATCATACTTTTCTCGATTTAATATCGAGCCCATTTTTTACACCCTTGTAAGTCGATTGCTTTTTAAGCATCGCCATCGACCTCACATAGCTTACTCTTGGGCTTTCTTACAATGAGCCGGTTCCTTCGCACCTACACTCATACGTTGTTTAATGCTCATTCATTTCATTTATTCGATTATTTGATTTGATCATATACTTGTTTATATCTTAATTGTTTGATTGACTGTGGCCTACTTGTATGGTGTATGAGGCATATGTTTATATTGTTTGATTGCCATGACAACCCCCATTCATAATAAATGTATCTCTCTCCCATGAAATGTATAATATTTATTCTTTCATTCTTTATTCATCTGTTAATACAAGAAATAAAATGAACACCCGATAACCATTTCAAAACAAGACCAAAACCTCGATCCAACGTCGAGTAATCATTTTTTTTTTCAAAACCTAACAGAACCAGCACGTATTCATCCACCTTTTTTTTTGTAAGTCGATTGCTTTATGCATCGCCATCAACCTTGTAAGTCGATTGCTTCATGCATCGCCATCTACCCTTATCCCTAACACTTCTCCTTGCTCCATTCGTCGATTCTTGTTCCGATTAGGTAGCACCCATTAGATAGAACCCTTTGCATGATAACATAAGGTAGGATTCCCATATCCTTTTGTATGATAACATAGGTAGAATTCCCATTTTCTTTGCATGCTAACATTAGGTAGATATTCCCATTTGTAAATCCTAACACTTAAGTACATATTGCATGACAACTCTAGGGCAGAGCTTCCCCATTTCTTCTAGACCTTTCCGAGCGTCTCCGATCTTGTGGCATGTAGTCCGTCCTATTGCAAAGAGGTAACTGCCTAAGACTCGATTCAGCGAGCTGCGACACCTACTGCTAGGGCGTGAACACATTGCCCACTCTCCTTTGACACAACTGGTGTCCTCCTTTCTAAGTCCATGTTCAGATGGCAACCCCTATGTAGGGGAACTACGTCGCCCTGATTCTCATACCAGATGAGATACGTAGGCAGGAGATCGTGCGAGATCTCTCCGGGCACACTTTTCTTTCTTTTTGTGGGTGTGCTTGACAGTTATAGGCTCGAGTTCCCGACTCCCTATTAACTTGTTTGGTTGTTGTGTGCTTGGAAGCTAATGTAAGTCCATCGAGTGGCATTCGGGTTCCAGTGTGCGTGTGTTTTGGTTCGGATGCTGATGTAAGTCCAGTGATTGGCATTCGGGCTCCACGTTTGCCTCTTTGTGAGTTTGTTTGGTTCGGATGCTGACATAAGTCCAGTGATTGGCAGTCGGGCTCCACGTTTGCCTCTTTGTGAGTTTGTTTGGTTCGGATGCTGACATAAGTCCAGTGATTGGCAGTCGGGCTCCACGTTTGCCTCTTTGTGTGTGTTTTGGTTCGGATGCTGATGTAAGCCCAGTGATTGGCATTCAGGCTCCACGTTTGCCTCTTTGTGAGTTTGTTTTGGTTCGGATGCTGATGTAAGTCCAGTGATTGGCGTTCGGGCTCCACGTTTGCCTTTTTGTGTGTGTTTTGGTTCGGATGCTGATGTAAGTCCAGTGATTGGCACTCAGGCTCCATGTTTGCCTGCTTGTGTGTTTGTTTGTTTGGCGTGCGTGAGCCGAACTACAGCAACTCTGATTCTCATGTTCAGATGAGATACGTAGGCACAAGACGCGATGTCTTGCCGAGTTTGACTAACAACTAACAACTAATCCTTGTTTTCTTTCGCCCTCGTTGCGATCCTTTCTCTCGCCCTCGTTGCGATCGAGACCTTTCCCTTTCTCTTGCCCTAGTTGCAATCGAGACCTTTGTTCCCGTAGTTAGTTTGAACTACGTTTTGCTCTGATTCTCATTCCCGATGAGATACGTAGGCATAAGACGCGACGTCTTAGCGAGCACACTTATCCTTAACCCTTAGGTACCCGAGCTACGAAGACTCTGATTCTCATATTCAGATGAGATACGTATGCAGTGGATGCGACATCCGTGCGAGTCATTTTCGTTGACCCTTGCTTTTAGTAAATAGTACATTAGATAAACAAACACCCTTTAGACAAGAAACAACAAGAGTGGATCCCGTAGAGTACTACGGATGCGTAGGGGTGCTAATACCTTCCCTTCGCATAATCGACTCCCGAACCCAAGATTTGGTTGCGAGACCTTGTCTTTTCCTTTCCTTTCTCCAGGTTTACTTCGAGCGTTTCCTTTCCCTCCTTTGGGATAAATAACGCATGGTGGCGACTCTTCTGCCACTTCTTTCTCGCCGGTTGTTTTTTTTCGCAGACCGTATTTTTCGGGTTGCGACAGCTGGCGACTCTGCTGGGGACGAATGGTTTCCCTAAGCGAGTCCCTCCTAGCTTTTGTAGGTTTCTTGTTTTTTGCGTGTTTATTCTTTTGTACAGTTATTTATTTTCAGCATTTACCTGCTTTACCTTATTGCATTCATGTACATATGTTTGTTGTATCTGCTGCCGTTTATCTGTTTGTTGGGGTGGGGTGTTCTATGAGAGGTAAGCCCATTACCCAGGCTTGAGTGTACACACAGATTTTAGAGTGGATGTTCATGAGGCTTGCGTGGCATGTTGCTACGTTAAGTCGTTCGTGAAGAACCACACCCAGACGAGGTTTCTCTTGGATATATTTTGTCCTATGGGTGTTCCATAACGACAGATATTCCTTTAGAAATCGTCGACTCTGGTGACCATTTCCCGAGAACTCAGTCGAGGCCTCTCCTCCGAGACGTGATTATGTTAGCTCTGGTGGGCGCATTCTCGCTGCTCAATTCGAGGACCCCGAGACTGGGAACTTGCTTTAGGATGTCCTGTTGAGGGGAGTCAGCAGAGGTCTTTTATCCCGTAATAATGCCGAACCTTCAGTGGTAAACGTATTATTCTCGACTGAAGGGCTAAAGCTGACAAACTTCTGTTCTTAGAACCTACCAGTGAGGGGAGGGTTTGATCTCTACAGATACGGTTTCTGCCAATGGTGCTGTGATGGTGACTTTGGTTCAGCCAAATTTATGGACGTTTATTTCTGGGACGCCAGAGTTCTGTCCGTGGTTTATCAGCGGGTTCCGTTTATTTCGGATCCCTGGGCTGAATCTGTGGGTGCTCACTCAGATGGTGACTCAGTTCTCCAGACATGGGTTCAGATGCCAGTTGATCAGATTGACTTTGGGTTTCAGATGGTTGTGATCAGAGTTCAAGCCGAAGCTTCGGATCCTGTGTGCCGAGATGCACAACCTGCCAGTCTTGGCTCCATCCTTTGCATCATAGCATGTTTATTTTCCAAAAAATAATAATGCATGAAAAAAAAAGTTAACTCGCATGTGCATATCCTTTTCAGGATCATTCATGATAAAATAGCATCCGCATCATATGCATATCATGCACATATCATCCTTGCATTGCAGACATGCTTGGGAGAGACTTCTCACTCTGGGTTTTGACTGAGACTGGATTGTTGATCATCGTCCGCACCGCAACCAGATTGAATCGTCAGAGGAGTATGGATCAAGTCCAAGCTGAGTTGGCTGAGATGAGGGCAAACATGGCCCAGTTCATGACCATGATGCAAGGAGTTGTTCAGGGGCAAGAGGAGCTGCGTGCCTTAGCCCAAAGACAGGACATGGCCCAGTTCATGACCATGATGCAAGGAGTTGTTCAGGGGCAAGAGAAGCTGCGTGCCTTAGCCCAGAGACAGGAAGTTGTGATTCTTCCGCCCAGTCGTGCTTCACCAGAGAGGGTCCCTGTCAATTATCAAATTACTGCTGTCACTATTCCCGTCAACAACTATGCCGTGGGTGAAGATTTGAGGGGGATCAGAATCAGTGAACAACCTCTTGCTGCAGAGACTGTTAATGTCAGAGCAACCCTTGCTCCGGTTCGCCATCCTGGCTCTTCAAATCCTTCAAGTTCTAAGAAGCCATCCTCTGGGGCACCCAAAAGGGGAGAAAGTGAAACAAATGCTGTGCACCATCGAAGGAGTGCAAACAGAGGACCACATCGTCAGGCTGCTGCTGTGACTATTCCAGCAACTCAACCTTAATAACAGCAGAGAAGGCCAACTCAGCAGTATCAACATCAACAACGTCGTCCGCAACAGCAGGCTTACCAGCCTCCCAATGATAATCAAGCTAGTATGAGTAATGAGAGGAAGAGGATCATTTTTTACCCGATCCCTACGTCGTACTCAGAATTGTATCCCTCTTTGATAGAGCGGAACTTGATTACTCCCAGAGACCCGCCGGCCGTACCCGTCAACCCTTGGTGGTGGTATAGGCCTGAGCAGCATTGTGTGTATCATTCGGGTGCTCCTGGGCACGATGTGGAAAGCTGCTTTCAGTTGAAGAGTAAGGTGCAGGACCTTGTCAGATCAGGTATTCTGAGCTTTGAGGATTTGGGTCCCAATGTTAATCGAGCTTGAAGATAGCAAGTCCCGGGCTGGCGTCGACTTGTCTTCTGAGATCTTCAGCAAAGAGGGTTGTTCAAAAGCAGAAGCTGCTAATGCAAAGGATACTGACAGTTGTCATCCCCGGTGGGATCTATCACAATTGGGTCACTGTCGGCTTTCCTACAGCGTTCATAAGTCAGAGTAATAATCACTTTGTTTAAAAACCCTTCTCCCATGCCAAAAGGAGAAGTGATGACATTGTTGGCAACATTTTGTGCAATGATATTTTCCTTCAAATAAATTCATGTTAAAACATTTGTTTTTCCATTTGTTTTCCCTTTTCGCTTTTTGCATGAAATTGGTGATCACAAAAAACCTTAAAAACAAGAATAAAAGCAATCTTTTCATCTGCATAACGATTGTCTTGTTTGTTTTTCAAAAAGCTTTTCATCTCTAAATCATTATGCAGGTTGTTTCTTAAACCCATTGAACCTAATGATCGGACGTTATCTCCCAATTTTGAATTCCCTGTATTTGAAGCGGAAGAAGATGATGTTGAAAGGATTCCTGACGAGATTTCCCGGCTTCTCGAGCAAGAAAAGAAGATCACTCAGCTGCATCTCGAGAATCAGCAGAACAGCCAACTGGGGCACAAAAAAAAAAAAAAAAAAAAAAGAGGAGGGTGCAAAATCAAAAGAAAGAAATCCAAATCAAAAGGAAGAAAAAGAAAGAAAGAAACAAAAGAGAAATAGCACTCTCAAAGTCCCAAGTTGACTGATGCTGAATGGATTCAGAGTCACTACGACCAAGTGAATCCGATCGAAAGGAAGAGATCAACTGCCATGTGTCATGGTCAGTCATATCAGTAGAGAGTGATGAAAGCATTCGACAAGAAGGTCAAGCCTCGCGTGTTCCGAGGGACCTTGTGCTCAAGAAAGTCTTGTCTTTCGTGCCCGAGTCCAGGGGCAAGTGAACCCCCAAGCTATGAATGTCCATATGTTGTCAAGAGAGCTTTTTCAGGCAATGTTTTGACACTTACAACAATGGATGGAGAAGTTCACTCGTCCTGTGAATTCCCGATGCAGTCAAGAAATACTTCGCAAAAAAAAAAAAAAAAAAAAGAATTCGCATCCCGCTAGATTGAGCACCTCACACTGGGGCAATCTAGGCAAAAATTAGGGATTTGGCAAGTAACTGCATCTTGACAAGACCGTGTTCTATATCTGTCATCCGTCAGGAATCCTCGATGCGTCGTCGACTGAAGCTCTGAATACATCGAAATTCAGAATGGTAGAGTAAGGGTCATTACGTTCAATGTAGCCCTCTCCAATATACATCACCGATTTCAAACTTGTACAGATCTATGGAGTCTCGCCCTTTGCAGACTACCATTCCATCACATCAATTTGAGCTTTTATCCAATTATTTGCACTCTTTTTTTGTTTCAACTCAACAAACGTTTTGCATGTTTTAATTGATAAAGTATCATTGTTTTTCAAAATAAATAAATTTTTCAAAACTGTTCTCAAACTAAGTGAATATTCACAATGATGGAAGGATACTTAGGAGACCCACAGTGCTCTCCCAAGGGCGGTATGATTACCAACAGGTAAGACAATTGTTCGTATCTCGAGCATGACTGTATCTTTTCCCTGTAGAACCTCTCATGGTTTCTCCTCAGCGAGCCTGAAGGTTACTGCCTTCCCAGTAGGGTTTGTGTTGATGGTTTTCCCTCAGTGAGACCCCCAAGCGGATCGGGTTCGGAGAAAATCATCCCCAGTAGAGATAAGAATGGGTTGCCTCCCCTAGTAGGGCAATCTCCAAGCAGTTCGGGTTCGATGGAGTGCATCCCCAGCAAGGTTTGTCTTTCCCCAGCAGGATGGAAGTTGACATGGTTATAGGATCCTCAGCACAGTTCCTGGAGTTCCCCGGTGTTGTCTCTGGAGGAGACGTGTGTTTATGCATTCATCATTTAGATAAGCATAGCATATTGCATCATTAGTGCATAGCATTTTCATGATCATAGGGCATTGTGTGAAACAAAAAAACTCATGCATCAACATTGCAAACATGTCCATTAGCCCTAGGCCGTGGTGACCAGCCGAGATTGGGTTGTTGGAAAGAGTTTAGCATCGCGCCTTTGGATCGGCTTCAGAATTGGGTTCATCAGCATGATTGAGAGGTTGGTGCTTTCCCAACAAGTGACTCCTTAGTTGAGTGGGTTATCCCCAGCAGTGTTACTCCTCGAAGTTGGCAGCATCTTGCAAGCATTGGTTCCATTCCTTTAGCAGAAGTGGGTGTGTCTGACCTCTCCATGTAGAGTCTACCCCTTAAGCAGAAAGTGTCTACCATTTCCTTCTGCGCTCCCCACTGAGTTATATCCTCGTGGATGACGGTTGTTTCCGTTCCCTCCCTAACGGGATGAGTTTTCCCTATTGAGTTCTGTCCTCATTAGGATGAGTCCTGTTTCAGTCTGCCTTTTTGGATCGATCCTAAATTGGCTTCCTGTTGGCTGTCTCCCGTGCTTCCCTGGGGCATAAATGAATAGTCGCTCACTAACCGGCACTCATTCATCTTATCCTCAGCAGAATTGGTGGCTTCTACCTACAAATCGGTAGTTGTAAGTCCTATCTTTGTGGTTTTCTACCTACTAGCTGGTAGTTGTAAAATCCCACTTTCATCCCATTGGCAGAGTTAACCCTGTGTGCTCATCCTATCAATGACTGATTACTTTTCCGTGGCTTCTACCTACAAATCGGTAGTTGTAAGTCCTATCTTTGTGGTTTTCTACCTACTAGCTGGTAGTTGTAAAATCCCACTTTCATCCCATTGGCAGAGTTAACCCTGTGTGCTCATCCTATCAATGACTGATTACTTTTCCGTGGCTTCTACCTACAAACCGGTAGTTGTAAGTCCTATCTTTGTGGTTTTCTACCTACTAGCTGGTAGTTGTAAAATCCCACTTTCATCCCCTTGTTGGAGTTAACCCTTTGTGCTCATCCTGGTCGATGACTGGTTACTTTTCTGTGGTTTTCTGCCTACAAACCGGTAGATGTAATCCCCTCTTTGCAGTTATCAGTATCCAGCTTGCGGTATTGATACTCTTTTCCCCTCTGGATACTTGCCTTGATCAAGCAGTATTATCCCCAGTGGGTCTTCCCCTTTCTTTTGGGTATTTGCTCCAAGTCAGCAACTTTATCCTCTTTTGATTGGTCATCTTTGGCACGCGTGCCGGCTCACGTATCACTATTTTGTTATCTTCGCCGACGCTGATGGACATGAAGAGTTTTCCCGGTATCCAGACCGAAGTGGCATTCAGGCCAGTTTCCGATTCCAGATCGAAGAAGTTCTCAACAGTCAGGACGAAGAACTTATGGTATTCAGACCAGCATTCCGGTGTTCAGACCGAGGCGGTATCCAGACCGAGGTGGCGTTCAGGCTAGTTTCCGATTTCCAGATCGAAGAAGTTCTCAACAATCAGGACGAAGAACTTATGGTATTCAGACCAGTTTTCCCGGTATCCAGACCGAAGTGGCATTCAGGCCAGTTTCCGATTTCCAGATCGAAGAAGTTCTCAACAATCAGGACGAAGAACTTGTGGCATTCAGGCCAGTTCCCGGTATCCAGACCGATGTGGCGTTCAGGCCAGTTTCCGATTCCAGATCGAAGAAGTTCTCAACAGTCAGGACGAAGAACTTATGGTATTCAGACCAGCATTCCGGTGTTCAGACCGAGGCGGTATCCAGACCGATGTGGCGTTCAGGCCAGTTTCCGATTCCAGATCGAAGAAGTTCTCAACAGTCAGGACGAAGAACTTATGGTATTCAGACCAGCATTCCGGTGTTCAGACCGAGGCGGTATCCAGACCGATGTGGCGTTCAGGCCAGTTTCCGATTCCAGATCGAAGAAGTTCTCAACAGTCAGGACGAAGAACTTATGGTATTCAGACCAGCATTCCGGTGTTCAGACCGAGGCGGTATCCAGACCGATGTGGCGTTCAGGCCAGTTTCCGATTCCAGATCGAAGAAGTTCTCAACAGTCAGGACGAAGAACTTATGGTATTCAGACCAGCATTCCGGTGTTCAGACCGAGGCGGTATCCAGACCGAGGTGGCGTTCAGGCTAGTTTCCGATTTCCAGATCGAAGAAGTTCTCAACAATCAGGACGAAGAACTTATGGTATTCAGACCAGTTTTCCCGGTATCCAGACCGAAGTGGCATTCAGGCCAGTTTCCGATTTCCAGATCGAAGAAGTTCTCAACAATCAGGACGAAGAACTTGTGGCATTCAGGCCAGTTCCCGGTATCCAGACCGAAGTGGCATTTAGGCCAGTTTCCGATTTCCATATCGAAGAAGTTCTCAACAATCAGGACGAAGAACTTATGGTATTCAGACCAGTTTTCCCGGTATCCAGACCGAAGTGGCATTCAGGCCAGTTTCCGATTTCCAGATCGAAGAAGTTCTCAACAATCAGGACGAAGAACTTGTGGCATTCAGGCCAGTTCCCGGTATCCAGACCGAAGTGGCATTTAGGCCAGTTTCCGATTTCCAGATCGAAGAAGTTCTCAACAATCAGGACGAAGAACTTAGGGTATTCAGACCAGTTTTCCGGTGTTCAGACCGAGGCGGTGTTCAAACCGAGGCGGTAGTCAGACCAAAGTGGCGTTCAGGCCAGTCTCTCCCAATTTTCAAATCGAAGAAGTTTCCGGTATCCAGACCGAAGTGGCATTCAGGCCAGTTTTTCCGATATCCAGATCAAAGTGGTGTTCAGACCAGATTTCCGATGATCAGACCAACATTGATACTCTCATATTCCGATGCTTAGTGTTCAGACTAATGTGTGGCGTTCAGGCCATGGGTATTCCTGTGTTACCATTTATTTTGGTATCCAGGTCAACTTCCTGTTTCGGTACTCAGACCGATTTTCACCGTACCAGACGGATTCTTCTTTTGGGATTGCTTCTTTGCCGTTTCTGACGGGCATGGTTAATTATTTCATAGGGATTCAAGATCAAAATCCGGGTCTTCTTAGTATTTAACCATCTCCCACTACGATCATGTGAAGAACATCTTGCTTCATATTCTCTAGTTGAAGACGCTTAAATAGGGGCAACTGTCATACCCCGATTTTGCTCCTGAATTTTTTATGTTTGTTTAGCATGCTTGGCCTAACCTTACTTTGGTTTTATATGAGGATTGGTCTTGGTCATCTGAACAATCAAGCTTCTTGTGTTTCAAGCCACTTGCTAGTCGTGTTATTGGTTCATGGATACTTTGTCAAAACCTTAACCTTATGGTCTCATTTCATGGCCTTGTTCATGTACATTATCAGTCAAGTTATTTTTCAAAAGTCAAACATCTAAGTCATAAATAAACCAGTGGTAAAACCAAATTTCAAATCAATTTCAAACCATTTCAATTCATTTCACATCATTTCTAAACCATCACATTTGATTTTACATAAAAAAAAGGGGGGTACAAGTCTTGACAATTTTGACCAATTGTTGACTTTGGTCAACAGTTGGCTTTTTGGTCAACTTTGACCAAAGTCAACCCTATGTCATTGGTCATCCCTAATCACTAAATGGCTGGCCATAACTCTCATTCCATATCCAAAATCCATATCCATTGTCATTATCTATTTGGAACCAATTTAAACCAAACCAAACCATTTCTCTCTCTCTAGTAAAGTTAAGGTTCAACCATGGGTTGGTGCTGCTGCTACAAACCCACATTACTCATCATTGTTTTCACATTCTTCTTTTCTCAATCATTCGCAGCCAAATTCTCACTTCCTTTCGTTTGGCCTCTCCCTGCTAAATTCTCATTCGGTAATCAGACTCTTTCCGTTGATCCAACACTCTCTCTCATCGGAAACGCTGCTAACAACGGTTACAGCTTCGGTTTTGTTAGAACAGACAAAGCTGCTTACGATGTTAATAAGTTGAATGTCGTTGTTCATAACAAAACTGAAGAGCTTCAACTTGGAGTGGATGAAAGCTATAATTTGTTCATTACAAAAGCAATTGGTTCTGGCAAAGTGACCATTGAGGCAAATACTGTTTTTGGTGCATTGCGTGGATTAGAGACATTCAGCCAATTGTGTTCTTTTGATTATTCAACAAAAACCGTACAAATATACAAGGCACCTTGGTCCATCCAAGGCAAACCTAGATTTCCTTTTCATGGCCTCACATTAGATACATCAAGACACTATTTACCAGTTAATGTTATTAAGCAGATAATTGAATCTATGTCATATGCCAAACTTAATGTTTTACATTGGCACAAGTTCAAATTTACAACCAGAGCAGAGCAGCTTGCTTATCCGTCCACCTAACTCAAATGTGGAATGATGTCTCTTGATGGATAGAGCAGCTGTGAGTATGCTCAGTTCTGTCAGGACTAGAATCGGTAGCCCTTTTGTCCACTCTGTACAGATGAAGCTGATCATTCATGTGGGCTTTGGGATATGGAGACGGATATCCATTGTTTTCTGCGGGTCCTGTTACATGATTAACAAATTTATATATTTGTAGGCAGCATTGCATGCTTTATTCTTCTCTCAGAAGTCTTGTATATTACCAGCCTTGTGGTAGCTCATGAAACATGACCATAAATCACACATCAAAATCAGGTCCTGCATCTAACCCACTTGCAGCATGAGCAGATTACCATGAACCATACGACCTGAACCTACAACAGACACACAAAAAAATGGACAGTTAGAGGAACTGAGTTCACTGCTGCAGAAAACAGAAGACGATTATAACAGACAAGTGAGAAAATCCCAAGCCAAATCAGATAAAGGCAGGAAGACTCAAACAATATCATGCCAAGTCCAAGTAGCCTAATACTGCACCAAGCAAATGTCAGCAGTCAGGTTGCAGTGAAAACAAACCACCCTCCAAGGTTGCATACTAATTGAAGCCAAGCCAAACCTCCAAAGCCATCACAGGGATAAGTCCTGCACCAACAAAACGGTAACCAAGTCTAAAATCCTGTCGAGGCTCGCTACTGAATCTAATGTCATTGTCCTGAACTGTGAACACAGTGAGTTTACTTGGATGTGAAAGCAAGGGGCATTGGCCATGTATCCTGCAGCATCTGTGTCCATCATCAAATATCAAGCAATTAGTGATCACAAAGAGTATACTAACAGTTCACTACTAACACCAATTAACAAAGATAACATGCCATGAGTATGGTTCGGTGATTGTGCTCAATACCTGCAGTCCACACAACACGTTGCCAAGCCAGTTGCCTTGTCGTGCCTTGCTGCAATGCCGGACCTGCACAAGCTCAAAACCAGAAACAAGAACAAATCAGTGCATAAATTATGCAGGCTTAGTGCAAACACATATCCTATCCATCCACACCACGAGATGTGCCTTAATATGGATGTAATCATGATTATCAGCAGACAGACCAACTCAAACCTACCAAACATGGACACCATCACCAACAACAACCATCTTCGATTCCAGGATACTGATGAAGTTATCGAAGATGCTGCTGAAACTTCCAACCTTGACCAATCCATGGGTGGTTGCGAACTTGTTGATTCAAATGACAAAACCAGCGTTGATTACTACTTTGATTCTTACTCTCACTTTGGGATTCATGAAGAAATGTTAAAGGACACTGTTAGAACCAAAATTGAAATTCATCCGACACCATTTTCACTGCAGTAAAAAGGTAAAGGTTAATTAGCTCACAGTAATTTTTAAAACATCAGAAAATTCAAGAGTTCCCAATTTGGCATCCAGACAAAATTAAAAGGAAAAGCACAGATTCAGATTACCTTTTCCTGAACAAGCATCAAAGAGGCAATCCGAGTCTGAACACCAAAAAGGTACTTTGCAGGATGCTCCTTTGAACACCAAATATACCCTTGAAACCCTAATTCGCAAAGGATAAATAGAGGCGAATCAGCAAAGAGAAAAAAGGGAGAGCACAACAACAAAACCCTAGAAAACGAGAAATCGGAGGCGGACCAAACCCACCAAATCAAAACCCTAAATCCCAAACCAAAAAAAAACAGTATTGGAAAGGAGAAAAAAAAGACTCGAGCTCACCTGATTCATTGTCGTTGCCAGAGGTGAGATTCCCGCTTGATGTCTCTTTGAAACCGCGGATTTGTGCTTGTCTTTTGTTTAGCGTTGTTGAGCATCTGAGTTTGATTGAGAACGGGATTAAGAGCGAGATCGAGAGAGAGACTTTGAGAGCAAACGTGAGGTCGCGTTTGGTTGAGATGTGGGTGATTGGGAACGAGATTGAGTGAGATTGTGAGAGAAGTGAGTGAGTTTGAGCGTTGATGAGCGAGGTTGAGCGATTGAGTGAGGTTGTGATTTGAGAGATCGATTGAGGACGCGAGAGCAGAGGGAGTTTTCGTTGAGGGCGAGTGAGATAGAGAGAGGATGACGATTGGGATTCTGGACGTTCCTTCGTTGTCCTCACCTTTTCTTTTCCTTTTTATTTATTCATTATTGTTTCTCTTTTTTTAGCAGAACCTTTAAATCCCAATGTTTGAACGTTTAGAGTTCTCAATAGTCATTAACTATGGTTTATTGGTATTAGTATTAGTTAAGTGCTATTTAGTGTTCCCAAATCCTAACCTTGTGAACCCAACAGCGAGACGGCTGGGTTTGACTTTTTCTGGTAGTCCAACAGATTTTTTATCTTAGTTTTTATTCTAGTGTCTAATATATCTTGGTTTACATATCTAAAATAGCATTAAGATAATAACTAGTGATAAATGGCTTAGTGGAGAGAGGATAGTATCATAGTCTTGAGTGGGGTGGGTTCAATACTCATGTGTGGCATTTCCTTGGTGTTTTATTTCTTTTAGCTATTTTTACTTTCTTTTAGCATTTTCATTTCTCTTTATGTTTATGTCCTTATTATACTCATAGTTTCATTTGTTAATAATGTAAATTTAATTTCATCATTCATTCAAAACCATTTTTTTAAAATTATAAAAAATCATACTTTTCTCGATTTAATATCGAGCCCATTTTTTACACCCTTGTAAGTCGATTGCTTTTTAAGCATCGCCATCGACCTCACATAGCTTACTCTTGGGCTTTCTTACAATGAGCCGGTTCCTTCGCACCTACACTCATACGTTGTTTAATGCTCATTCATTTCATTTATTCGATTATTTGATTTGATCATATACTTGTTTATATCTTAATTGTTTGATTGACTGTGGCCTACTTGTATGGTGTATGAGGCATATGTTTATATTGTTTGATTGCCATGACAACCCCCATTCGTAATAAATGTATCCCTCTCCCATGAAATGTATAATATTTATTCTTTCATTCTTTATTCATCTGTTAATACAAGAAATAAAATGAACACCCGATAACCATTTCAAAACAAGACCAAAACCTCGATCCAACGTCGAGTAATCATTTTTTTTTTTTCAAAACCTAACAGAACCAGCACGTATTCATCCACCTTTTTTTTTGTAAGTCGATTGCTTTATGCATCGCCATCAACCTTGTAAGTCGATTGCTTCATGCATCGCCATCTACCCTTATCCCTAACACTTCTCCTTGCTCCATTCGTCGATTCTTGTTCCGATTAGGTAGCACCCATTAGATAGAACCCTTTGCATGATAACATAAGGTAGGATTCCCATATCCTTTTGTATGATAACATAGGTAGAATTCCCATTTTCTTTGCATGCTAACATTAGGTAGATATTCCCATTTGTAAATCCTAACACTTAAGTACATATTGCATGACAACTCTAGGGCAGAGCTTCCCCATTTCTTCTAGACCTTTCCGAGCGTCTCCGATCTTGTGGCATGTAGTCCGTCCTATTGCAAAGAGGTAACTGCCTAAGACTCGATTCAGCGAGCTGCGACACCTACTGCTAGGGCGTGAACACATTGCCCACTCTCCTTTGACACAACTGGTGTCCTCCTTTCTAAGTCCATGTTCAGATGGCAACCCCTATGTAGGGGAACTACGTCGCCCTGATTCTCATACCAGATGAGATACGTAGGCAGGAGATCGTGCGAGATCTCTCCGGGCACACTTTTCTTTCTTTTTGTGGGTGTGCTTGACAGTTATAGGCTCGAGTTCCCGACTCCCTATTAACTTGTTTGGTTGTTGTGTGCTTGGAAGCTAATGTAAGTCCATCGAGTGGCATTCGGGTTCCAGTGTGCGTGTGTTTTGGTTCGGATGCTGATGTAAGTCCAGTGATTGGCATTCGGGCTCCACGTTTGCCTCTTTGTGAGTTTGTTTGGTTCGGATGCTGACATAAGTCCAGTGATTGGCAGTCGGGCTCCACGTTTGCCTCTTTGTGAGTTTGTTTGGTTCGGATGCTGACATAAGTCCAGTGATTGGCAGTCGGGCTCCACGTTTGCCTCTTTGTGTGTGTTTTGGTTCGGATGCTGATGTAAGCCCAGTGATTGGCATTCAGGCTCCACGTTTGCCTCTTTGTGAGTTTGTTTTGGTTCGGATGCTGATGTAAGTCCAGTGATTGGCGTTCGGGCTCCACGTTTGCCTTTTTGTGTGTGTTTTGGTTCGGATGCTGATGTAAGTCCAGTGATTGGCACTCAGGCTCCATGTTTGCCTGCTTGTGTGTTTGTTTGTTTGGCGTGCGTGAGCCGAACTACAGCAACTCTGATTCTCATGTTCAGATGAGATACGTAGGCACAAGACGCGATGTCTTGCCGAGTTTGACTAACAACTAACAACTAATCCTTGTTTTCTTTCGCCCTCGTTGCGATCCTTTCTCTCGCCCTCGTTGCGATCGAGACCTTTCCCTTTCTCTTGCCCTAGTTGCAATCGAGACCTTTGTTCCCGTAGTTAGTTTGAACTACGTTTTGCTCTGATTCTCATTCCCGATGAGATACGTAGGCATAAGACGCGACGTCTTAGCGAGCACACTTATCCTTAACCCTTAGGTACCCGAGCTACGAAGACTCTGATTCTCATATTCAGATGAGATACGTATGCAGTGGATGCGACATCCGTGCGAGTCATTTTCGTTGACCCTTGCTTTTAGTAAATAGTACATTAGATAAACAAACACCCTTTAGACAAGAAACAACAAGAGTGGATCCCGTAGAGTACTACGGATGCGTAGGGGTGCTAATACCTTCCCTTCGCATAATCGACTCCCGAACCCAAGATTTGGTTGCGAGACCTTGTCTTTTCCTTTCCTTTCTCCAGGTTTACTTCGAGCGTTTCCTTTCCCTCCTTTGGGATAAATAACGCATGGTGGCGACTCTTCTGTCACTTCTTTCTCGCCGGTTGTTTTTTTTCGCAGACCGTATTTTTCGGGTTGCGACAATTCTCTCTGTGTCTCTCAGCAAGTTTTAAGTAGTGACATGGTTACGCATTTTCATCCCTTTACTCCCCGGTAGAGTCTCTGCCCCATAAAATGAATTAGGGATTGTCGATTTCCTCCTGATCTTTGCCTTTGTGGATCTATCCCCACAGCGTTGTACCATTTGCATACATACATCTGCATCATGAGGTCTCTTAGGGACCAAAATTCGTCTCTTTGTTATTATTTAAGTCCATTCTACCTCGTCGAGACGAAGATTTTAACCTTCACTTCTCCGGCTAGAATGACCTTAAATAGGGGCATCTGTAAGACCCCTATTTTGTCCCTAAGATCCCTAATAGCATCATAACATTGCATTTGCATTGCCTCAAGGATCATAAGCATCTTAGTTCCCTTTGCCTTTGGGTGGGACCTGTTGTGAGTGGTTTGAGATCACCAAGCATGCTTGAATTGTATATTATTGCTTTTCTCATTTTTTTTATTAACCAAAAGCACAAAAGTATGTCACTAACATTTGTTGTTTGTAGCTTGAGCAATCACAAGGTCAAAAGCTTCAAGGAGATTCTTTGTGCAGAGATATGGCCAAGAGAAGATGATAGCAAGCATGGTAATGTTTCCCAAAGCTCTCATCCATCAAATATGCCTCCCTAGCATCTCAACTCATCATTTTGATCAAATAAAGTCAAAGGGTTTGAGGTTTGTTTCCCAAAGAAACCCTAATTCATCTGTGCACCACAATGCCTTGCTCTTGAAGCAACCTCAGCCCATGATCAAATGCACTAAAGGGAAGTTCTTTAATTCATCATTTCATGCATATTTGACTTATTTGAGTGTCCTCAATCATCAATTCATGAAGATATGAGTCATGGACTTGAGAAGTTGATCAGTCAATTCATCTGACTATTTTGAAATGCACTGAGACCTAACCTTTTATGTGTTGGTCAAATGGAGATGATCCCAAAAGAACAAATGTTCTTAAGAACAATATGAACAACTTTCATGTTCATCAAAAATTGATTTGAAGCTTGGAAGGTCATCTTCCATTCCAAGACATTATAGGTCATTTTGACTGAAACCCTAATTTTGGGTCAACTTCCCAAAGACATAACTCATTCATTTTTTGTGATTTTGAGGTGGGATCCAATGCATTGGAAATCTTAAGATATCTAATTCAAATGTTATGTTTAAAAAAATTTCAAAATCTCAAAGGAAATACATGTGATAATGCAAGACAATATAGGTCCTTTTGGACCAAATGTATTGAAAGGCAAAAAAGTCCAACTTCAAGTGCCCATACCTCTTTCATCAAAAATCTAAATGATGCAAAATTTAAGTCCATTTTGATTGTCTTGAAAAGATATACAACTCTGATGTTGGAGATTGTTTCATTTGAGGCTTGCATCATTAAAACATAATGGCTTGAACATTGGCCAAATTTAGAAACTTTGCCTTTACATGTTTTGCACCTTGCACTTTAAACTCCAATTTCACCAATTTCCACACTTCAAATGGATTTTTGCCCAACATAACAATTGTTCCTTACATCAAAACCTTTCCAACCATTACTCACATGCTCATGTTTGGATTTGGCAAATGGCATTTTCGAATAGGGGAAGTTTTTGGTTCAATTATGCATAACACATCAAAACTCCATGCCCAAGCCAATTCACTCCAAGTTGCGCGTCCAAATCATCTCACATTCATTTCAGATGGCATTTGGCATTGAATTTGGGCCTTTTTCATGATCATGCAAGCCCATGCAATGGATATCCAATTCCATGCACACGGATTGAATCACACTTGCCTTGCCTTTCCCTCTATAAATAGAAGCCTTACTCCATTCAAATGTCATCCATGAATCAACCTGAAATGCTGCAGAACTGAAAACCTAACCTCTCACCAAAGTAGCTATTTCACTTTTCTTCATTTTTTTCAGATCTAAAATTCAACTACATCAGGTTGAATCTTTGGACCTAAAGCTCCTAGACCTCTCTCTCATACTCCATTGATCTTCTGTTTTGCCAAAGGAAGTAAGGAAGCAAGCTCAAATCTCTAGAATCCAAGGTTGTTCTTCAACTGGTTTTTTCTTCGAATCTCATCAATTATTGATCTATTTGCTTGGATTTTGTGTTGGCTAAAGTCCTCTTCATAGAGGCAATTGTTTTGTATGCTCAATTATTGAAATCCATGAAGTTCTACTTGAACATCACAGAATTTCCATCTCTAATTTCTCTCAATATAGAGATCTAGAGTGGAATTGAGTGGTACAGGGATGATGTACATCATCCCAGCTTTCCAACAATGTATGGATCGTGTATTTTGATTAAGCTTTTGAAACCTGCAAATGTCACCGGAATCTTCATGCTCATCGGAGAAGAAGGTGGCTCTGGTGGCCGTCCCTTTGCCAGATGCGTTGTGGACCATTGGATCTGATCTCCAGTTTATATCCCAGCCCTTGGATCTTTTGACTTTTAATAATGCCATGTGTAGCGCATTTGACTTAGACCTATGGTGGAAGCGCGCTTCTGGAGCGTATGATCTGCCAGCACAATTAATGAGCTCAGATCTAATGCTCCTTGTTTTTTTGAATTTCTTATTTTTTTATTTTATTTCTTTTATTTCCATTAGTTTCAAAAATTCATATCTTCTTCATTTTAAATCCAAAAATTATGGGACCAATTGCATTCTTCTCCAAAT
Organism: Lathyrus oleraceus; assembly: GCF_024323335.1. Lineage (NCBI taxonomy): Eukaryota > Viridiplantae > Streptophyta > Magnoliopsida > Fabales > Fabaceae > Lathyrus > Lathyrus oleraceus. Next base: position 59,880,827 of record NC_066583.1, read on the forward strand.
AATTTCTAGTTTCTAATTTTGATTTTTTATATTTTTTATTTCTTCATTTAATATTTTTTGTGAATTTTCTTTTTTCTGATTATTTTTAATTCATTTTAAATAGTTTTTGATATTCAAAAAATACAAAAATATTTTCCTAACCTATTTGAATGATGATGGATCTATGAAAAATATTCTCATCAATTTTTTTAATTGATTTGAGATTTATTTGAGATTTTAGTTCAATTAGGTTATTTTTGTTCATTTTTAATTGATTAAAAATAGTTTCTGACTTTTATAAATGCTGAAATTTTTTGTCAAACTTTGTTTGACCTTGTTGAACTTGGGATAAATCACTTGGACCTCTCAAGGTTGATTTGAAGTGATTTTGAAGTTTAACCTTTCTTTTATTTTTTCATTCAAGATTATTTTAATATTAAAAATGCCAAAAATATTTTGCTTATTGTTTGACCTCCAATCTTCATCTCATTTCTTATTTCTCATTGTTTGACTTTGACTTTCAATGTCATTTGGTCAATACACATGGATTGTGTAAGACCCCAATTTTGTCCCTTAGATCCCTCATGGCATCATAGCATTGCATTGCATAGCCTCAAGGATCATTGAGCATCTTGGCTTCCTTTCCCTTTGGGTGGGACCTCCTTGTGAGTGGTTTGAGATCACCAGGCATGCTTGAATTGTATATCATTGATTTTCTTGTTTTAATTCACTAACCAAAAGCACCAATATATGTCATTTAACATATTTTGTTGTAGCTGAAGCAATCATAGGTATAAGGACCACATGATCCTTTGTGCAAGAGATGAGACATTTTCCTTGGTATAAGGACCACATGATCATTACAAAGAGCTTGCATGAGCTAGGGTTCCTTTTTGGAGCATTTCATCAAGTGGTAAAGGCCCAAGTTCATCCAGACATTTCTCGGTCATTTGAGGACCAAAAAAGTTAACTGTGCAATCAATTGAGGACTATGAGGTGGGGAAATGATTTGAAACCCCTCATTCATGTTCAAATGAAGTCTATTTGTCATTTCAAACATCTATCTTGAAGATTTTGAGGTCATGGAAAAAGTTACTAAAAATGGAAAGTTACCTATAATTTCAAGTTTCCAAAAATGGCAAGTTTTTAGTCCACTTTCAACTTGACTTTTCAACATCAAAGAAGCTTCAAATGGATTGTTGGTGAACATGAAAGTTGTAGATCTTTGTCTCTCCTTTCCAAAAAGTCCCATTTCATGTTCATATGATGATTGGTTGAGAAGTTATGGCCAAATGATCACAAGGTGTGCATGGAAATCCAAAATGGCATAACTTTTGATACAAAGCTCCAATTTGGTCCATTCTTTTTGCAAAATACTCCTCATGACCAATACTTCTCAAAAAAAGCCTTTCCATGCATGGAAAGAGTGTGAATATTCATTATTTCACATGTGTTCATTTTGGAGGGAATTTCCATAATTCAAAATTGGCTTATGATACAAGCAAAACAACCATTCCATGATGATCCTTGGTTGATTTTAAGAGGATTCCAAGCCTTGCATGGTACTGTACACGTGGGACATGCACATAATGAGCTCATTTGCAATTTTGCAAAATATTCCAATTCTCACTAATCATGATTAAACAATGCCTAATTTGGATTTCAGTGAGATTAGTGAACCATATAAAAGCCAAACCCTAATCTCAATTGCAAGAACAGAAATTTCAGATCTCAAATTTCAAAACTCCCTCCAATTTTCTCTCTCTTCGATTTTCATTTTTCTTCATACAATTCTTCAAGATTCTTGCAGATTATTGATCCTGGTGTTCTACTGAGCAAGATCCAACCATTGTTTGTTGTAATTGAGCAAGAATTCATGCAGTGCAAGATCTTCCTCAAGTAGATCGGATTTTGAAATTGAAGAGGATTAAAGTGGTTGCAACTGTTAATCCGTGCTTAAAGCTTCATAGGAAGTATAAAGGAGGAGATCTGGAGCTTTTGGACACTTGAGAGCTCGATTTCAGAGAACTGCATTTCCAAGTGAGTTGAAATCGATCCTCTCATTTTGCTGTTTTATGTATATAGATGTGTAGATCTCATTGCCTGGAGCATGTAGATATAATTAGAATTGAAAATGGATGAGTATTGTGCATGTCATGTGAACTTAAAGTTTGGATCTCAATAATCTTTTTGTTCGATCCGTGCAATCTAGGATGAATCAGGTTGAATTAATATGATATTTGGAATGTGCATGAGAAGAGCTTTCGATTGATGTATAATTTGTCCATTTCTGGAAATTTTGTGGTTGTCGCCGCCGTGCGCTTGGCCGGGGAAGACGACCGGAGCTACAGCTCCGGCGTCTGGTTCAGCTTAGGGTTTATGCCATGTGTTATCCACGTATGCGCTTGCATGTACATTTGATTGGCTGCGTTTGTTTTGAACGTGCCACGCGAGTGAGGAATGCTGAGTGTGCTGGTGACTAGGTTTAATGAAACACATCGTTTCATTTAGCTGATTGTGATGCCATGTGTTTGCCTTGCGTGTCCGTTTGATTGGTTCTGATTGCTTTGACTCGCTTGCGTGTGCGTTTGACTGCTGACCATGCATGCTGATGTAGATTAATGAAGCTGTGCATTTTGATTGTTTGAATGTGAACCATTGGATGCTTCTGCACGCCAGATCGTGTGGTCCTGATTATTTCTGGATTGATTCAAATATTTGTTTTCCCTCCATATTTCTTTTATTATTTCAATTATTTTGTTCATCTTTGAAAATTCATAAAAAATTGAAAAATGATCTAAATTAACTCCAATTTTTTTTCGTAGTTCTGTTTTGATGTCTAGTTTTTTTGATATTATTTTCATGATTTGTTGAGGTCTGATTTTTAATGTGTGAATTTTTTGATTCATGCTATGCTATTTTGATATGTTGCATTCAATTCTTTGTGAAATCTTCATCTTTGATCCAATTGATATGATTTTTTGTATTGCTTGATCTTCACTCATGATATGATTTTTGAGCACTGGTTTGAATTTTTTCTCATATGCTATCATTGTGTTTGACACATGAAGATGTATGTGACAATTTGTGTCACATTTTTTGCATTCAATTTGTGCATTTTTGTTCATCTATCATTTGAACTCTTCTGGATTTGATTTTTTGCACATTGATTTTTTGCACATTGCTATCATTATGTTTGACACATTGCTTGTGCACATTTGCTTGCCTTTGCTTTACATTGGTCATTTGAGCTACTTGCTTTTTGAATTAATGTTGGTCCTTTTGAGGACATTTTATGACATGTTTGAATGTGCATTATATGGAAGATTGGGTTCTATTTTGATCATTTGGTTTGGTTTTGAACTTAGTCTTTGTACTAGTGTTTTGTGCATATACTAATTGTGCTTGGTGTTTCAGGTTTGGACATTTAGCATTGAGGGTTGATTTGTTCTCACTTTGTGAGATGCAAATGATTTGAGTTCTAACTTTTGTTTGTTTTGTAGGTTCTAATTGATGTACTTGAGCTCATTTGAGTGCTTGAGCATTGTTCATTGAGTTGTGTACCTGTGAACGGTGCCATTGTTTGTCTGTTGGTTTTCTGACTGAAATATTAATTGTTTAGCTTTTGTACAGGTACATTAGTTGCTTGCTTTTAGCTCTTTCTTGAGCTTTGGATTGTGGTTGATACACCACTTAGGTAGTTATCTTCTTACTCCATGTAGTCTGGAAGTCCTGTCACCTTTTTGGCAAGCATTTTGCTGGCAAGTCCTCCTTAAGAGGCTCTGTTTGTGTTTGTTTACATTCATTCCAAAGACCTCCAAGATGAGGCATGAGCTACTTGATAAGTCCTCCTAAGTGAAGTAGCAATTGACGGATAAAAGGGATTAGTAGCCAATCCCCCGTTATTCAGTGAGTCGTTCATTATGCTCGCACTACATGCTGATGCTTTTGAACAAGTACCCAAGATCTTTGTCCAGTGTCTGTCAAGTGGAATAGGATCTCACTTTCTGGATCCCCACGCTTTCTTTATCATGAGCTCACCCAGGCTAGGGTTAAGAGCATGAGGTCTCATCCTCATTTCCATCTTTGATCAGCTTCACCCTAACTGTCAATGTTAGTGGTTAAGAGCTACAAACTACCCTTGTACAGTTTGGCTTGTTTGTCGAGGTTGATATGACCCCTCTTGACTAAAGCCTACCCTTTTGTTTGAAGCCTCTTGTATGTATATAGTGTGTGATGATTGTTTGCATGTTTGCTTTTGCATGATTGCTTTTGACATTTGTTTGTTATGGTTGGGAGTCGGATATAAGTCCATATATTGGCATTCTGTTTCTTTTTTGTGGTTGGGAGTCGGATATAAGTCCATGTATTGGCATTCTGTTTCCGTTTTGTAGTTTGGAGTCGGATATAAGTCCATGTGTTGGCATTCTGTTTCCGTTTTGTTGTTTGGAGTCGGATATAAGTCCATGTATTGGCATTCTGTTTCTGTTTTGTTGATAGGAGTCGGGTGTAAGTCCATATATTGGCATCTTGTTTCCTTTCATTTGAGGATCTCTTTTGAGACTTGTGTGATTTGCTTATGCTTTGTGCTTGCTTATTCCAAAGGATAGGAACTTACTTGGATCATCTTTATGATCTCAAGAGAGGAACTCCTAGTGTGGTTTTATTTCATATCCATCACCCTTTTCCTTCATTTCTCTATCCTAACCCAAACCAAAAAACTATTTGTGCAAACATTTGACTTTGTTTTCAACATTAGAAACCTAAGCCTTATGCTTTTGATTTTCAAAATTTCTTTTCATAACACTCATTGTGAATTGAATCCTTAAGTCAACTTTGACCATTTTTGTATATACTTCTAATTAGTAAATATAACCCATTCAAATTTCTTTTGTGGTTTCAATGATCACTTCTTAATCAAATTTTTCATAACCTTTTGCTATTAGGTTTGAGTTATCTTTGTGGTAGATGTAATACTCACCTTTGTCCTTAGTGATGAACAATGAGCCTTCCATGCTTATTATAGGGTTAACCCCTCACTAGCATGTTGAAGCTGTCCTCACATGGTAGACTTGTGGTTTTTCAGGTTGAGTTTTCTCCCTTTGATAACAAAAGACCTTAAGGCTCTTGGACCAATCAATACACTCATTTGTTTTGAAATTTTTTACCCGAACTACGAGGTTTTGATCCTAATCTTTTTATAAGAGGGTACATAGGCAATGGGTTTATCCATCCAAACACAAACTGTAAATACTTGTATATTCTTTTCTCATCTCTTCAATCATGTTTGCACAAAAATAAATTTCACAAACAATAACCTTTGCAACAAGCGTGAAAAGGGCTCCCTAGGAGTACTGTATTGTATGTAATGATTGAATTGCTTGCTATATTAATTGCTTGTGTGCTTGGTGATCTTTGTGAGATGAGTTCTATACCCGAACTCGAGTGCACTTAGGATAGGAGAATGGCGTAGTCTCGTCGACTTGTGTGGAGTTATTCCTTAGCAAGTTGACTTGCGAGTCCATTCACTTGGTGGAGGTCATGTTGGGATCAATAATGTCACACAAGTAAGTTGTGGTTCGACATTACTCTTTCCAATATAGACCTTAGAAGCCAAGGTCCTTAGTTTACCAAACCCATCTTGGCCTATTTTTAGGACGTAGTGCAGAAGTCGTTCAAATGAAAGATTTGATATGATTGTTACGCGATACTACACTCATAAGAGTCTCTCTTGAGAATATTTTTGGAATACGAGTAGTCGTTTCTCCGATAATATTCGAAAGATGGGATGATGACTATGGGAACCTCTGGTAGAACATGTTCGGCAGGTTTAAACCCTAGTACACTCCCTTTGGGTGGTTCTTAACCGAGACTCCATGCTCATGACTCGCAACAAACCTTTGATTCATGGTCGATCCGTTCATATAGCCTTAATATCAATGGAACTTGGGTGTTTATAAGGTGTAAACCATAATCCACCAAAATTGATGATTGATATTAAGGATAATATGATCCATCCCATGACCTTTCTTTGGTGTGCTTTGCTTGATCCTTAAGTGTGATTGTTGCATTCATGCATTCATGCATTCATCTGCATCTATATCATCAAAAAAAAGAAAATTTTCAAGGAACTTAAGGGGTTTATTTGCAAAATTTTCAGACATGGAAAGGCAAAGAAGGCATACAAAGAAGTACAGCTTCAGACAGCCAGATTTGAAAGAGTTAAGGAATCTGACATTCAAGGCTCGTTTTGGGAAGCTTCTTCCTCCTCTGACTACTCAGGTGGATGAAGGTCTGATGAGTGTATTGGTGCATTTTTATGATCCTCTGTACCGTTGCTTCACGTTTCCGGACTTTCAGCTTTTGCCTACCCTAGAGGAGTATGCCTATCTTATGGGTATACCTATTCTGGATCAGTTGTCGTTCAGTGGCTTGGAGAGTATTCCTACTTCTCGAGAGATAGCTGACATGTTGCACATAGATGAATCCCTGATTGGTGCTCATATGACTACCAAAGGTGGAATTCAAGGTCTCCCTTCTGAGTTCCTCATTGCTCAAGCTACTGTTTATGGGAAGGCCATGAGTGAGGATGCCTTTGAGGCTATATTTGTACTTCTCATCTATGGGTTGGTATTATTCCCCAACATCGACAAGTTTGTGGATGTGAACGCTATTAGGATCTTTTCTGCTCTTAATCCCGTTCCGACTTTGTTGGGTGATACCTATTTCTCTTTGCATCTGAGGAATGCAAAGGGTGTTGGCGCTATTGTGTGCTATTTGCCTCTGTTGTATAAGTGGTTTATTTCTCACTTACCTCAGACGGTTGCCTTCAATGAGAATAAGGGATGTCTACGGTGGTCCACGAGACTCATGTCTCTCACTAATGATGATATCTCTTGGTATAACCGTGTATATGATGGTGTGCAGATTATTGACTCTTGTGGTGAATTTTCCAATGTGCCTCTTCTTGGTACATGTGGTGGGATTAACTACAACCCTGTTTTAGCACGTCGTCAGCTTGGGTTCCCCCTAAAGGATAAACCTAATAACGTTCTGTTAGAAGGTGTAGTCTTTCAGGAGGGTAAAGATCCCCAAGGCTTGAAAGGCAGAATGGTTCGCGCTTGGCGCAAGGTGCATAAGAAAGGAAGGAATGAGTTGGGTCCTAAGAATTGCATTGCTTTGGAGCCATACACTGCTTGGGTAAGGAAGAGAGCATCTGAGTATCTCATGTCTTACGATTATCCGAGACCTACACCTTTGGCTGTGGCTGGGCCTTCAACCCTCCCTAACCAAGGAGTAGAGGAGTTGAGAGACGAAGACCTATCACGTGCCTGGATCAGTGAAAGGGAAGAGTTGCTTCAGCAGATTAAGGAGAAGGATGCTCTGATTGAGTTCCTCGAGCATCGGACTTCTCTACTTCCTCAGTCTTCCAAGTTCTAGAAAAGGAGGTATGACTGACTCGCCAAGGAAAAGGCAGATATAGAGGCAGTGTATGAGAGAGAAGTGAAGAGGCTTCGTGCATCTGTTCTTCCTGTGTCCCGAGCTTCTAGGGATCCATAGGATGATTATTTTCCTTTTCTCTTGTATATGATTGACAAATGTTGTACTTCTGTCTCCTGATATATTTGACGAAATATTTCCATATGCGATGAATGCTTAATATTTCCAAAATTTGCAAATAAAACCCTAGAGTTCCTTTGAAATAAAAACAAATCATATGCACAAGAATTGCATGCATCATATGCATAAGCAGGTTGTTCTCAGCTTCTGGTCTTGTGGTCTAACTCTGTGCTCTTCATTTATTTTGAAGACAAACTGACTCACCGGTACTACACCAGAGCCAACTCTTCCAGATTGATGGATCATCTAGAGCAAGAGAACCGTGAACTCAAAGAGAAGTCGCCAGACTGAGTGCTTTGATGGAATCTTTCCTGGCTGCTCAGAACCAGTCTTCTCCAACACCCTCAACTCCTCCCTAGAGGACATTCATTTCTGAGATTGTTTCCTCAACTGTGCCTGCAGCCAGTGCACATTTCGCTCCGACAGCTATGCCAGTCGGGTTTTCGTGGGGGATGCCTCCCAATTTCATGCCTGAGGGCCCTGCTCCAACTTTTGCTTCTATGCCGGCATCTAGCCCGGTCCTTGCTGTTCCTCCTCCTGTCGTGCATACCGTGCCTAGGGTAGATGACACCATCTATCATTCTGAGCCGTCTGAGGGCCCAGATGTTCATGAGAAGATGGATGCTATGAATGACCAATTTCTTGAGCTGCGCAAGGAATTGAAAACTCTTAGAGGAAAGGATCTGTTTGGCAAGTCTGTTGCCGAATTATGTTTGGTTCCCAATGTGAAGATTCCGGTGAAATTCAAGGTCCTTGACTTTGAAAAATATAAAGGGAACACTTGTCCTCTCAGCCACCTGGTCATGTATTCCAGGAAAATGTCAACTCAGACTGATAATGACCAGTTGCTCATCCACTACTTTCAGGACAGTTTGTCCGGTGCAGCCCTGAGATGGTATATGGGGCTTGACAGTGCGAACATCTGTTCCTTCAACGACCTTGGCGAGGCCTTCATCAAGTAGTACAAGTATAACATGGATATGGCTCCCGATAGAGATCAACTAAGGGCCATGTCCCAGAAGGATAAGGAAACATTCAAAGAGTATGCCCAGAGGTGGCGAGAGTTGGCAGCGCAGATTGTGCCTCCGCTATAAGAGAAGGAAATGACCAAGATCTTTTTGAAGACCTTGAGTTCATTCTATTATGAGCGGATGATTGCTAGCGCTCCTTCGGACTTCACTGAAATGGTGAACATGGGGATGCGTCTAGAAGAAGGGGTTAGAGAAGGACGTCTGACCAAGGAAGAAGGCTCTTCTGCCAAACGATATGGGGCGTTTGCGAAGAAGAAAGATGGAGAGGCACATGCTGTGACCTTCCATGTGAAATCTAGAAGACCCTCTGTGAAGAGGAAGACCGTGCGTCCTGCCAGTAATCAGCATCAGGTAGCTCATATAGCACCTGTTTTCAGAGACAATCAACAATATCAGCATCATAACAATCAACAATCATCTCAGCAGTATCAGCAACAAAAACACCGTCCTCAACAGCAGGCCTATCAGCCTCGCAACAGTAATTAAACCAGCACGAGTTATGAGAGGAAGAAGATCACTTTTGATCCGATTCCGATGACATACGCAGAACTGTATCCCTCTTTGATAGAGAGGAAGTTGATTACTCCGAGAGACCCACCAGCTATACCTGCTAACCCTCAGTGGTGGTATAAGCCTGAATTGCATTGTGTTTATCACTCTGGTGCTCCCGGCCACGACGTGGAGAATTGTTTTCAGTTGAAGACCAAGGTTCAAGACCTTATGAGGTGCGAAATTTTGTGCTTTGAGGACGTTGGTCCTAATGTGAAGAAGAACCCATTGCCCGAGCATGGGAAATCTGTCAACATGGTCCAAGGATGCCCTGGCAAGTACAAAGTCAAATATGTCAGTCATATTCGACAATCTCTGGTTGAGTTGCATCGTTTGTTGTGTGATTACAGTCACTATGAACACGATCATGACAGAGGTCGAATTTGCTCTATTAACAGATTGGGTTGTCGCCAGGTGCGCAAAGATCTTCAGGAAATGCTGGATGAAAGAGTTATTGAGATCCTTCAGAATAGGAATGTTGACGAAGATGAGCCCGAGGTCAACGTAATTTCCCCAGTGTTTCGGATACCCGAGCCTGTTATTATCAAGTATGATGGTAGCAAGCCGAAGGTTTCTCCTTCCCTGATTATCAAGCTTGCCGGTCCAGTGCCTTATTCTTCCGAAAAGGAAATTCCCTTCCGTTATAATGTTGTTGCTGTAGAAGATGGGAAAGAGGTGACTTTGCCGTTCTCCTCTGTTGTGAATATTGCTGATGTAGGTGGTTTGACCCGCAGCGGTCGCGTGTTTTCTGCACGACCGAAGCCTCAAGCTAAAGCTAAATTTGTTGAGCGCTCGATTGGGAATGCGGTGAATTCTCCAAATCTGGCACCTGTTGTTAAATCCTCCTCTGTTCAAAAATCTCCTACTTCTATTGGCCCTAGTGGCAATGTGAATGAAGACTGTGATGAGATGCTGAAGCTCATCAAGAAGAGTGAGTACAATGTTGTAGACCAGCTTCTACAAACGCCATCCAAAATATCCGTATTATCTTTACTTCTGAATTCAGAACCACATAGAGAGGCTCTGTAGAAAGGTTTGGATGTGGCATATGTTGATCACGATGTCACTATAGAACAGTTCGATAGCATTGTTGCAAACATTACTGCTTGTAATACTTTGAGTTTCTGTGACTCTGATCTCCCTGAGGAGGGAAGAGACCACAACTTGGCTTTACACATATCCATGAATTGTAAAGACGACGCCATGTCCAATGTGCTGGTGGACACTGGGTCATCCCTGAATGTATTGCCAAAATCCACTCTTTCCAGACTGTCTTGTCAAGGGCCTCCCATGAGGCAGAGTGGAGTTGTTGTGAAAGCTTTTGGATGGGTCGCGTAAGACTGTGATTGGGGAAGTTGATCTCCCAATCAAGATTGGACCAAGTGATTTCCAAATTACCTTCAAGGTTATGGATATCCACCCATCATATAGTTGTCTCCTAGGAAGACCATGGATTCACGAGGCTGGTGCCGTGACATCCACCCTACACCAGAAGCTGAAATTTGTGAAGAATAAGAAACTGGTAGTGGTAGGGGGAGAAAAGGCTCTCCTGGTTAGCCACTTGTCTTATTTCTCATACATAGATGCTGAGGATGAAGTTGGAACTCCTTTCCAAGCTTTATCTATAGATGAGCCTGTTGAGAAGAGAACTCTTTCATTTGCTTCCTATAGAGATGCGAAATTGGCCATTGAGTGTGGTGCAATTGCTGGTCTAGGAAAAATGATTGAGCTGGAAGACAACAAGTCTCGGGCTGGCATAGGCTTTTCTTCTGGGGTCTTCAATGAGAAAGCGCTGTTCAAGAGTGGAGGTTTCATCCACACTGGTCAGGAGGAGGAAGCTGTTGCTATCTTGGAAGAGGATGTAGAGGATTCTGACAATTTTGTTATCCCTGGAGGGATTTGCAACAATTGGGTCGCTGTGGATGTTCCTACAGTTATCCACAAGTCAAAGTAATGATCACTTTGTTTGAAAACCCTTCTCCCATGCCAAAAGGAGAAGTGATGACATTGTTGGCAACATAAATACAATGATATTTTCATTCAATAAATTCATGTTAAATGTTTGTTTTTCCAATTATTTTCCCTTTTTGCTTTTTGCATGAAATTGGTGATCACATAAAACCCTAAAAAAGAATAAAAATAATCTTTTCATCTGCATAATGATTTGCCTTGTTTGATTTCTAAAAGCTTTTTATATCCAAAATCATTATGCAGGTTGATTTCTAAACCCATTGAACATAATGATCCAACGCCATCTCCCAATTTTGAGTTCCCTATATTTGAGGCAGAGGAAGATGATGTTGAAGAGATTCCTGATGAGATCACCCGTCTACTTGAGCATGAAAAGAAGATCATTCAGCCGCATCTTGAGAATCTGGGAACAGTCAACTTGGGGTCTGATGATTGTGTGCGAGAAGTGAAGATTGGGGCACTCCTGGAAGAATCTGTTAAGAAGGGGTTGATTGAATTGCTATGAGAATATGTCGATATCTTTGCTTGGTCGTATGAAGACATGCCCGGTCTAGATTCAGATATTGTGCAACATTTCCTGCCCTTGAAGCCTGAGTGCGTGCCTGTGAAGCAGAAGCTCAGAAGAACTCATCCTGATATGGCAGTGAAGATCAAAGAGGAAGTTCAGAAGCAAATTGATGTGAGGTTTCTGGTGACTTCTACATATCCTCAATGGGTGGCCAATATTGTGCCTGTGCCTAAGAAAGACGGAAAAGTCCAGATGTGTGTGGATTATAGAGATTTGAATAAAGCTAGTCTGAAAGATGATTTCCCTCTACCACATATTGATATGTTGGTAGATAATACAACTAAATTCAAAGTCTTCTCATTTATGGACGAATTTTCCGGATATAATCAGATTAAGATGGCACCCGAGGATATGGAGAAGACAACATTCATCACACCTTGGGGAACATTCTGTTATCGAGTGATGCCCTTCGGTTTGAAGAACGCCGGAGCCACGTATCAACGTGCTATGACCACCTTGTTCCATGATATGATGCACAAGGAGATTGAGGTCTATGTTGATGATATGATTGCTAAGTCAAGAACGGAAGTTGAACATGTAGAGCACTTGGTGAAGCTTTTTCAGCGTTTGAGGAAGTACAAGCTTCGTCTGAATCCCAACAAGTGTACATTTGGAGTCCGTTCTGGAAAGTTATTGGGCTTTATTGTCAGTGAAAGAGGTATTGAGGTTGATCCTGCAAAGGTCAAAGCAATACAAGAGATGGCGCTGTGAATCAGTACGGAAATGGTATTGGGGCAGTAATCATTACTCCTCAGGGCACACATATTCCTTTTACAGCAAGGCTAACATTCAAATGCACGAATAATATGGATGAGTATGAGGCCAGCATTATGGGATTGGAAGAATGCATTGATCTAAGGATCAAGCATCTCGATATTTATGGTGATTCGACCCTCGTTGTCAATCAGATCAAGGGTGAATGGGAAACGAATCAGCCCGGTCTTATTTGATATAGAGATTATGTGAGGAAGATTTCAACGTTCTTTACTGAGGCTGCCTTCCATCATATTCCTCGAGATGATAATCGAATGGAGGATGCTCTTGCTATGCTTGCTTCGATGATTGTGGTTAAATTTGGAATGAAGTTCCCAATATTACTGTGATGCGCTTCGATAGAGCAACTCATGTATTTGTAGTTGAAGAGGTGAAAGATGATAAGCCATGGTATTATGACATCAAGTGTTTCCTCCAGAACCAGGTTTACCCGCCTGGGGCATCTGTGAAAGATAGGAAAACTTTGAGGAGATTGTCAGGAAGTTTCTACCTCAATGGCGAAGTGTTTTATAAGAGAAATTTTGACATGGTTCTGCTCAGATTCGTGGATAGACACGAAGCAGACCTGTTGATGACTGAGGTCCATGAGGGTTCATTTGGTACTCATTCCAATGGACATGCCATGGCTAGAAAGATGTTGAGAGCAGGCTACTATTGGCTGACAATGGAGTCTGACTGCTGCAAATATGTGAAGAAATGCCATAAGTGTCAAATTTATGCGGATAAGATTCATATTCCTCCGACACTTCTGAATGTGATTTCATCACCATGGCCTTTCTCTATGTGGGGAATTGACATGATTGGCATGATTGAGCCGAAAGCGTCCAATGGACACAGGTTTATTCTCGTAGCAATTGATTACTTCACCAAGTGGGTTGAAGCCGCATCATATGCAAATGTGACCAGGCAGGTGGTCGTGAAGTTTATCAAGAATCAACTCATATGTCGTTATGGTGTGCCAGATAAGATCATTACTGATAATGGATCTAATCTGAATAACAAGATGATGAAAGAGTTGTGTAGCGAATTCAAGATTGCACACCATAATTCTTCTCCATACAGACCCAAGATGAATGGGGTTGCTGAAGTTGCTAATAAGAATATCAAGAAGATTATCCAGAAGATGGTTGTTACGTACAAAGATTGGCATGAGATGCTGCCATTTTCTTTGCATGGATATTGTACATCTGTCCGCACTTCATCAGGGGCAACCCCTTTCTCTCTTGTTTATGGAATGGAGGCCGTACTCCCAGTAGAGGTGGAGATCCCATCAATGAGAGTCTTGATGGAGGCCAAGTTGACTGATGCTGAATGGAATCAGAGTCGTTATGACCAACTGAATTTGATTGAAGAAAAGAGATTGACTGCCATTTGTCATGGTCAATTGTATCAGCAGAGAATGAAGAAAGCTTTTGATAAGAAGGTCAAGCCTCGTGTGTTCCGAGAAGGTGACCTTGTTCTCAAGAAAGTCTTGTCTTTCGCGCCCGATTCCAGGGGCAAGTGGACTCCAAACTATGAAGGTCCATATGTTGTTAAGAGAGCCTTTTCAGGCGGTGCTTTGATACTTACAACTATGGATGGGGAGGATTTCACTCGTCCTGTGAATTCAGATGCAGTCAAGAAATACTTTGCCTAAAAATAAAAACAGAATAGCTCGCTATGTTGAAAACCCGAAAGGGCGGCTTAGGCAAAACTGAGCGTCTCGGTGGATTGAAAACCCAAAAGGGTGATCCAGGCAAAAGTTAGAGACATAAAAAAATGAATATATGCATCCCGCTAGATTGAGTACCTCATCCTGGGGAAATCTAGGCAAAAATTAGGGATTTGGCAAGTAACTACATCCTGACAAGACTGTGTTCTACAACTATCATCCGTCAGAGATTCTTGTTCATTCGTCGTCAACTGAAGCTTCGAATACATCGAACTCGGAATTGGTGGAGAAATGATCATTATGTTCAATGTAGCCCTTTTCCAATATATATCACCAATTTCAAACTTGTAAAAGATCTGTGGAGTCTTGCCATTTGCAGGCTACCATTCCATCAAATAAATTTGAGCTTTTATCCAATTAGTTGCACTCTTATTTGTTTCTATTCAACAAATGTTTTGCATGTTTTAATTGAGAAAATGTCATTGTTTTAAACAAACAAATTTTTCACAAATTATTTTGAACAAAGTGAACGTTCACAATGATGAAAGGATACTTAAGGAATTCTCAGTGTTCTCCCAAGGGTGGCATGATTTCCAACAGGGTAAGACATTTGTTCATATTCCTGGCATGACTGTATCCTCTTTCTCCAGAATATTGTGTTGTGGGTTTTCTCCCCATCAGAGTGCTTGTTGAGGTTTTTTACCTCCCCTTCCTTCAGCAGAGCAGTGGTCTTCCCTCCTCAGCAGTAGTGTTTTCTTTGGAAGGTTCGGTATTTGGTGGTTGATCCCCAGTATTCCTTCACTTCCTCAAATAGTTCATCCCAGTAGAGTTATTGGTGTGATGATTGTTATTTGTGATAGATGCCCAGCGGAGTTGTTGGTGTGTTGGATCTTATCCTTGATGATGTTATCTTCCTCAGATAGATCCATAGCGAAGTTGTTGGTGTGTTGGATCTTATCTATGATGATGATATCCCCTGCCGAGATATTGCTGTTTCCTGGCATATCTAATCCCCAGTAGAGTTGTTTGTATGGCAAATTCTACTTGCGCGATCTTTTCTCGTCAGCAGGTGTGATTTCCTTGGTGAGTTTGGTACTTGGTGTTGGATCACCAGATTCCTTTATCTCCCTCAGATGGATTTCCCAATAGAGTTGCTTTTATGGCAGTTTCTGCCTGCACAATGAACTGTTTCCTCCCGAGCAGAGTGTATGGTAAAGGTAGTTTAGTCTCCTTCCTCCTCAGTAGGTGAGAGATCTTGGTTCGTTTGACCTTTGAGAGCTTCTGGTTGGTGGTTGTATCCCCACAAGGATCCCTCACCCCCTTTTTAGATTTCCCCGGCGGAGTGGTTTCCCCAGCAGAACTTATTTGCGCCATATCCGGTTCACAGTCGGAATGATTGTTATTCATTTCCCTGCAGAGATTTTATGATTTTTCTGATATCTCTGATTCCCCTATAGAGTTGCTTTTGTGGCAATTTCTTCCTGTGCAATGATCTTTGTTCCTCAACTGAGACTGATGATTCATCCCTGCAGATGATGTTGTTGTCTCTGATCCCCGGTAGATTGGATATTTTCCGGTGATCCTGGCTTTCTCTCTTGTGATGTAGTACCGGGTGGTTGATTCCTGGGCCTGTTTGTGTTAGATATGTTTGTTTGTCAGCATTCATCAAACATAAATCACGCATATACATGCATAATTATAACATTCAGATATTCATGTTGCATTCTTTGCCATATATCGTTGTTTGTTGTCTCCTGCTATGTGGTGATATATCTCCCCAAGCAGATGTCGGTGTCTGATCCCTCCATGTAGAGTCAGCCCCTTAAGCAGAAAGTGTTCATCTTTCCTGCCATTTCCCCACTGAGTTATATCCTCGTGGACGACGGTTGTTTCCGTTTCCCCCCAACACATATATTGGGATGGGTTTCCCTATTGAGTTATATCCTCATTAGGATGAGTCTTAATTCAGTGTGCCTTTTTGGTTTGATCCTAAATTGGCATGTTGTGACTGTTTCTGGTGCTTCCCTGTGGTAAATGAATAATTGCTCCGTAACCAGTAATTATTCACCTTATCCCCAGCGGAGTTTGTGGTTTGCTACCCAATATCCGGTAGTTGTAAATCCCTTTTTTCCCTCCCCAACGGAGTTTATGGTTTTCTACCCAGTATCCGGTAGTTGTAAATCCTACTTTCTTCCCCTAGCGGAGTTTGCGGTTTTCTACCCTTATACCAGTAGTTGTAAACCCTTTGTTCCTCACTTCGCAGAGTTAACCTTTGTTGTTCATCCTAGTTGATGGCGGTTACTTCTTCTGTGGCTTCCTACCCAGTATCCGGTAGGTGTAATCCCCTCCTTGATGGTTATCTTCATCCAGTGTTCGATGTTGATATTCCCTCTTTTTCCTGGATAATTGCCTTGCGTTCGCAATTTATTCCCGGCGAGTCATCTTTCGTCTACCCTGTTGTTGTTGGTAACGATTGTTTCTCTCCTGAATTGGTCATCATTATATACCTAGTTTTGGTATCCTGATGCCTTTTCTCTTTCGGTTGATTTATCCTTTATTAACCCAGTAACCGGTTGTGGATAATCTTCCATGCGAGTATACTATCTATGTTCTGACGGTAATAGATAGTATATCTCATGCACTCTCTGGTCGAAGCCTTTGGTTCTTCCCCAGTTGAATAAGATTCGTATCCCTGTTTTGGGATCGAATGTCCTTTTCCGTGGTTTTATACCCAGTATCCGGTAGATGTAATCCCCTCTTTGACGGTTATCATTATCCAATATTCGGTATTGATATTCCCTCCCTCTTTCGGATAATTTCTCTGATTAAGCAATTTTATCCCCAGTGGGTCCTCTTTCATTTACCGTTTGCCGATGATGTTTGTTATTCCCCTTTTTTGAGCATATCTCCCAGTAACCGGTGATATGTCTCCTGGATCGTTGCCTTTGTCAATGTATCCCCAGTGAGTCAGCTCTCATTTATCCTTTGTTGATAATGATTGTTTCTCCCTTTGATTGGTTATCATTATATACCTGGTTTTGGTATCCCGATGTCCTTTCTTTTTGGTCGATTTATCCTTTATTAACCCAGTAACCGGTTGTGGATAATCTTTCATGCGAGTATACTATCTACGTTTTGACAAAAATAGATAATATACCTCATGCGCTCTTTGGTCGAAGCCTTCTGTCCTTCCCCATTCAAGTAAGATTCGTATTCCTTTTGCGGAATCGAATATCCAACCTATAAACAAGTTTGCGTTTCTGCTCTCTTCTGGATGATGAGTGTCTTGAGAATATTCCCCAATTCAGGCCTCGGTTGATTTATCCTTTATTAACCCAGTAACCGGTTGTGGATAATCTTCCATGCGAGTGTATTATCTACGTTCTGACGGTAATAGATAATATATCTCATGCACTCTTTGGTTGAAGCCTTCTGTCCTTCCCCATTCGAGTAAGATTCGTATTCCCTTTGCGGAATTGAATGTCCATCCTGTAAGTCGAGTTTGCTTTTTCAGTCCTCCTTTTGGATGATGAGTGTCTTGGGAATATTCCCCAATTCACGCTTTGGTTGGTCACCTATTATATACCAAGTAACCGGTATCCCTGGTGTTCCTTCCCTTCTGCTCCCTATTATGACTTTGGTCCCCTGTGGAGTCAGATTTTCCTGAATTGAGATATACCTTTTTAGGTCCTCCTCAGATGTTTTGGTTGATTGATATCTCTCACCCTTATACCGGTCTTAGATATTCATTCTTCCCGAGCTTGTTACCCAGTAACTGGTAACACCTCATCCCGTTGCTTCCCCTGGAGAGTCTTTTTAGATTTCCCCAGCCGAGTTTTTATTGTGGATCTCCTTTTGCTGTGTTGGCTTTTTCCCCAATACATGCATTTTCCCCGACAGGGAGGTTTTGTTCATATCTTTCCCCAGCTTGAGTCCGGATTTTTATCCGAAGTATCCTTTTGCGGATAGTTTTGCTGTGTTGGCGTATTCCCCAACACATGCATCTTTGAGTCAGCTTGTTGTCTTTCCAATGGATTTATTCCCTTTGGAAACTCTTTTCCCCAGCTTTGAGTCGTGACCTGCTCACGCGGTTTCAGTTCTTTACCCCCAAGTTCTGAGTCGTGACCTGCTCACGAATTTCTTTCTTATCCCCATAAGAGTCCCCGTTAGAGTCTCTGTTCCTTAGTGAGGGTATTACTCCTATGGATTGTCTTTTCCCCCGATGTATTTTCTTCTTTGTGGACACATATCCCCACAGAGTTTTGTTTGTTTTGCATACATACATTTGCATCATGAGGTCTCTTAGGGACCAAAATTTGCTTCTTTGTTATTATTTAAGCCCATTCTACCTCGTCGAGACGAAGATTTTAACCTTCACTTCTCCGGCTAGAATGACCTTAAATAGGGGCATCTGTAAGACCCCAATTTTGTCCCTAAGATCCCTCATGGCATCATAGCATTGCATTGCATAGCCTCAAGGATCATTGAGCATCTTGGCTTCCTATCCCTTTGGGTGGGACCTCCTTGTGAGTGGTTTGAGATCACCAGGCATGCTTGAATTGTATATCATTGCTTTTCTTCTTTTAATTCACTAACCAAAAGCACAAAAATATGTCATTTAACATCTTTTTGCTGTTTTGTGTATATAGATGTGTAGAGGAGGAGATCTGGAGCTTTTGGACACTTGAGAGCTCGATTTCAGAGAACTGTATTTCCAAGTGAGTTGAAATCGATCCTCTCATTTTGCTGTTTTGTGTATATAGATGTGTAGATCTCATTGCCTAGAGCATGTAGATATAATTAGAATTGAAAATGGATGAGTATTGTGCATGTTATGTGAACTTAAAGTTTGGATCTCAATAATGTTTTTGTTCGATCCGTGCAATCTAGGATGAATCAGGTTGAATTAATATGATATTTGGAATGTGCATGAGAAGAGCTTTCGATTGATGTATAATTTGTCCATTTCTAGAAATTTTGTGGTTGCCGTCGCCGTGCGCTTGGCCGGGGAAGACGACCGGAGCTACAGCTCCGGCGTCTGGTTCAACTTAGGGTTTATGCCATGTGTTATCCATGTATGCGCTTGCATGTACATTTGATTGGCTGCGTTTGTTTTGACCGTGCCACGCGAGTGAGGAATGCTGAGTGTGCTAGTGACTAGGTTTAATGAAACACATCGTTTCATTTAGCTGATTGTGATGCCATGTGTTTGCCTTGCGTGTCCGTTTGATTGGTTCTGATTGTTTTGACTCGCTTGCGTGTGCGTTTGACTGCTGACCATGCATGCTGATATAGATTAATGAAGTTGTGCGTTTTCATTGTTTGAATGTGAACCATTGGATGCTTCTGCCCGCCAGATCGTGTGGTCCTGATTATTTCTGGATTGATTCAAATATTTGTTTTCCCTCCATATTTCTTTTACTATTTCAATTATTTTGTTCATTTTTGAAAATTCATAAAAAATTGAAAAATGATCCAAATTAACTCCAATTTTTTTTCATAGTTCTGTTTTGATGTCTAGTTTTTTTTTACATTATTTTCATGATCTGTTGAGGTTTGATTTTTAATGTGTCAAATTTTTGATTCATGCTATGCAATTTTGATATGTTGCATTCAATGCTTTGTGAAATCTTCATCTTTGATCCAATTGATCTGATTTTTTGTATGCTGGATCTTCACTCATGATATGATTTTTGAACACTGGTTTGAATTTTTTCTCATATGCTATCATTGTTTTTGACACATGACGATGTATGTGACAATTTATGTCACATTTTTTGCATTCAATTTGTGAATTTTTGTTCATCTATCATTTGAACTCTTCTGGATTTGATTTTTTGCACATTGCTTGTTCATAACATGAGAAACTTGCATAAAAAATTTCATAGCCATTGCTTACTTTTCTGTTTTGATTTGGATTTTCTAATTTGGAAGTTCACTTTGTGCACATTTGCTTGCCTTTGCTTTACATTGGTCATTTGAGCTACTTGCTTTTTGAATTAATGTTGGTCCTTTTGAGGACATTTTATGACATGTTTGAATGTGCATTATATGGAAGATTGGGTTCTGTTTTGATCATTTGGTTTGGTTTTGAACTTAGTCTTTGTACTAGTGTTTTGTGCATATACTAATTGTGCTTTGTGTTTCAGGTTTGGACATTTAGCATTGAGGGTTGATTTGTTCTCACTTTGTGAGATGCAAATCATTTGAGTTCTAACTCTTGTTTGTTTTGTAGGTTCTAATTGATGTACTTGAGCTCATTTGAGTGCTTGAGCATTGTTCATTGAGTTGTGTAACTGTGAATGGTTCCACTATTTGTCTGTTGGTTTTCTGACTGAAATATTAACTGTTTAGCTTTTGTACAGGTACATTAGTTGCTTGCTTTTAGCTCTTGCTTGAGCTTTGGTTCCACTTAGGTAGTTATCTTCTTACTCCATGTAGTCTGGAAGTCCTGTCACCTTTTTGGCAGGCATTTTGCTGGCAAGTCCTCCTTAAGAGGCTCTGTTTGTGTTTGTTTACATTCATGCCAAAGACCTCCAAGATGAGGCATGTGCTACTTGATAAGTCCTCCTAAGTGAAGAGGCAATTGACGGATAAAAGGGATTATTAGCCAATCCCCCGTTATTCAGTGAGTCGTTCATTATGCTCGCACTACGTGCTGATGCTTTTGAACAAGTACCCAAGATCATTGTCCAGTGTCTGTCAAGTGGAATAGGATCTCACTTTCTGGATCCCCACGCTTTCTTTATCATGAGCTCACCCAGGCCAGGGTTAAGAGCATGAGGTTTCATCCTCATTTCCATCTTTGATCAGCTTCACCCTAACTCTCAATGTTAGTGGTTAAGAGCTACAAACTACCCTTGTACAGTTTGGCTTGTTTGTCGA
Organism: Lathyrus oleraceus; assembly: GCF_024323335.1. Taxonomy (NCBI): domain Eukaryota; kingdom Viridiplantae; phylum Streptophyta; class Magnoliopsida; order Fabales; family Fabaceae; genus Lathyrus; species Lathyrus oleraceus. Next base: position 59,901,855 of record NC_066583.1, read on the forward strand.
GGTTGATATGACCCCTCTTGACTAAAGCTTACCTTTTTGTTTGAAGCCTCTTGTATGTATATAGTGTGTGATGATTGTTTGCATGTTTGCTTTTGCATGATTGCTTTTGACATTTGTTTGTTATGGTTGGGAGTCGGATATAAGTCCATGTGTTGGCATTCTGTTCTCGTTTTTTTGTTTGGAGTCGGATATAAGTCCATGTATTGGCATTCTGTTTCCGTTTTTTTGATAGGAGTCGGGTGTAAGTCCATATATTGGCATCTTGTTTCCTTTCATTTGAGGATCTCTTTTGAGACTTGTGTGATTTCCTTATGCTTTGTGCTTGCTTATTCCAAAGGATAGGAACTTACTTGGATCATCTCTATGATCTCAAGAGAGGAACTCCTAGTGTGGTTTTATTTCATATCCATCACCCTTTTCCTTCATTTCTCTATCCTAACCCAAACCAAAAAACTATTTGTGCAAACATTTGACTTTGTTTTCAACATTAGAAACCTAAGCCTTATGCTTTTGATTTTCAAAATTTCTTTTCATGACACTCATTGTGAATTGAATCCTTAAGTCAACTTTGACCATTTTTGTATATACTTCTAATTGGTAAATATAACCCATTCAAATTTCTTTTGTGGTTTCAATGATCACTTCTTAATCAAATTTTTCATAACCTTTTGCTATTAGGTTTGAGTTATCTTTGTGGTAGATGTAATACTCACCTTTGTCCTTAGTGATGGACAATGAGCCTTCCATGCTTATTATAGGGTTAACCCCTCACTTGCATGTTGAAGCTATCCTCACATTTCAATGAATTTGGACAAAATTTCTTAATCCTAAAATAAACACATGTGAAAATGCAAAACATTATAGGTCACTTTGGACCAAAGCCATTGAAATGTGAAAAAGTCCAACTTCAAGTGCCCATAACTTTCTCATCAAAAATCCAAATGATGCAAAATTTACGTCCAAATTCATTTTCTTGAAAGGATCTACAACTTTTATGTTGAATGGTTTGTCATTTGAGGCTTGCATCATTGAAACAGAAGGGCTTGAAGTTGGTCAATTTTGGCAAAATTCTCATGCACATGTTTTGCACCTTGAACTTCATGGCCTGTTTTCATAAATTTCCCAATTCCAGATGGATTTTTGTTCAACATAACATTTTTTCCTCATGTCAAGACCTTTCCAACCATTACCCACATGGCTATGTTTCAATTTGGTAAAGGGCATTTTCAAAGAGAAGAAGATTTGTATTCATTTATGGAAAACATGTTGAAACACTTCAATTACACTTCAGCTTGCATTTGCCATCAAGTTTGGGCCTCCCATGCGCCTGTACAGGCCCATGCATGGAGGCCCCCATTTCACATGCACACGAATTTTGCATTGCTTACATCACCTCTTGCTATAAATACACATGCCTGGCTTCATTCAATTCCAACCTTAAGGCGCCTAAATTGCTGCAGAACTTAATCCCTACCCTTTACTCAAAGGAATTTTGCTTTTCTCTTTCAATCTTCAAGTTCAATTTTCAACTACACTGGTTGATCATTGAGCTTCAATTCCTTAGCCTAGCCTCTTTTCCATCTCAAGACCAAGCTGTATCAAAGAATTGGAGAAGATCTTGCCATTGAAAGCTGCACTTCAAAGGTTGTTGTTAAAACTTTTTTGATTCGAAACTCCTTGGATCTTGCTCATTTCTTGTGTTTGTTGGTTCCTCCGAAGTCCTCATGTGAGAAGCAATTGATCGGTGCATTTAATTTCATGAATTGATCAAGTTCAGTTTGAACACCATAAATTTCTATCTCAACTTTCTCTTTATATAGTGATCTTGAGTAGAAACCAATGGCACAGGGGTGATGTACATCACCCCAGCTTTCCAATGATATGAGGATCATGCATTTTAATGAGGTTTTGAAAACCTGCAATTTTTGGCCGGAACTATGAAGCTCACCGGTGAGGACGGTGGTTTCCACCACCATCCCCACGTGGCTGAGTACCCAGCCCTTGGATATGTTGCTCCGATCTAATCTGGACGCTCCAATGTTATGACTTTCAATAATGCCATGTGTTTCTCCTTTGACCAAGGCCTATCGTGCGCGCGCGTTTCCCATCCTTCAGATGCGCCACGTCAATTAATGAATCCAGATCTGACGCCTCTGGATTATTAGCATTTTTAATTTCTGATTTTATTTTCTTTAATTTTATTTTATTTCAAAAATTCATAACTCCTTCATTTTAAATCCAAAAAATAAGGGACCAATTGCATTATTTTCCTTTTAACTTATAATTTCTAAAAATTATTTTTAATATTTTTTTATGTTTCCAATTAATATTATTTGTGAATTTTCTCTTTTCTGGTTATTTTAATTCATTTAAAATAGTTTCCAATATTCAAAAATGCCAAAAATATTTGCTTAACATCTTTAAATGATTATGAATCTATGAAAAATATTCTCATCAATTTATTAATTGAGTTGAGATTTATTTGAGAATTTAGTTCAACTATGTTATATTTTCTTCATTTTTAATTAATTAAAATTAGTTTCTGGTTTCTAAAAATGATGAATTTTTTTGTCAAACCTTGTTTGACCTTGTTGAACTTAGGATGATCCATTTGGACTTTTCCAAGTTGATTTGAAATGGATTTGAAGTTTGACCTTTATTTGTTTATTTTAATTCAAGTATTATTTTAATTTTCAAAAATACCAAAAATATTTTATTTGGTTCTTGACTTCTAAGTTTCATTTTTGCTTCTGTTTACCATTGATTGATGTTGATTCATTTCATATTTGGTCAATGTATTTTGCTTATGTCATTTGAATCTCAATTATGTACATTTTCATTTCTGCTTCTTCTTCTTCTTCCTTTCTCTTTTTGATTAATGAGTTAATGATTGGTGGTTAGCCTTGACATATGAGGGGCTTAAACTTCTTTGATTCAAATCTATTTCATCTTGATCAAAGATCATGTGAATGGCTTTGCATTAGAGATAAGTTGCTTCTTGGTCAAGCCAAAAAACTTAAATCCATACAAGATCATTCTTCTTTTCTTTTCGCATGACAAGTTGTAGGAACTTGGCTTACTAGTCATGGTCTCTAACTTATGTTTGTTGCCTATAGTTTTATTGACTAGCCTCAGATAGGTGTGACTACTACATTAATCCATTTACGATTGCTTAACATAGCGCTAAATTGCCTTATGGCACACTAACACTAACTACTAATGACTAACTTTTAATTCAAGCATTTAATTCTTGCAATTTACTTTAATGCAATTTAATATATTGTTCATTAATTCATTTTTTCCCCTTTGCTCACTTGAGCTCATGTTTATGTTTATGCAATTTGCCTTTGGCTCACTTGAGCACATTATTGTGTATATACTCTTGTGCTTGTTTTGTTTTGTTTGTGTGAACCCAATGCAAATGGAGAAAGGACTTAGATTTTAGGACCTTACCTATGCTAAATGGAGTTTGAAGAGCAACTAGGCCTCATGCCTTTAGAATGCTAAACAAAGAAGAAAAATGTCAAAGAGCAACTAGGCCTCATGCCTTTAGAATGCTTAATCTTGAAGAAGACTTTGAAAGGACCTAATTCTAAACTCACTCTTGTCCATTCTTTCTATTGCATTGTGGAACTTTTTGATTTGTGTGTTCTTATGTGCTAGGGATCCCAAACTTGAGCCAATTAGAATAACCATTGTCATGAGCATCCAAAGTGAGAGATACAAAAGCCAATTGGAAGATTCCTAGGAGCTTGATTGATTGTTTGCTTGATTGCTTTAGTTATTTGCTTATTGCTTGCTAAATCCAAAGGAAGGAGAAACTTGGATAATCTTTATGATCTCAAGAAGGGAACTCCATGTGGTTTTATTTCTCTTCCTTCATCTTTGCATGTTTAGGACCCAGCCCTTCTCTTCTTCTCTCCACTCTAACCCAAGCCAAACTTTTGTGCAAACATTAACATTGTTTTCAAAATTAGAAACCTAAGCACTATGCTTTTGATTTTCCAAACTCTTTTCATAACACTTATTTTGAATTGAATCTTAAGTCAACTTTGACCTTACTTTGTTAATACTTTTCATTGGTAAATCAACTCACTCAATTGTTTTTGTGGTTTCAATGGCTACTTCTTGCCAAAACTTTTCATAAACATTAGCTATTAGGTTTGAGTTATCCTAGAGGTAGATATAATATTCACCTATATCCTTAGTGATGGACTATAAGTCTTCCATGCTTATTATAGGGTTAACCCCTCACTAGCATGTTAAAGCTCTCCTCACATGGTGGATTTGTGGTTTTAGGTTGAGTTTTCTCCCTTTGATAACGAAAGACCTTAAGGATTTTGAACCAATCAATTCACCAACTTCTTTTGAGATTTTTACCCCGAACTACGAGGTTTTGATCCTACCTTTTATGATGGTACGTAGGCAATGTGTTTATCCATTCAAACACAAAATTGTAAAGAACTTGTATATTATTTTCTCATCGCCCCAATCATGTTTGCACAAATATTTTCACAAATACCAACCTCCCTTACAACATTTGTAAAAAGGGCTCTCTTATAGTACTAAGGATGTTTTGGGTGCTTAAAACCTTCCCATTGCATAACCAACCCCCTTACCCAGATCTCTGACATTTTTATTAGTTTTTGATTTGATAAAACTTCTCGATTTTTGTTCGCTTTCTAACCTTTCCTTTGGATAAATAGAAGTGCGGTGGCGACTCGAATTGTATGATTTACTTTTGATTTAGTCAATAAATCTAAAGGTAACGAAAACCCTGCTACAATAGGCAAAATTAATTCCCAAATATAATCAGCAACTGTAAAGGCTTTTGACTTAACCTTTTTAGTGTAGGACTTATCTATTCGCTCCTTTTGTCTTATAAGAACGTTTATACAGGATAATATTTCTCATCTAAATCTACTAACTCATCTAGTATCACACTCCAATAATGCTTAGGAGGAATTTTAACTTGCTTTTGAATTCTAGTCGACTGTAAATAAATCTCAGCAGGAAATACTGCATCATGACTAAATGTTAGTCGAAATGGAGTAGAATTAGTTGCCTCTTTAGGAGAATTTCAACAAACTCACAATATTTAGGCTAAAGTCTTAATCCAATTCCTTGACTTTTAACCCATATTTTTTAATCAGGCCAATTATAGTTTTGTTACCTGCCTCGACTTAGCCATTTGCTTAAGCATAATAAGGAGTAGATTTTAAAAGTTTGATTCCTGAATCTGAAGCAAAATGAACCATTTTTTACCAGTAGAAACTATTCCTCGGTCAATGGTTAAAGTTTTAAGAATTCCAAACCTTTATATAATGTGACTTTGAATAAAGTTGATTACCGCTTTCTGATCAACATTGATCAAAGGAATAACATCTACCCACTTAGTAAAATAATCTATACCAACCAAAATGTATCTATAAACTTTGGATGATGTGGGTAAAATTTCACCAATTAAATTTAAATCCCAACCTCTCAATGGCCAAGGCTTAACACTAGAGTGTAACTCACTTGCAGGAATATGTTGAATACATGCGTTCTTCTGACACTTTTGAAAACCCTTCACAAATTCAATACATTCTTTCAACATGGTTGGCTCGTACGAACCTTGTCGAAAAATAGCCATTTCATCTTGTGACCTACTTGATGAGTACCATATTACCCACTATGGACAACATACATGTCTAAATAAGCTTCACACCCACTAAGGCATTTAAGCAAGACTTTTTTATGAGTCTTTTTAAACAATTCGTTCCCGATAATCACATAACTTAATGCATTATATTTTACTTTTCAATTTGTCACCCCAGCTGGGTTCTCTAAAAAATCAACAATTGATTTTCTCCAATCATTAGTCGAGATATTGTCAATGGAAAAAATCTCTGCAGGGTTTTTTAACTCATCCAACCCTTCTACCCCCGCCAATTTAAAGTTTGACAACTCAAAAGGGTCAGGATCATTCAAAATCAACTTTTCTTTTAATTCAATCAATTCTTTTAACCTTTCCTTATAAATTCGGTAACCCGAAGCAATTTGCGCTAAATCATTAGCTTCTTGGTTTTTGACTCGAGGGACATCTTTGATGCCGAATTCATCAATTTTTCTTAATAACAAATTATCCTTGACAAAATACATTAACATGGTTCTCTTTGATACACTTGTATTATTTGGCCAATTGTTTCACAACTAACTCTAAGTCACCTTTAATTTCGACTCCTTTTGCTCCCAAATTTATAAGAATCTTAAGGTCGACTATCAAAGCTTCATACTTAGCCTCATTATTGGAACAAAAATATTTAATTTTAAACTTGAACTTTGTTGATTTTTTTTTAGGGGAGATGATCATAACTCCAATACCAGTTCCATTCTTGTGTTCGGAACCGTTGAAGTATAATTTCTAAGGTCTTAGAATAGCATAATCTTGTGTCACTTTGACTATTGCATGATCAACAATCAAATCAACAATAACGTGACCTTTCATAGCCCTTAAAGGTGCATATGTTAGAGAATATCCAGTCAAAGACAAAGCACATTTTCCAACTGGGATGTCTAAAATAGGATTTGACAACATGTGCTTAATAACATCAAAATAGGAATAAACAAAAGCATTTGTAGGCTTTTTATAACATTTCAATTTAGTACACGAGAAATACAAACAAAGACACAACTTTTCTATTGGGTTATACCTAGTTCATGCATCATTCAAAGACTCATTTGATGTGCTAACTATTGATAACTATGATTAGTATTTTGAATCATAGGAATAAATATCGTACCAATATATTGAGTCAATATATTAACCATATCATGATTACTATCATCCATTTGATGTCTTACAACCAAAAGGGAATTATTAGTCAAAGGTGGTATAAACTTGAGGGGCGTATCCCAACCCTCCATGAGATTGACCCATTTGACCAGGACTATTTATATCAGACCCTGATTCACATATGGATGAAAAGGAGATATAATTGACATTGCATTATCTGCGTACATCGAACGGTTAGTTTGTAGGCCTTCCATCATTGCAGTTGACATGGATTCCTGAAACCTTCAACAGTGGTTTGTGTAACCACAAGACTAATAGGAAAACTAGTTGGTAGTGGTATCACCATTTATAGTGTTGCAGTCGAACCCAATGTCAAACTCACAATAGGAGCAATTACTCCAACAATTTTTGAAGTGCTTGTACCACCGATTGTCATTCTGATTGGATGTTCTTCTACATTTGGAGCATCATTCTAGGGAGGGGGAACTTCATAAGGTGACGAATTTCCTGATGGTCCAGTCATACTAATAAATTTACCACTCCTTAGACGTATAAACACTCAACATCTGCCAATATTTAGTTGCGAAGAACATAAACAAATATAAAAGCACATATACTTTTGGCAAAAAGTTTAAATCTCGCACAAAGGAGTCCCATTGGGTGTGTCTATTTCTTTACTGGTTTTTTTAGTAAACAAATCACAAGTTTTAGTTCACTTAAATGATTAAACTCGAAAAAATCCCAAGGACATATTGTGCAAGGTGTTTGAGAAGTGTATTCATGGTAAAAGGTTATATATTTTAAAATATGGAAACTAATTAAGAATGTAAACAAGTAAATGCATGATTGCTTAAAAGGAATAAAATAAATGAAGAAAACAATAAACCATTGGGTAAAAAAAAATTGAATTAAAAGTGGGACGCAAGTTCATACATTTATCACAAATTATTTATCTATGTAACTCGTATGTATGAATTCTAAAGATTGTAGAATGAAAATGGGAACCCTCGTTACATAAATAATTTTACTTATATACTATGTACGTCCATAACCGTCGATAACGGTTGTCTCTCCAGCATTCAACACATATATTACTACATGGGATTTTGTCCCCTGCTTTGCTTCCACGTGTCTTCAGTCCTTGAACTGCTATCATTGTTAAAACTATTTTTGAATCCTCTATCGGCTTCTGTCGAAGAGTTATCCTGTTGAGACTTATGGTTTGGTGTCCAAAATGCTTCTAAGTCATACTAAACTTGGATTCAAGAATATGATAAGTCCTAAAAACACTTGATAGCCAAGTTGAATTCATCCCCGTTATAAGTGGGTCGAATTGACCACCTCTATCGAAACTGTTAATATGTCTAAAATATAACCTGGTAATCTTACACTCAGCATTTTCATATCTTTCAATCACACACTCATGTTAAAATTTTAAGCTCAAATTTTCAGGCTAACAACTCCCATATAGGTCTACATCATCTCTATTAATCATGTAATAGTCTAACAATCTCCCTCTGATAGGGAGGTGCAACAGGCATGAAACATCGTCCAGTGTGATGGACATCTCACTGTGTGGAAGATGAAAAGAAGACGTATCTGAGTGTCATCTCTCAATAAGTGCAGATAACATGCCATGGTTAACCGTAATATAACCAATCATGCACAAGTTTTCCAACCTAGATAACTGCATCATATCCTAAAACCACTGCTCGGTAGGCTATGACAGACCCATAATCTTTTGACCATGGTTGGTGCATTTTAAAGCATCACGATCCTGCTGAAAAATAAATCATCGTCAGAAACTTTGAATATTATTAATAACATGTTTTTTGAAAGAATGAATACAAATGATTTTACCTCTCCATCCCATACATGTCTGGCATCATGGTCTAAGTATAGAGGTAGCAATAATAAATTGGACGGGCCTCCTCCAAATCCCTCTGGTGCCTCGGGTTCTCGTAGTGCCTCGAGTGAATTCGGTTCCTCCAGTGCCTGGAGTACCTCAAATGCCTCAGACAGTGACATCTGTCTCCTACAGGAAGAAGAAGCTGTGTATGCATGAGCTTCACAAGTTGACAACTCCACATCAATCGAGCTAGAAACAACATGTACCAAAGATGCATGAGTTCTTTCCTTCCAAACCGATACATGATGTGCAACTCTTTGGTGCCTCAATCTATCTTGCTTGTCATTTATAATGGCTATAAGGAAACCTCACAAGCATTATAGATATGAAACACAATGAAGTCAAGCCAAACATTGCAAATAGATAAATTCTAGAAATGCATCTCCAGATTCTAGAAATCAAAACGTTGAAAAATTACGAAGATGCATCTTTGTAATGTTCTACAACTCAGATGAATGACAATGGTGAATATGCATTCCATTCCAACAACCAAAATAATGCATTGATCATTTAAACTACCTATCAAACACATTGTTCATTTAAATAACATATATAAACTAATTATTACATAACCTAATGCGCAATTTCTACAAATGTATATAGAAATAAAAAAATTACAGAAAAATAAAAAACTTACCAAATATAAGTTTAGTTTGATGTGACTGAGCTCTATTGAATATTGATGGTAGAAACTTTGAAGTGAGTTGAATGCATTTGAGATTTTGTGAGATGGGAGATTTTGAGAGTTGAGAGGTTTTTAGAGTTTGGAGTGTTTAAGAGTATTTCAAAAAGTGAAGAAGGAGAAAAAACTCTTGCGCCTTTTTTATTAAAATACCATCCTGACATGCATGTCCATAAGTTACACTGAAATGCAATTCCGTGATTATTTTTTGCACAACCTTAGGGACTAGATCAAAAAAGAATGTGATTAGGGTGCGTATAGAGATGCATTTCCGAAGTTTAGGGGTAATTTTTGTTTTTCACTAGGATAGGGAAGCAATTCTTATGGTTCTTTAATAAAATGTAGCTTAGTAGGATTTTATGATTTTGATTTTGCTGGTTGTAAGTCAGATCGAAAAAGCACTAGTGGTATCTATCATTTGTTTGGAAATTGGTTAGTTTCTTGGCACAGTAAGAAGTAACATATAGTCGCTCTTACTATCGTTGAGGATGAATATGTAGTTTGTTGGTAATTGTTATGCACAAGTCTTATGACTAGAGAAACAAATATTGGACTACAATTTAAAATTCGGTTGCATTCTAATCAAATGCGATAACACTAGCTTGATAAGTCTTACTAAGAATCTTGTGCTAGATTCATGCGGTAAACATATTTAAATATGAAACCACTTCTTAAGAGACCATGTTGGAAAGGGTGATGTTATTTTTGAATATCTTGATAGGAAAAAAGAGTTGGCTAATATTTTTTACAGAACCGTTATCCACAGAACCTTTTCAAAATATACATAGAGAATTGGAAATCTTGTATTCTTCGTGTTATAAATATATTTAGATCTCTATTTCATTTCTTCTTGCTATATTTGTATTATGTTGTAAACTAACATTTCTTTGTAGAGTGTTACATCTAACCAACACCATTGGTATGATCCTTACAAATTTTATCTTTAGCTACATTATTTTCGTACTTTATTCTATATGTCTATTTGCTTACTTCTTATACGCTACTTTTCCTTCATTATTTTCGAAGCTGATATACGAAATTTTGTTGTGTATTTAAAATATGTTTAAGTGAATACTATTAATTATGTGCATTTCGAGCATTTTTTTTTGATGCATTATTTAATCTTTTATTCATGTATACCTTGATCATGTATGGTTTCGTTGCTGATTAGATTCATATTGTATTGCACATATTTGTTGCATCTGCCATTTCTTTCTTTGTATATCCGAAATATATCCTTATTTGATGTATAAAATTCTTAGCTATTTTTTAGATCTTATTTTGTTTCTCAGGATAATTTTTTGTGATGCTGGTTATCTTGCATTTAGGTTCATTAACACCTATCTCTTTTTGATTTTGTCATAGAGGAAAAAGTAGATTTTATTTATTCTTTTTATTATTTCTATGTTTTTGTGAAATGTTTCAGGGGAGCATAACCAAATGGAGGAAATCATTAATCACATTTTGCTTCTGCTTAAAGTCGACTTAATTCCAATTATAAAAGTTGCAAGCTTACCAAGTATCAAAAAGAGGGAGAGGGAAGTTTCCTTTTCCTCCCAAGGATTTGTGTTTTGTTGCTTGTCATTTAGCTTTTGGTTTTGCTTCTATGGTTATTGAGTCTCTCTAGATGATTTAAAATTATAGGGTTGAGTTTTTAATTCGTTTTTACGTATGTGTAAATGAAACTATTTTATTATAGTCGGAGTGACATACTTTTAGTCAATTTGTCAAAGTTTTGAATAAAGAACCACATTTGAGAATGGTTTAAGTCATGACAAGTTTGGATTATGAAAATCACTTCATGCTTTTAAAAAATTAAGCTTTTGAAGTGTGATTTGAATAACAAGATTACATGATTCAAATAGGGGTTATAGAATGACCATAATTACTTCTGTGTTGTCATGATTCAAATCACATATATCCTGACTCAAATCAAACAAATTTTTAAAAAGAAGAATTTTATTATGTTAATGAAATTAGAATCACAACAATCCACGAGTCAAATTAGAGAGGTCTGATTTGAATCGCAGAATGCTTGACTCAAATCAACCACAATTAGAAATTTTTAGATTTTGGTTCTATGAATGTGATTATAATAAGAGATTTTTTTTATTTGAATCACATGTATCGAATCAAAGAAAGAAAGAATCAAATCAATGAGTTAGTTTTTCTTGGTTCTTGGATCTTGATTTAAATCACTTGATCTCTTGACTCGTCTCATACTCATTTATTATAACCCGAATTAAATATAATATTATTCTCATTTTTATGCCAAATATTTAGGAAATATATAAACCATTTTCTCAAAACCCATTCATAATGTTGAAAAACATACACATCCACTTTTTATTTGAAATTCACACCACACCACATCCGTTTTCTCCATTTTCAGAAGAGTTTCAAAAGTTGTTTTGAGTTTTACAAACTAAATATTTTCATCTTCAACTTCTTGCATCATCCATTTTCAATTGGATCTAGCTCATATCTTAGGGTGTGAGCTATGTGAGGGTGATTGTTATTATGATTAACATTTTCTTTGAAAATTTCTCTAGGATTTAGGGGTTCACAACTATGTGTGTGGTTGTGGCTGGGATTGACAATTTCAGCGGAAAAGAAGTAGGTTTTTCTCTCCAAAATTACTTTGATAGAGATGTGTGGAAACCTACAGACAAATTTGGATTTTTTTCTCATCCTCAGACAGACCAAGGCTCAAGATACGAATAGGATCGAGTAAAGACCATTGCAGAACAAAGAGTTAGAGAAGAATTCTTGGAGCTGGAAGATTTAAGTCAATTTCGATTGACGATTTTGCAAAAGCTCAATGCCAAATACGACTTAGAAGTCGATTAGGATTCAAATCAAAGACTTTTATTTTCAGCATTATTTGAATTGTGATTGCACTAAATAACTCTATAAAAATTGTTAAAATCTTAGTGGAAAAACAAAACTTTTTCAATGGACAACCATTGGAAACGGGATTAGGGGAAAGTGAGGGTGAAATCGTTGAACTAGTAGAAATGCTCGTGCTATCTTCTCCATCCCTATATTTTTAATTTTTTGTATAGTTACATGTTAATTTTATTGCTTTCTTTGAATCATGCATGGGTAGGTTTATTGCATTAATAACAATTTCGTTCATACGTGTCAGTTTTGTTAGATTGAGACTTCAAATCATTCTTGTTGTTGATTAAACCTTGTTACAATAAATCTAGAATTCTCAATGTATTGAAATTATTCGTTTACAAAACTCGTGGCAATTGTAATTTAATAAACCGTGTTGATTACTTTGGTTAATTGTTTCATTTACTTTAAATTTTGAATACCGATTGAGTGTTGTGTCTATTCCGTCCAAAATTATATATTTTGTACGCATATTTTTCTACCACGCAAATATTTTTAAGCTATAATCTTTTTGAAATAAATTTTTTCAATCGGTCAAAATTTTTAAGGAGGTCTACTCACCCCCCATTTCTTGGAGTTGGAAGATTTAAGTCAATTTCGATTGCCGATTTTGCAAGAGCTCAATGCCAAATACTATTTAGAAGTCGATTAGGATTCGAATCAAAGATTTTTATTTTCAGCATTATTCGAATTGTGATTGCATTAAAGAACTCTATAAAAACTGTTAAAATCATAATGGAAAAACAACAAATTTTCAATGGATAACCATTGGAGACTGGATTAGGGGAAAGTGAGGACAAAAGCGTTGATCTAGTAGAAATGATTGTGGTATCTTCCCCATCCCACAACTGAAGGGATATCATGCACATGAGGATGCCAACCACCAACTTGTTCAAAATTCTCCAAAACCCTTCAGAGTTTTGAGAGAATATCTCGCCCAGTTGAATGAGGTGACTATCAAAGTCATCATCCTAAACCAAGAGATGTTTGTAGAACCTTCAAGGGACAAACATTTTAATGAATCCCTCACCTAGACACCTTCAGTGTCCATGGTGGAAGTCGTGACAGGAGTAGAATCCTACCTAAAGGGAGAGGATAGAAACATCGAGAAAAAGGATAGTGATGTTAAGGAGTGCACGTTTCGAAATCCTGACTCTTCGTGATATGTACGAAAGAACCATTACACCTTGTTTATTATAGATAAAGTGACATTAAAGTGGAGAAAGAGACCTACTAGAACTTTAAGACCCTAAACATTGTTCGTGAGCAAATATAACGTGAGGTCTTGCACAAACACGATATCCCTCTTCTGCCAGCCCCCAAGTCAGACGTCATCTGACTTGAACCCAACAAGTGGTGTAAACTTTACAAAGTCAATAGCCACCATATAGAAGACTGCTACCTACTCAAGAAGGATATTGAGCGTATCATCTAGGAGGGCCACTTGAAGAAATAAGTTGGGGGAAACTCCACCCAGTCACTGGGCGGATCCAGGTCTTAAGGGTGGGATTCCTCTAGAAGTCCCAAATCCAAGAAGGGCAAGAAACTAAGAATTATAGGTGATGATAGGCTCATGAGTCACACCATTAACACCATAGCAGGAGGGTTCGCTAGGGGAAAGCGACCAAATTTGCTCGCAAATGTATGCACACTAAGTTTTGACCATAGAAGGCTCACCTACCGATGTTGATCTAGGTGAGAAGAAATCCCTGAAGTCTGAAATAACCTTCTATGAGAAGGACAATATTGGTATCCATCCTCATGATAACATCCCATGGTCATAACCGTAATGTGTGATGACTAGAGATTAAGAGAATGTTAATTGATAAAGGGAGTTCTTCTGAAATCCTCTTCTAGGATGCTTTCGAGAGACTTCACATAGATTTGGGTGACTTGGAAGCTTTCTATTTTAAGCCGGAAAGGACATCATGAAGTTGTGTCCCAAAGAAGGCTATAATCTTCCATGTCACTCGCAGGACAAAAATGCTATCTTGGGGTATAACGCATGATATTTAGATCCAAGATTCATCCAAAGGCTCCTTGCATCTTGCGTTTGAAGATTAGTGTTTTACTATAACCACACTATTAACCTCCCCTCAACTACACAATTCAAATTCAAAATTCATTCACTCATCTTACTCACATACTGACTTGGGCGTTGGAGTACTAACCTTGGAGGTCAGCCCCTCCCTCTCCACATAGGAAGCTCAGGTCCACAACTTCGTTCATCAACCTATATTAAGTGATCAATTCCAGTTCCTCAACAAAAAAATGGTGTTGTCAAAGGGAATCAATATTAGACTCCTGCGTTTTCCATAGTTGAATAATATCTCTTGATTCACCGATTCAAATTTTCTCAAACTAGCAAATCAAATTTCTATACATCATACGATAAATCTTATGTTTTTGATATATTATGGTAGGATATTAACCTTGAGTTTCAAACTCTCCAAACCTTTAACCTCCTCATATTCCGATAATGGCAGGATCTAGAGCCACTCGCTCTGCCGCTACTGCTCAAGCTGCAAAAGATCCACTCCCTCCTCCTCAAGGAGGTACGGGCCAGGTCATCATGAACACTCCACTACATTAAGATCTCCTCCAAGTTCCTCTATTCATAAGATATATTCCACAGTTCTAGCAATGTGAGCCTTCCTTCATACCTTTAGCACCATCAACGGCACCGAGACCAGAGACACTGACTGGTTTCCAAATGTTACAAGCTGATTGTAGGACCCTAATTTTGACCATAAGATCCCTCATGGCATCATATCATTGCTCAGTGCATTGCCTCAAGGATCATAACATGTTTGGCTCCTTAACCCTAGGGTTAGGACTTATGTGAGTGGTTTGAGACCACCAAGCATGCTTGTATTATATATTATTGCTTTCCTTACTTGGATTACTAACCAAAAGCACAAAAATATGTCACAAACTCTTTTTGTTTTGAAGCTCAAGTGATCATGTGCTCCAATGCTCCTAGGAGGCTCCTAAGCTCAATATAATGGCTAGATGAAGATGAGAAAAAGCATGAAAATGGTCTACAAATCTCCTAATCATCATATATGTCTCCCAAGTGTCTCAATTTTCCAATTTTATCAAGATAGCCCAATGGGCTTGAGGATTGTTTCCCAAGGAAACCCTAATTCAACTGTGCTTTGACTATGCCTTGCCCATGAAGCAACCTCAACCTATGGTCAAATTTAATCAAGGGAAGTTCTTTAATTCATCATTTTAGGCATATATGAGCCTATGTCATGCTCCTCAATCATTCATTCATCAAGATTGGAAGTTTGGCTTTGAAAAGTTGACCAGTCAAGTCATCTAACTAAGCTGAGGATCACTGAGATAGAACTTTTGATGTGTTTGCCAAATGAATATTACCGCAAGAGAAAAAATGTTCTTAATAACCATATGAACAACTTTCATGTTCATCAAAAATCCATTTGAAACATGGAAGGTCATCTTTCATTTCAAAACATTATAGGTCATTTTGACTAAAACCCTAATTTTGGGTCAACTTCCCAAGGACATAACTTCCTTAACTTTTATGATTTTGAGGTGAGATCAAATGCATTGTAAATCTTAAGATTTGTAATTCAAATTTCATGTTGGACAAAATTTCATAATCCAAAAATCAATACATGTGATTATACAAAACATTATAGGTCACCATGGACCTAATTCATTGAAATTGAAAAGGTACCCAACTTCAAATGCCCATAACCTTGAGTCTAAATTGATCACCTTGAAAATATCTACAACTTTGATGTTGGAGGTTTTTTCATTTGAAGCTTGCACCATGCAAACAAAAGGGTTTGAATAGGCTTGTTTTTGGTGAAAATTTTAAAAGGTGACTTAAACATATTTTGTACCTAAACTTTCACAGCCAGTTTTCAATAATTTCCGAATACCAAATGAATTTTTTCCCAACATGACTTTTGTTCCTTATTTCAAGGGCTTTCCAACCATTACTCACATTACTTTTTTGGACTTTCCATGTGTGAGTTTCGAAGAGCTCTTTCTTTATGTTCATTTTTGCATTTCATGGTGAAACTTAATGTGCAAGCTGATTACATCACATGTACACGTCCAATTCCATTCCAAATGAGTTCATCTTGGTTTTTCACCCATCATTGGGCCTCACATGCGCCTGTACAGGCCCATGCACCAAAGTTCAAATTGCCATGCACACGAGGGAATCATGAACTCGGCTACATTTCAACTATAAATAAGAGCTCCCTCTCATTCAATAATCGACCTTTTGGAGACCTGAAATGTTGCAGCACTGAAATCCCAACCAATACCAAAGGAATATTCAGATTTTTCTCTCATTTTCAAGCTTGAAATTCAACATCATTAGTTGATTTTCAAAGCTCAATTCCTTAGCCTATCATCTCCATTACAAATCCAGAGCAAAAAGGAATCAAGATCTTGAAGAATTCGTGGCCTTAAGAGCTCCAATTCAGAGGTAGGACTTCAAACTTTTTGGATCTAGATCTTGAAATTCAATGTAGTTTTCTTTTGTTTGTTGGTTTTTTGAAGTCCTCACACTTGAGGCAAGCCCATGGTGGTTTCAATTTTCCATTTCGTGCAATTTCAGTTTGAACACCATGATCTTCCACTTCACATTTCTCTCAAAATAGAAAGAGTGGGGAAGATCCATGGATACAGTGGTGATGTACATCACCTAAGCTTCAATTTGATGTCCTTATCTTTCATTTTCATTACAAAAATTTACTCTGCAAGTGGTGGCCGGATTCTGGTAGCTCACCGGAGAAGATGGTGGTTTCCAACACCTCACCATGTGTGCACTTTCTTGACCATTGGATTGCTTTGCCACGTTATAATCTCAGGCGTTCATTATGTTTACTTATTTTAAATCATCATGTCGCGCGGTTGACTCAAGTGCACCATGCGCGCTTGCATCTGATCCATCCATCCACGCCACGTCATTTAATGAATTTGATCATGTGGCACTGGAATTTCCATTATTTCTATTTTTCATTTTATTTTCAGTTAATTCCTTTTATTTTCAAAAATTCATAGAAAATTTATTTGAAGTCACAAAAATATGAGACCAATTCCAAAAAACTTCTTGAAAAATCTATTTTCATATTTTGATTTTTAATTATTTTTGTGACTTCATTTAATATTTTATGAATTATTTGGTTTTTCATAGTTTTAATTCATTTTAAAATACATTCTGATATTTGAAAAATCCAAAAATATTTTCCTAACACTTATGGATCATGATAAGCCAATGAAAAATAGTCTCATCATTTTCTTATTTGATTTGAGATTTATTTGAGATTTTAATTCATATTGTGTTATTTTTTATTGTTTTTAATTTCTTTTAAATAGTTTCTGATTTCCAAAATTGTTGAGAAAATTAGTCAAAGTTTATTTGACCATGTTAGACCTATGAGAATTTAATTGGACTTGTTGAAGTTGATTTGAATTAAATTTGAGGTTTGACCTTATTTTGATTATTTTATTTGCATTTTATTTTTAATTCAAAAAATCCCAAAAAATTATGATTGACTTGTTGACTTGTAATCTTAATTTCTTTTCTGTTTGACATTGATTGATAATGTCTTGGTTCACATTTGATAAATTGAATTTGATACTTGTTTTCTTTTTCCCTCCTTTTCATCTTCATCCCATTCTTTCCATTTATGGCCAATGAGTTAATTTCTTATGGTTGGTCTTGCCAAATGAGAGGTTTAACCTTCTTTGATCCAAACCAAACTCAACTTGATCCATGATCAAGTGAGTTGTTTTGTGTCCAAGATAGGTTGCTTCTTGGTTAAGCAAATAACCTAAAGTCCACACAAGGGCCTTCCCCTTTTGTTTTGGCATGGCAAGTTTGTGGAGCTTGGCTTATTAGTCATGATCTCTAACTTGTGTTTATTTGCCTATAGTTTTATTGACCGGCCTCAGATAGGTGTGACTACTACATTAGTCCATTTACGATTGCTTAACATAGCGCTACATTGTCTTATGACAAACTAACATAACGTCACTAATTACTAACTTTAACTTGAGCATTTAATTTTTTGCCCTTTACTTTTAATGCCATTTATTTATTGCTCATTTATTCATATTGCTTTTCCCTTTGCTCACTTCAGCCCATATTTTATGTTTATGTCCTTTTTCTTTTGCTCATTTGATCTCATTATTGTATATAAATATATTTCTATCTTGTGTTTGCCTTTTGTTTGTTTTGTGTGAACCAATTGCAAAAAGGAGAAAGGACCTAGAATTAGGATTCACCCATGCTTAAAGGAGTTCAATAGCAACTAGGCCTCATGCCTTTAGAATGCTAAACTTTTTGAAGAGCAACTAGGCCTCATGCCTTTAGAATGCTAAACTTGTTGAAGAGCAACTAGGCCTCATGCCTTTCAAAGTTGACTTTAAAGGACTTTTCATCTAAACTTATTCGTTGTCCATTCCTCTTATTGTGTTTGTGAACTTTTTTATGTTTGTTTTGTGTGATAGGGATCTTACTTTGAGATTGTGAAAATAGGACCATTGTCATGAGTAGCCAAGTTAAGAGAGACAAGCCAAATGGAGATCCTAGGAGCTTGAATCCAAAAATTGTTTGATTGCTTGATTGTTTGGTAAGTTCAAAGGAAAGGAGTATCTTGAATCATCTCTATGATTTCAAGAAAAGGAACTCCAAGGGTTTATCTTTTTCCTCTTATCTTTGCATGCTTTAGGACTAGCCCTTCTCTTCTTCTCCTCATTCTAACCAAGCCAAAAATCTTTTCTTCAAAACTTTGACTTTGTTTCAAACTAGAAACCTAGGCCTTATGCCTTTGACTTTTCAAAACCATTTTCATTAATACTCATTGTGAATGAATCTTAATACTACTTTGACTTCATTTTGTAAATAAATCTAACTTGTAAATATAACTCACTTCAAGTTGTTTTTGTGGTTCCAATGGCCACCTTTGTTAAAATCCTTTCATAAAAAAATTAGTCATAGGTTTGAGTTATCATAGTGGTTGATGTAAATCTCACCTCATCCTTAGTGATTGGATTATAAGTCTTCCATACTTATTATAGGGTTAACCCCTCACTATTATGTTGAAGCTTTCCTCACATGGTGGATTGTTGATTTAGGTTAAGTTTTCTCCCTTTGATAACAAAAGACCTTAAGGCTTTTTAGCAAATCAATTCACCAATCTTTATGATTTTTACCCCGGACTACGAGGTTTTGATCATCCTTTGTGATGGTACGTAGGTAATGGGTTCATCCATTCAAACAATAAAATTTGTAAATATAATCTATTCTCTTCTCATCCCTCCAATCTTTTGTACAAATCTTTTCACAAATACCAACCTACAACACATATTTGCAAAAAGGGTTCCCTTAGAGTACTAAGGATGTTTTGGATGCGTAAAACCTTCCCATTTCATAACCAACCCCTTTACCCAGATCTCTGACATTTTTATTAGTTTTTGATTTGAAAAACTTCTTACCTTGGATTTTTGTTTATGTATGTTGTGTGTTTATATTTATTTGTGGTATATTTTTTGTGCAAATTTGGGATGACTGTATTGTTTGTAATGTATGATTTGCTTGATATATTAATTTCTTGTATGCTTGGTGGTTTCTTGTGAGATGAGTTCTATACCCGAACTCGAATGTACTTATGATAGGAGAATGGCATAGTCTTGTTGACTTGTGTGGATTTATTCCTTAACAAGTTAACTTGCAAGTCCATTCACTTGGTGGAGGTCTTGTTGGGATCAATAATGTCACACGAGTAGTCGTGGTTAGACATTATTATTTCCAATATAAACCTTAGAAGCCAAGGACCTTAGATACCTAGCCCATCTTGGCCTATTTTTAGGACGTAGTGCGAAGGTCGTTCAAGTGTAAGATTTGATATGATTGTTACGCGATACTACACTCATAAGAGTCCCTCTTGAGAATATTTTTGGAGGACGAGTAGTCGTTTTATCCGATAATATCCAAAAGATGAGATGATGACTATGAGAACCCTTTTTAGAACATGATTGTCAGGTTTAACCATTGTACACTCCCATTGGGTGGTTCTTAACCGAGACTCCATGCTTGTGACTTACAACAAACCCTTGATTCGCGGTTGATCCGTTCTCGTATATCCTCAATATCAATGGAACTTTGGTGTTGATAAGGTGTAAACCATAATCCACCAAAATGGATGATTGATATTGATGATGACTTGAGTCATCCTGTGACCTTTGTGTGGTGTGACTTGCTTGATCCTTGAGTGTGATTGTTGCATCCATGCATTCATGCATTCATTCACATCCATATCATCAACAATAAAGATTTTCAAGGAGCTTAAGAGGTCTATTTGCAAATTTTCAGACATGGATAAGCAAAGAAGGAATACGAAGAAGTACAGTTTCAGACAACCCGACTTGAAAGAGTTAAGGAGTTTGACATCTTATGTATTAGAACCTTTGGAGTTCAAAGCTCGCCATGGGAAGCTTATGTCTAGTCTCTCTACTAAGGTGGATGAAGGTCTGATGAGTGTGTTGGTGCAGTTCTACGATCCTTTGTATCGTTGCATCACTTTTCTGGATTTTCAACTTTTGCCTACACTTGAGGAGTATGCCTATCATGTGGGTATACCTATTCTTGATCAGTTTCCGCTCAGTGGTTTAGAGAAAATTCAGTCTTCCCAAGAGATTGCTGACATGCTTCATGTAGATATATCTGACATTGTTGCTAATATGACTACCAAAGGTGGAATTCAAGGTCTCCCATCTGATTTTCTGATTGCCAAAGCTATTTTGTTTGGGAAGGCCATGAGTAAGGAAGCTTTTGAAGCCATATTTGTACTCCTCATCTATGGGCAAGTGTTATTTCCCAACATCGACAACTTCGTGGATGTGAACGCTATTAGGATTTTCTCTTCTCTTAATCTCGTTCCTACTCTGTTGGGTAACACTTATTTCTCTTTGCATATGAAGAATACAAAGGGTGGTGGATCCATTGTGTGATGTCTGCCTCTGTTGTACAAGTGGTTTATTTCGCACTTGCCTCAGACGCTTGCCTTCAAGGGGAACAAAGGATGTCTACGGTGGTCCACGAGACTTATGTCTCTCACTAATGATGATATCTCTTGGTATAACCGTGTCTATGATGGTGCTCAGATTACTGACTCTTGTGGTGAATTCTCCAATGTACCTCTTCTTGGTACATGTGGTGGAATTAATTACAACCCTGCTTTAGCTCGTCGTCAGCTTGGGTTCCCCTTAAAGGATAAACCTAAGAACATTTTGTTGGAAGGCTTGTTCTTTCAAGAGGGTAAAGATCCCCAGAACTTGAAGGATAGGATGGTCCACGCTTGGCGCAAAGTTCATAAGAAAGGGAGGAATGAGCTTGGTCTGAAGAATTGTATTGCTTTGGAACCTTACACCTCTTGGGTTAGGAATAGAGCTCTTGAGTACCACATGTCGTACGAGTATCCGAGACCTACCCTTGTGATTATGGTTGGGCCTTCAACCTTCCCTAATCAAGGAGTAGAGGAGTTGAGAGATGAAGACCGTTCGCGGGCATGGGTTCGTGAGCGTGAGGAACTTCTTCAGCAGCTCAAAGGTAAGGATGCAGTGATAGAGTTTCTAGAGCATCATGTTATTGATAAACCTGACGATGTGGTTACTTCTCTCCTTCCTCATTCGTTCAGATTTTGGAAGAGGAAGTATGATCAGCTTGCCAAGGAGAAGGCCGATATGGAAGCATCTTATGAGAGAGAGGTGAAGAGGCTTCGTGCAGCTTATCTTCCGAACTTGAAGGCTTTGGATGATTGCTTCTAGGGCTCCATAGGATGTTTATTCTCCTTTTCTCTTGTATTGTATTTGGTTACCAAAACTGTACTACTTCTTTGGTGTAAAAGGTTTCCAAATATTATTGCTATGAGTATTCCATATACGTCTTAAAAGTTCAATATTTTCCAAATATTTGCAAAGAGATCTCTAAAAAGTTCCTCCGATTAAAAACAAATCATATGCACAAGCATTGCATGCATCATATGCATTAGCAGGTTTTGTTCCGAGCTCTTGATCAGTGGTCTAACTCTTTGCTCTTCATTTATTTTGAAGACAAGCTGACACATCGGTATAATACCAGAGCAAATCATCTGAAGATAATGGAAGATCTCTAGCAAGAGAACAGGGACCTGAAGGAAGATATCGCTAGACTGACTGCCATGACGGAGTCAGTTCTGGCCGTGCAAAGCCAACCTTCACCAACTCCTGCAACTCCTCCCACGAGGACGGCCATATCTGAGGAAGCTACTTCAACCGTGCCTGCTGCAACATCCCATTTCGCTCCAACTATGACAGCCGGATTCCCTTGGGGAATGCCTTCTAATTTCATGCCAGAGGGTTTTGCTCCTACTCTCGCTTCTATGTCGGCATCTAGCCTGGTCTTGTCTGTGCCACCTCCCGTTGTGCACACCCTTCCCGAGGGCCCAGACGTATATGAAAATATGGATGAAATGAAAGACTAATTCCTTGAGCTGCGCAAGGAACTGAAGACTTTGAGGGGTAAGGACCTCTTTGGGAAAAGTGCTGGTGAGTTGTGCCTAGTGCCCAATGTTAAGATCCCTGTTAAATTCAAAGTGCCTGACTTTGAGAAGTATAAGGGAAATGCATGCCCGCTCAGCCATCTTGTGATGTATGCTCGCAAGATGTCAACACAAACTGACAACGGCCAACTGCTGATCCACTACTTTTAGGAAAGCCTGATAGGTGCTGCGCTCCGGTGGTATATGGGGCTGGAGAGTGCAAGCATCCGCACTTTCAACGATCTAGGTGAGGCCTTTGTAAAGTAGTACAAATATAATATGGATATGGCTCCAGACAGGGACCAGTTGAGGGCGATGTCCCAGAAGGATAAGGAGACCTTCAAGGAATACGCCCAGAGATGGCGAGAAATGGAAGCTCAGATAGTGCCACCCCTGGAAGAGAAGGAGATGACAAATATCTTCCTGAAGACTTTGAGCTCTTTCTATTACGAGAGAATGATTTCTAGTTCTCCTTCAGACTTCACCGAAATGGTGAATATGGGGATGAGATTAGAAGAAGGGGTCCGCGAAGGACGTTTATCTCGAGATGATGGTTCCTCAGCAAAGAAGTATGGAGGATTTGCTAGGAGGAAGGAGGGAGAGACTCATGATGTGTCCTCCCATGTTAAAAGAAGCCCTCTATGAAGAGGAGAGAAGTGCGACCAACTGTCAACCAACACCAGGTGGCTCATATAGCACCTGCTTTTAGAGAAGTTCATCAACAACAACCACCACAACAACAACATCGTCAACAACAACAAGCTTACCAGCCTCGCAACAATAATAACACCAGCACCAGTAACTACAAGAGGAAAAGGGTGACTTTTGACCCAATTTCGATGACTTATGCTGAGCTTTATCCTTCCTTGATTGATAGGAAGCTGATAACTCCTTGTGATCCTCCTGTTGTACTAGCCAATCCTTAGTGGTGGTATAAGCCCGAACTTCATTGTGTGTATCATTCCGGTGCTCCCGGACATGGCGTGGAGAATTGCTATCCATTGAAGACCAAGGTGCAAGACCTTGTGAGGAGCGGGATACTGTTCTTTGAGGATGTAAGCCCGAATGTAAAGAAGAACTCATTGCCCGAGCATGGGAAAGCAGCTGTTAATATGGTCCATGGATGCCCTGGCAAGTACAAAGTCCTTTATGTGAATGACATAAGGCAATCCCTAGTTGAGATGCATAAGTTGTTGTGTGAACGCAACCATTATGAGCATGATCATGATAGGTGCCAAGTGTGCACTATCAATGAGAGAGGGTGTCGTCAAGTGTGAAAGGACATCCAGGAAATGTTGGACCAAGGGATGATTGAGATACTTCAGAATCGTAATGAGGACGAAGACAATGTTATCACCCTCGTGTATAAAATTCCTGAGCCTGTTGTTATCAAGTATGATGGCAGCAAGAAGAGAGTATCGCCAGCTCTTGTGATTAAGCCAGCGGGTCCTATCCCATATGTATCAGACAAAGCGGTTCCCTACCGTTACAACGCTGTTATGCTAGAGGATGGAAAGGGATGCCGTTGCCCTCAACTTCTATGGTTAGCATTTCAGATGTCAGTGGAGTGACCCGTAGTGGTCGTGTTTTCTCGGCTCAGCCGAATTCCCACGAAGACATTGTGAAGAGGACTGTTGTCAATTCTGTTGGTCCCGTGGGGACTTCTTCTTCAAATAATTATGTTCCTATTGTGAAGGGTGTCGACCCTGTTATTGTGAAAACCAATAATACTCCTATCCTAGTTGGCCAGTCTAGCATTTTGAGAGAGGATGGTGATGAGATGCTAAGGCTCATCAAAAGGAGTGAATATAATGTTGTTGATCAGTTGCTACAAACTCCATCAAAGATATATGTGTTATCTTTGTTGATGAATTTAGAGTCACACCGCGAAACGTTGCAGAGGTTGTTGGACGTGGCATACATGGATCACGATGTCACAATAGAGCAATTTGACAGCATTATTGAAAATATAACCGCTTGCAACAATTTGAGCTTCTGTGATGAAGATCTTCTCGAGGAGGGAAAAGACCACAATTTGGCTTGACACATATCCATGAAGTGTAAAGACGATGCCCTCTCCAATGTGTTGGTGGACATAGGATCATCACTCAATGTATTGCCAAAGTCCACTCTTGCTAAACTTTCATATCAGGGGCCTCCCATGAGGCAGAGTGGAGTGGTAGTGAAGGCGTTTGATGGATCGCGTAAAACTGTGATCGGCGAATTAGAACTCCCGATCAAGATTGGACCTAGTGATTTCCAAATCACTTTCCAGGTCATGGATATTCATTTGTCTTATAGTTGTCTGCTTGGCAGACCATGGATTCACGAGGCAGGCGCCGTAACATCCACCCTACACCAAAAGTTGAAGTTCGTGAAGAATAAGAAGTTAATGGTGATAAGGGGAGAGAAAGCTCTCTTGGTCAGCCATTTATCTTCATTCTCCTATATTGATGTTGAGGATGAGGTCAGGACTCCATTCTAAGCCTTGTCTATTGCTAAGCCTTCGAGGAAATGACTTTCTTCATTTGTCTCCTATAATGATGGGAAGTTGGCCATTGAGCATGGTGCAACTACTGGTTTGGGGAAAATGATCAAGTTGGAAGATAATAAATTTGGGGCTGGCATAGGGTACTCTTTTGGTGTTTCCAATGATCTTGGGTTGTTCCAAAGTGGAGGTTTCATCCACACCGTTGAGGATCGGGAAGCTGCTGCCATTGTTGAAGATGATGAAGAGGAAGACCCTGGCAACTTTGTCATACCCGGAGGAATCTGCAATAATTGGGTCGTTGTTGATGTTCCAACAGTTATCCATAAGTCAACGTAATGTGTTCATTTTGTTTAAAAACCCTTCTCACATGCCAAAAGGAGAAGTGAAGACATTGTTGGCATAATTGATTAATACAATGATATTCATTCAATGATCGCATGTTAAATGTTTATTTTTCAAATTATTTTTCATTTTTGCTTTTCGCATGAAATTGGTGATCACCATAAAACCCTAAAAAGAGAATAAAATTGACTTTTCATCTGCATAACGATTTGCCTAGTTTGAATTCTGAAATCTCTTTTATACTCTAAATCATTATGCAGGCTAATCAACCCCATTGAACATAATGATCCAACACCATCTCCCAACTTTGAGTTCCATGTATTTGAGGCAGAAGAACATGATGTTAAAGAGATTCCTAATGAGATTGCCCGTCTGCTTGAGCATGAGGAGAAGATCATTCAGCCACATCTTGAGAATCTGGAAACAGTCAACTTGGGGACTGAAGACTGCATTCGTGAAGTAAAGATTGGAGCACTCCTTGAAGAGTCTGTTAAGAAGGGGTTGATTGAGTTGCTACGAGAATATGTCGACGTCTTTGAATGGTCGTATGAAGACATGCCTGGTCTAAATACTGATATCGTGCAACATTCCTTGTTGTTGAAGCCTGAGTGTGTTCCTGTGAAGCAGAAGCTCAGAAGAACTCATCCTGATATGGAAGTGAAGATTAAAGAAGAAGTTCAAAAGCAAATTGATGTTGAGTTTTTGGTGACTTCTACATATCCTCAGTGGGTGGCCAATATTCTGCATGTGCCTAAGAAAGATGGAAAAGTCTGAATGTGTGTGGATTACCGTGACTTAAATAAAGCTAGTCCAAAAGATGATTTTCCTCTACCACACATTGATATGTTGGTATACAATACAGCTAAATTTAATGTTTTCTCATTTATGGACGGATTTTCCAGTTATAATCAGATTAAAATGGCACCCGAGGATATGGAGAAGAAAACATTCATCACACCTTAAAGAATGCCGGAGCCACGTATCAATGCGCTATGACTACCTTGTTTCATGATATGATGCACAAGGAGATTGAGGTGTATGTTGATGATATGATTGCAAAGTCGAAAACGGAAGTTGAACATGTAGAACACTTGTTGAAGCTTTTCCAGAGTTTGAGAAAGTACAAACTCCGCCTGAATCCGAACAAGTGTACATTTGGAGTTCGTTCCGGCAAGTTATTGGGCTTTATTGTCAGCGAAAGAGGTATTGAGGTTGCTCCTGCCAAGGTCAAAGCAATACAAGAGAATGCCTGCGCCCAAAACTGAGAAGCAAGTTTGAGGTTTTCTTGGCCGCTTGAATTACATTTCGAGATTTATATCCCACATGACTGCCACATGTGCGCCTATATTCAAGCTCCTCCGGAAAGATCAGCGTCATGATTGGATTGAAGACTACCAAAAGGCCTTTGACAGTATCAAAGAATATTTGTCTGAGCCTCCGATTCTGTCTCCGCGTGTTGAAGGGAGACCTTTGATTATGTACTTGACCGTGCTTGAAGATTCATGGGTTGTGTCCTTGGTCAACAAGATGAATCAGGAAAGAAAGAGTATGCCATATACTACTTGAGTAAGAAGTTCACTGACTGTGAGTCTCGGTACTCAATGCTTGAGAAGACATGTTGTGCTTTGGCTTGGGCTGCTAAGCGTTTACGCCAGTATATGTTGAATCATACGACTTGGTTGATATCCTAGATGGATCCAATCAGGTATATCTTTGAGAAGCCTGCTTTAACTGGGAGAATTTCCCAGTGGCAGATGTTGTTATCTGAGTATGATATTGAGTATCGAGCTCAAAAGGCTATTAAAGGTAGTATCTTGGCTGACCATCTGGCGCATCAGCCAATTGAAGATTATCAGTCTATTCAGTACGACTTCCCTGATGAGGAGATTCTGTATTTGAAGATGAAAGATTGTGATGAGCCTACACTCGATGAAGGGCCAGAGCCTGGTTCCCGATGGGGTATGGTGTTCGATGGTGTTGTTAATCAGTATGGAAATGGTATTAGGGCAGTGATTATTACTCCTCAAGGCACACATTTTCCTTTTATAGCAAGGCTAACTTTCAAGTGCACGAATAATATGGCGGAGTATGAGGCTTGTATTATGGGTTTGGAAGAGTGTATTGATCTTAGGATCAAACATCTTGATATTTATGGTGATTCGGCCCTTGTTGTTAATCAGATTAAGGGTGAATAGGAAACGAATCAGCCTGGCCTCATCCCATACAGAGATTACGCGAGGAGGATTTCAACTTTCGTTACTAAGGTTGACTTCCATCATATTCCTCGAGATGAGAATCGGATGGCGGACGCTCTCGCTACGCTGGCTTCAATGATTGTAGTGAAGTATTGGAATGAAGTTCCGAATATTACTGTGATGCGCTTGGATAAACCAGCTCATGTGTTTGCAGTTGAAGAAGTAAAAGACGATAAACCCTTGTATTATGATATCAAGTGTTTTCTACAAAGTCAGACTTACCCGCCTGGGGCATCTGTTAAAGACAAGAAGACTTTGAGGAGATTATCTAGAAGTTTCTACCTTAATGGTGATGTGCTTTAAAAGAGGAATTTTGACATGGTTCTGCTCAGATGCGTGGGTAGACACGAAGCAGACCTGTTGATGACTGAAGTCCATGAGGGTTCATTTGGTACTCATTCCAATGGACATGCTATGGCGAAGAAGATGTTGAGAGCAGGCTACTATTGGCTGACAATGGAGTCTAACTGCTGCAAGTATGTGAAGAGATGCCACAAGTGTCAGATTTATACGGATAAGATTCATGTTCCCCCGACACTTATGAATGTTATTTCCTCACCATGGCCTTTCTCCATGAGGGTAATTGACATGATTGAACCAAAGGTGTCAAACGGTCATCGTTTTATTCTCGTAGCCATTAATTACTTCACCAAGTGGGTTGAAGCGGCATCGTATGCAAATGTGACCAGGAAGGTGGTTGTGAAGTTTATCAAGAACCAACTCATATGCCAATATGGTGTGCCAGACAAGATCATTATTGATAATGGATCTAACTTGAACAATAAGATGATGAAAGAGCTGTGTAACGAGTTCAAGATTGCGCATCATAATTCTTCTCCCTATCGACCCAAGATGAATGGGGTTGTTGAAGCTGCTAACAAGAACATCAAGAAGATTATTCAGAAGATGGTTGTTACGTACAAAGATTGGCATGAGATGCTACCATTTGCTTTACATGGCTATCGTACATCTGTCCGCACTTCAATAGGGGCAACCCCTTTCTCTCTTGTATATGGCATTGAGGTTGTGCTCCCCGTAGAGGTTGAGATCCCATCAATGAGATTCTTGATGGAAGCCGTGTTGACTGAGGCTGAATGGGTTCAGAGTCGTTATGACCAACTGAATTTGATCAAAGAAAAGAGATTAACTACCACGTGCCATGGTCAGTTGTATCAGCAGAGGATGAAGAAAGCCTTTGATAAGAAGGTCAAGCCTCGTGTGTTCCAAGAAGGTGACCTCGTGCTCAAGAAAGTCTTGTCTTTCGCGCCCGATTCCAGGGGCAAGTGGACTCCAAACTATGGAGGTCGATACGTTGTTAAGAGAGTCTTTTCAGGCGGTGCTTTGTTGCTTACAACTATGGATGGGGAGGATTTCACTCGTCCTGTGAATTCAGATGCAGTCAAGAAATACTTCGCCTAAAAATAAAAACAGAATGGCTCGCTAAGTTGAAAACCAGAAAGGGCGGCTTATGCAAAAATGAGCGTCTCGGTGGATTGAAAACCCGAAAGGGCGGTCCAGGCAAAAATTAGAGACATAAAAAAATGAATATACATATCCCACTAGATTGAGTACCTGACCCTGGGGAAATCTAGGCAAAAAGTAGGGATTTGGCAAGTAACTGCATCTCGACAAGACTTTGTTCTACAACTTTCATCTGTCAAGGATTCTTGCTTAATCGTTGTCAACTGAAGCTTTCAATGCAGTGGATTCAGAGTTGGTGGAGAAACGTTCATTATGTTCAATGTAGCCCTTTTTCCATGTATATCGCCAATTTCAAATTTGTAAAGATCCATGGAGTCTCGCCATTTGTGGACTACCTATTAAATAAATTTGAGCCTTTACCCAATTCTTTGCACTCTTATTTGTTTCTGTTTAACAAATGTTTGCATGTTTTAATTGATGAATATCATTGTTTTAAACAAATAAAGTTTTTATAAACTGTTTAAAACAAAATGAACATTTATAATGACTAAAGGGATGAATAGAATATCCTCAGTGCTTTCCCAAGGATAGTATGATCACTAAAGGATAAGACATTTGTTCATATTCTGGCATGATTATATCCTCTTCATCAGCTTCCCAGAGACTCTGATATGAGAAATCTTCTCTGATGACAGTAGATTGTTCTATCTTGTTGGATTTCTTTCTCCTAGCAGAATCTGTGGATGTTCATTCAAACAATTCCCGGATAGTTTTTTTATGCATACATGCTTGTTTCCCCCATGGAGTCTTAGCGATCCATGGTTGGTTGATTTGTGGATGATCCCTTTTGTACCAATTTTTGCCTTGATCTTTTAGATACGTGTATCCCTCTACATCAGGCCCTAGCATTTGTGTTTTATTAATTATATGGTTGTCATCCCTTATGTGGACTGACCTAAAATCCGTTATAGATTGATAAAAGTTGATATGCTATTCTACTCATGAAGGCTTTGTCTTTCCTAAGCATGAGTAGAAGCTCTCAGCGGAGTAAGCATGTGTTCCCTACAAAGCTATCTTTCAGACATTTGTATCCTTAGTAGGAAGTTCCCTAGGGCAATCGATGAGGGGCTTGTTTATCTTTTCATCCCCAGCATGTCACATGTTGACGAAGGATTCATTTCCGATTCCCTCAGCCAAGGCAGTTCCTTTGAGAATGCTTGCAGTTTATCCCCAGTAGGGTTGCCTGATCCGAGTTTGATGATTTGTATCCCCTCCGAGTCTGAAGATTTCTTCTAGTATTGAGAGATGATGTGGAAGATGTGTTGTTTCCTTCCCCAGTGGAGAAAATTGTTCTTTCTCCCCTTATCATAGTTTCCTATCCAGCAGATGGAAGGGAGTGTTTTGATTGATGTGTATTTGGTTGGTGTTTGTTCCCCGCAAAATTTCACATCATTCCTTGATAAGTTCCCTGGTAGAGTTTCTTCTACGGCGGATCTTATTGGTATTCAGCCACCTGTTCCCGATAATTGATGGAAAGTCCCCGACAGGTTCTTCTGCACCTTCTTTATGTCAGAATTGTTGGCCCCTGGAAGACTCCTCTTGTGTAGAATTTTGTTTCTTGCAGTTGGAAGTTGTGACTTTGCTTGTCCCCAACTGTGATCGATGTCTTCCGGTGTTTGATCATCCCCACCAGAGTTGAGTTCTCCGGTAGGCTTTGCCCTTCTTGTTGAGATGTTATGTCGGATGCCCGTTCGTGATTCTTGGACCTATTTATGTTAGATATGTCTGTCTGTCAGCATTAATCATACACAAATCATGCATATACATACATAATCATAGCATTCAAATATTCATGTTGCACTCTTTGCCATATATCCTCCATTGTTATCTCCTACTATTGGTGAAATATTCTTCCCCAAGCAGATGTTTGTGTCTGATCTCTCCATATAGAGTCAACCCCATAGGCAGAAAGTGTTTATCTTTCCTTCTTTATTCCCCACTGAGCTATCTCCTCGTGGATGATTATTATTTCAGTTTCCTCGCCAGTTATTTACCAGGATGGAATTACTCCCCTGAGATATATCCTCATTGGGTTGAGTCTTGTTTGATTGTGTCTTTCTAGTTTGTTCCTGGATTGACTCTCCTCTCTTGATATCCCCTACAGTTCCCTGTAGTTTAGTTGTTCAATTGCTCAGTAACCAGCAGTTGTACATCTTTTCCCCAATGATTTTTGTGGCCTTCTACCCAGTAACCGGTAGTTGTAAGTCCTTTTTATGTGGTTTTCTACCCAGTAACCGGTAGATGTAATCCCCTCTTTGTTGGTTATCTTTACCCAGTAACCGGTATTGATATTCTTTCATTTTTTAGTATACCACCCAGTAGCCGGTGATATATCTCTTGGATAATTGCTTTCGTCAGGCAATTTATCCCTTGCGAGTCATCTTTCATTTACCCCTGTTTGGTAATGACTGTTTCTCCTTCTGATTGGTCATCATTTTATACCCAGTAACCGGTATCCCAGTGTCCTTTCTTTTTGGTCAATTTATCCTTTATTAACCCAGTAACCGATTATGGATAATCTTCCATCTGAGTATGTTATCTACATTATGATAGTAATAGATAATATATCTCATGTGCTCTTCAGTCGAAGTCTTTGTTCTTCCCCAGTCGAGTAAGATTCGTATTTCCTTGTGGAATCAAATGCCCATCCTGTAAGTCGAGATTGCATTTTTCAGCCCTCCTTTCGGATGATGAGTGTCTTGGATTTGTTCCCAAATCTCACATGTTTGGTCACCTATTATATGCCCAATAATCGGTATCCCTGGTGTTCCTTCCTTCTGCTCCTTATTATGACTTTTTGTCCTCTGTGGAGTCAGATTTCCCCCCTGAGCGTGTTGTTCTCTCACCCAGTAACCAATGTTTTGATAACATGTCTCTCTTTGAGTTTATTACCCAGTAACTTATAATATCTCGTTGTTTCTTCCTCAGTTGAGTCCTTTGTGGACATCTCCGTTTGAGTCCGGATTTTTATCCGATGTATCCTTTGTGGATAGTCTTACTGTATTGGCATATTCCCCAATACATGCATCTTTGCATCAACTCGAGTTCTTTCCATCAATTTATTTTCGTGGAATCCCTTCGTGTCTCCCAGCAAGTTTTCAAGTCGTGACCTGCTCACGCATTTTTACTTTTATTTCCCCAGAGTCTCTATCTCCCTAGTGAGTGCGTTACTCCTATGGATTTTTTCAGTTTCTTCCGATTTCTTCTCCTTTGTGGCAATCTTTCACCATGAAGATTTTATTTTGCATGCATACATTTGCATCATGAGGTCTCTTAGGGACCAAAATTCGTCTCTTTGTTATTATTTAAGCCTATTCTACCTCGTCGAGATGAAGATTTTAACCTTCATATCTCCGTCTAGAATGTCCTTAAATAGGGGCATCTGTAAGACCCTAATTTTGACCCTAAGATCCCTCATGGCATCATATCATTGCTCAGTGCATTGCCTCAAGGATCGTAGCATGTTTGACTCCTTAACCCTAGGGTTGGGACTTGTGTGAGTGGTTTGAGACTACCAAGCATGCTTGTATTATATATTATTGCTTTCCTTATTTGGATTACTAACCAAAAGCACAAAAATATGTCACTAACTCTTTTTGTTTTGAAGCTCGAGTGATCATGTGCTCCAATGCTCCTAGGAGACTCCTAAGCTCAATATAATGGCTAGATGAAGATGAGAAAAAGCATGACAATGGTCCACAAAGCTACTAATCATCATATATGTCTCCCAAGTATCTCAATTTTCCACTTTGATCAAGATAACCCAAAGGGCTTGAGGATTGTTACCCAAGGAAACCCCAATTCAACGGTGCTTTGACTGTGCCTTACCCATGAAGCAACCTCAACCTATGATCAAATTTAATCAAGGGAAGTTCTTTAATTCATCATTTTATGAGTATATTATCCTATGTGAGGCTCCTCAATCATTCATTCATCAAGATTGGAAGTTTGGCTTTGAAAAGTTGACCAGTCAAGTCATCTGACTAAGCTGAGGATCACTAAGATACAACGTTTGATGTGTTTGTCAAATGAAGATGACCCCAAGAGAAAACATGGTCTCAATAACCATATGAACAACTTTCATGTTCATCCAAAATCTATTTGAAACTTGGAAGGTCATCATTCATTTCAAAACATTATAGGTCATTTTGACTGAAACCCTAATTTTTGGTCAACTTCCCAAGGACATAACTTCCTTAATTTTTATGATTTTAAGGTGAGATCAAATGAATTGGAAATCTTAAGATGTATGATTCAAATTTTATGTTGGACAAAATTTCATAATCCAAAAAGAAATACATGTGATAATACAAATCATTATAGGTCACCATGGACCTAATTCATTGAAATTGAAAAAGGTACCAAACTTCAAATGCCCATAACTTTTTAATGGAAAATCTAAATGAATCAAAATTTGAGTCTAAATTTATCACCTTGAAATGATCTAAAACTTTTATGCTGGAGGTTTTTTCATTTGAAGATTGCATCATGCAAACAGAGGGGTTTGAATAGGCTTGTTTTTGGTGAAAATTTTCAAAGGTGACTTAAACATGTTTTGTACCTAAACTTTCACAACCAGTTTTCATTAATTTTCAAATGCCAAATGAATTTTTTCCCAACATGACTTTTGTTCCTTATTTCAAGGGCTTTCCAACCATTACTAACATTACTTTTTTGGACTTCCCATGTGTTAGTTTCGAAGAGCTCTTTCTTTATGTTCATTTTTGCATTTCATGGTGAAACTTAATGTGCAAGCCAATTACATCACATGTACACGTCCAATTCCATTCCAAATGAGTTTAGCTTGGTTTTGCACCCATCATTGGGCCTCACATGCGCCTGTACAGGCCCATACACCAAAGTTCAAATTGCCTTACACAAGAGGGAATCATGAACTCGACTACATTTCAAATCTAAATAAGAGCTCCCTCTCATTCATTCATCAACCTTTTGGACACCTGAAATGTTGCAACACTGAAATCCCAACCAATACCAAAGGAATTTTCATATTTTTCTCTCATTTTCAAGATTGAAATTCAACATCATTAGTTGATTTTCAAAGCTCAATTCCTTAGCCTATCATCTCCATTACATCTCCAGAGCAAAAAGGAATCAAGATCTTGAATAATTCGTGGCCTTTAAAAGCTCCAATTCAGAGGTATAACTTCAAACTTTTTGGATCTAGATCTTGCAATTCAATGTAGTTTTCTTTTGTTTGTGTGGTTTTCTGAAGTCCTCACACTTGAGACAAGCCAATGGTGGTTTCAATTTTCCATTTCGTGCAATTTCAGTTTGAACACCGTGATCTTCCACTTCACATTTCTCCCAAAATAGAAAGAGTGAGGAAGATCCATGGATACAGTGGTGATGTACATCACCTAAGCTTCAATTTGATGTCCTTATCTTTCATTTTCATTACAAAAATTTTCTATGCAAGTGGTGGCTGGATTCTGATAGCTCACCAGAGAAGATGGTGGTTTCCACCACCATCACCACGTGTGCACTTTCCTAACCATTGGATTGCTTTGTCACGTTATAATCTCATGTGTTCATTATGTTTACTTTTTTTAAATCATCATGTCGTGCGGTTGACTCAAGTGCACCATGCGCCCTTGCATCTGATCCATCCATCCACGCCACGTCATTTAATGAATCTGATCATGTGGCGCTGGAATTTCCATTATTTCTATTTTTCATTTTCTTTTCAGTTAATTCCTTTTATTTTCAAAAATTCATAGAAAATTCATTTGAAGTCACAAAAATATGAGACCAATTCCAAAAATTTACTTGAAAAATCTAGTTTCGTATTTTGATTTTTAATTATTTTTGTGACTTCATTTAATATTTTTTGTGAATTATTTGTTTTTTCATAGTTTTAATTCATTTTAAAATACTTTCTGATATTTGAAAAATCCAAAAATATTTTCCTAACACCTATGGATCATGATAAGTCAATGAAAAATAGTCTCATCAATTTATTATTCAATTTGACATTTATTTGAGATTTTAATTCATATTGTGTTATTTTTTATTGTTTTTAATTGTTTTTAAATAGTTTCTGATTTCCAAAATTGTTGAGAAAATTAGTCAAAGTTTATTTGACCATGTTAGACCTATGAGAATTTAATTGGACTTGTTGAAGTTGATTTAAATTAAATATGAGGTTTGACCTTATTTTGATTATTTTATTTGCATTTTATTTTTAATTCAAAAAAATCCCAAAAAATTATGGTTGACTTGTTGACTTGTAATCTTCATTTCTTTTCTGTTTGGCATTGATTGATGATGACTTGGTATACATTTGATCAATTGAATTTGATACTTGTTTTTTTCCCTTCCCTTTCATCTTCATCCCATTCTTTCCATTTATGGCTAATGATTTAATGTCTTATGGTTGGTCTTGACAAATGAGAGGTTTAACCTTCTTTGATCCAAACCAAACTCAACTTGATCCATGATCAAGTGAGTTGTTTTGTGTCCAAGATAGGTTGCTTCTTGGTCAAGCAAATAACCTAAAGTCCACACAAGGCCCTTCCCCTTTTGTTTTGGCATGGAAAGTTTGTGGAGCTTGGCTTATTAGTCATGATCTCTAACTTGTGTTTATTTGCCTATAATTTTATTGACCAGCCTCAGATAGGTGTGACTACTACATTAGTCCACTTACGATTGCTTAACATAGCGCTACATTGTCTTATGATAAACTAACATAACTTCACTAATTACTAACTTTAATTTGAGCATTTAATTTTTTGCCCTTTACTTTTAATGCCGTTTATTTCTTGCTCATTTATTCATATTGCTTTTCCCTTTGCTCACTTGAGCTCACATTTTATGTTTATGTCATTTTTATTTTGCTCATTTGAGCTCATTATTGTATATAAATATATTGGTATCTTGTGTTTGTCTTTTGTTTGTTTTATGTGAACCAATTACAAAAGGAGAAAGGACCTAGAATTAGGATTCACCCATGCTTAAAGGAGTTCAAGAGCAACTAGGCCTCATGCCTTTAGAATGCTAAACTTGTTGAAGAGCAACTAGGCTCATGCCTTTAGAATGCTAAATTTCAAAGTTGACTTTAAAGGACTTTTCATCTAAACTTATTCTTTGTCCATTCCTCTTATTGTGTTTGTGAACTTTTTTATGTTTGTTTTGTATGATAGGGATCTTACTTTGAGATTGTGAAAAGAGTACCATTGTCATGAGTAGCCAAGTTAAGAGAGAAAAGCCAAATGGAGAACCTAGGAGCTTGAATCAAAAAATTATTTGATTGCTTGATTGTTTGCTAATTCCAAAGGAAAGGAGCATCTTGAATCATCTCTATGATTTCAAGAAAAGGAACTCCAAGGGTTTATCTTTTTCCTCTTATCTTTGCATGCTTTAGGACTAACCCTTCTATTCTTCTCCTCATTCTAACCAAGCCAAAAATTCATTTCTTCAAAACTTTGACTTTTATTCAAACTAGAACCCTAGGCCTTATGCCTTTGACTTTTCAAAACCATTTTCATTAATACTCATTGTGAATGAATCTTAATACTACTTTGACTTCATTTTGTAAATAAATCTAACTTGTAAATATATCTCACTTCAAGTTGTTTTTATGGTTCCAATGGCCTCCTTTGTTAAAACCTTTTCATAAAAAATTAGTCATAGGTTTGAGTTATCATAGTGGTTGATGTAAATCTCACCTCATCCTTAGTGATTGGATTATAAGTCTTCCATACTTATTATAGGGTTAAACCCTCACTAGTATGTTGAAGCTTTCCTCACATGGTGGATTGTTGGTTTAGGTTGAGTTTTCTCCCTTTGATAACAAAAGACCTTAAGGCTTTTGAGCAAATCAATTCACCAATATTTGTGATTTTTACCCCGAACTACGAGGTTTTGATCCTCCTTTGTGATGGTACGTATGCAATGGGTTCATCCATTCAAACAATAAAATTTGTAAATATAATCTATTCTCTTCTCATCCCTCCAATCTTTTGTACAAATCTTTTCACAAATACCAACCTACAAAACATATTGGCAAAAAGGGTTCCCTTAGAGTACTAAGGATGTTTTGGGTGCGTAAAACCTTCCCATTTCATAACCAACCCCCTTGCCCAGATCTCTGACATTTTTATTCGTTTTTGATTTGAAAAACTTCTTACCTTGGCTTTTGTTCGCTTCTTAGCCTTTCCTTTGGACAAATAAAAGTGCGGTGGCGACTCGAATTGTATGTTTACTTTTGGTTTATTCAATAAACCTAAAGGTAACGAAAACCCCGCTACACTGATCTCAGAGTACAAGGAGCAAATGAGTTGTTGAGTAATATGTATAATATAGTTCGACAACAAAAGTCGCAAGCAGTAGAAACAATGTTTCTTCGTCTAGAAGAAAGCCCATGCAACATGAATCCAAAAGGTAACCCGGTGTAGAAAGTCGTCTCTAAAACAAGTCGAACATCCCGAGTTATCCGTGTCGCAACGAGACACAGCTACAAGATCTTCAAATCACCGGAAAATCAAAAGACATCAAACTCCTTCTCACATTCCTGGAAGAGGTCTGGACAGTCTTGCTCCTTATGAGGAACAAGTAGAGAAACCGATGGTGAGGAACCCACAAAAGCATCCTCTTTGTGATTATATCCTTAACAGTCAAATATAAAATCGTTGGAGATCCTGAATAACATATACAACATGTTGTCGACCGTTTAAATTACAACCATATAGATGGTGCGGCAGCAAAGTGCAAGCTATTTACACTAATACTGATAGGATCTGTCAGACTCCGGTTAAGGCTCTATCGAACAGATGCATTCTCAATACTACTACAAAAAGCATATTCAGTAACCATTTCTTACCATGGCTACATAACCAACCGATGTAATATATGTTTATTAGGTTCCTTTCATTTTTATTTATTTTTAAATTATATATAACCACAATCATAATTAACAATCGTTGTGATATGCTAAGAGTGACACGCTTTGAAACTTAACACCTGAAGTTTTTGTGTTTTTAGTTAATAAAAGAGTGTGTTCTGTTATTTAAAATTATAAAATAAAAAACTTGTCACCATGGTCCAGATTAACAACCATGGTGGAATATCAAGATAAATCACCACAATTGTTTTTAATAATTATTGTGGAATATATTACCTATATAAACTAACTTAATTCACTTTAGAACAGACTGCATTGTAAGTGTGAAATCCTAACTTCTTTCGCCTGATCCCAATCTCTCAAAACTCCATCCTAACTTTACAAAACTCCAATATAACTTCTCAAACTGGTATGAATCAAGGGAAGGTGTAACAAAACAAGTAGCAAACTCATATCTATATTTTCTTTTTTACAAATATTTTCAAGTAAAGGTACGTATATGAATTATTTTATAAAATATGATATCAAGTTGTTATTGTTCAATATATTAGTCTTATTTATCTTGTTTTATTGTTCAAAAGATACGTCAAACATTTGTCTTCGTCCAACATAGAGTTTATTCTTTCATTGTTGTTAAGATGAGATTGTAGATTTAAATTGTTGAGGTATGTAAACTCTTTAAGTGATTGTTGAGGTATTTAATTTTTTTGTTAAAGTATTTAATTTTTTGTTTATTTTAAGGTTACTTTATGATGATTTTGTTCTTAAATGTTGTTCTTGAGGTATGTTTGATAAATGTGTTGTTGTTTATGTTAATGTAAGTATATGATTTTGTTTATAAATGTTCTTGTTTGTGTTATTTGTTCATATATATTTTGTTTTGTTCATAAGTTTATGATTTAGTTTATATGTTTTTTGTTAAAGTATGTTGGTGTTTTTGTTAGGTATCTTGATAATTGTTGTTATTGAGGTATGTTGATAAATGTCTTGTAGTTTATATTAAGGTTAGTTTATGATTTTGTTCATAAATGTTGTTGTTTGTGTTGTTTGTTCATAAATGATTTTGTTTTATTCATATGTTTATGATTTAGTTTACATGTTTTTTGTTGAAGTATGTTGATGTTTTTGTTATGTATGTTGGTAAATGTTTTTGTTGAGGTATATTTGATAAATGTGTTGTTGTTTATGTTAAGGTTAGCTTATGATTTTGTTCATAAATGTTGTTGTTTGTTCATAAGTTTGTGATATAGTTTATATATTTTTTTGTTGAAGTATGTTTATGTCTTTGATAGGCATGTTGATAAATGTTCTTGTTGAGGTATGTTTGATAAATGTTAATTTTTGTGTTATTGTCCGACATATTTGTATATGTATGTTAATGTCAATGTTATTGTTTACGATATTGATATTGTTATTAATTATACATTACAACTAACATGTCCTAGAAGATGAGTTTATCACATCGTACGTGGTTTGAGTGTTTTATCAACCCCTATTTAATATATAATCTTTCGAATTGAATTAGATATTAATAATATAAAAAATAAAGTAAAAATGTTAGAAAACAACCTACTTTATCAATGTTTTACCTACTTTCTTCGGTGCTTTATCCATATCTCACTCTTTGATTGTTAGAATTTGGTTTAATGTTTATAGTTCTTCAATCAACACTTTCTTTTTTACTAGTTCATTATTCAAAGTTAAAACTTTGCATAATGAACTAATAAAAAAGGAAGTGTTAATTGAAGAGCTACAAACATTGAATCAAATTTTAACCGTTAATGAGTGAGATACGAATAATAAGTTGTAAAAAGTTCGAAAAACATTTATTAGTGTAATTTGTTCTTATAATATAACTCAATTTATCATATTATTAATTTCAAAATCAGATTGAAAGATGATATGTTTTTATTGACAAGTTGGTGAAATAAGCATTTCACATAAGAACATATCACAACGATTGTTAGTTATAACCGTAGTGAAATATTGTCGCTAAGTCTTTCACTAAGGTTGTAACTTTCAACAATAGTGAGATGTTGAAAAATCTCTCAAAATTCTGACGTTAGGTATCGAACCACTAACCTCCACATTTTATTACTGTTACTTTCTACAACCGTAGTGATATGTAATGCGCTAGTAGATTTTTACTACGATTACCTGTCCATGGTGATTAAACAGATTCCTATACCACACCCTAAGTTACTACGGACAACCATTCACGTTAAATCTTTCTTTCAACTATTGTGACATGTATATTCCTTTGGAGGGCACAACTGAATTTAAATTTAGAACTTCTGACTAATTTGAAAAACTACTCATAACCAATTACACATATAATGAAATTATTAAATTTATTAGTGAAATCACACGCAGTTGAAGGTGGTAGTACCATGTACCAAAACGTGTCAATTCAACACACCGTTAGAACACACATTATTTAGAGGCACAACTAACTGGTTGGTAATGTCAGCATTGTATCGTGTGATTCGGACATAAACCTACACATGATTCGTACTTGTCTAATTTCATCCATCCATGCATGTCTACGTAGTGTGTCTGAACGTGAATTCGTACATTGAAATAGACCAAAAGGGACCATAAGCATTTAATAACCAAGTTATAGTTTGGTCCCAATTAAAGAAATTTGCATGCAATTTAGTATACAAAGTAACAAATGCAGAGTAAAGGCTCAATCAATTGGAACTAAATTATCGGTCCCTTTTTTTTCTGTTAAAATCCTCAACATTGTTACATCATATTCAAGAGTGAGTGAAAAGTTTCTTTATGTTTTTGTTTTGTCATTAAAAAGGAAGAAAAACATATAAAGAGTGAGACAAACTTTCTACACTATGTAGGTATCATTGTACATTACTCTTATTCATTTATATACACAAATATGTACATTCCTCATTGAGGGACTTCCGAACTTACTATGTATGTGATATTTATTTATTGTTGTATCATTCATTTATCAATCACGGGAGATAAATATTACTTAAATATAAAGTATGTCAAATAAATCATGATTATGAAGAAAGTAAATTAGAGTAATATTAAATTTGTTCGTAATTAAGCTTTGTTAGGTAAAAAGTAACAGATGATTTGTAAAATAAATTATAGCAGCCAGTCATAAACATGATTACATTTTATAGTGGATAAACTCAAGCCCGGCCCTATGCGTGCATGTGCAGCATATGCTGCACCACAGGGCCTCACATTTTAGAATGTCCTAAAATTTGAAAATTTTAATGTTTTTTATAAATATTAATAAAAATAAATAAAATTTATTAAAAAAATTCAATAATTTGGAATAAATGTTATAATAAAAATTTAATACATACAAAAATTAAAATTGATCAAAATTCAAAATAATTATAATTAAATTTATTTTTAATTAATATATAATTGTATTTTTGATATATTTTTTTTAATTATTATAATTGTATTTTTTAAAAAATTTGAGCCTATTTTTGAAATTAGAACGGGTCTCCGATATGATTGGGCCGACTCTGGATAAACTATGTTATTAAATTTGTAGTGTATGGTTTACACCACACTTAACTCGTATCATGTAAGTAACTACTTAAATGAATAACTAACTTTTTATACAAGCTACCAAAATTAGTAAGAATTAATTAAGTTCTTAAATCTAGTTAGTTATGGTTGTTACAAATTGTTAGAAGCCATGATAGCATGGAGATGCTCTACCATAACTTTTTGATGCATCGTGTTCCTTACTATAAATCTCTTGTAACCATCCATTCTTAATCAAAGAAGGGTTTTACCAAACATCAAACCAATTGATTGAAGATGAATATACAAAATCAAATATCATTCTAATGGCTTAGTTGAAAGGTTCAATGCAGGACTATTAGCAAAGAGGTAGAACCAAATTGAAGGCCTCGATTATTTTGATACTTACTCTCTTGTTGCAAATATTACTACAATAGGATGATTATTGCCATAACAACCATTAATAACTAGTCCATTCATCAATTGGATGTCAATAATGCATTGTTGCATAAAGAGTTACAGGTAATGTATGCATGACCATTCCACCCAGCATCAAACTATCCAAAGCTAACCAAGTGTGCAAACTCATCAAATCATTATATGGCATGAAACAAGCAAGCAGAAAATGGTATGAGAGACTCATATCCCTTCTCATTGCTCATCATTTCCATCAAGCCAACTCAGACCATTCTCTCAATTCTTTCTTTATCAACAAAATGACTAGCACATCAACTCTTCTCTTGTTGTATGTTGATGACATCATAATTGTAGGAAACTCGATGACTCAATTTGATCACATTAAGCAGGTCCTACATCATACCTTTAAAATTAAGAATATTGGTATACTTAAAAATCATTTTTCTTCTGAACCGGTAAGTTCAGATTCTGAATAATGTTCAGACTCTGATATCAGAATTAAACACAACAGCGGAAATATAAACTTCAGAAGTAAATGCAAGCAACACACAAAGATTATCCAGGTTCCTCTCCTCAACTGAGAGTAGTCTTATCCCCTTGCCTCAACAAGAGCTTTTCACTATAATTAAAAACAAGTTACAAATTTCTCAAGCATACTTGCAATAGACTTCAATGCTCAATCACTCTAAATAGAGACTTCCACTGAAGTCCTCAGACAAGAGACTTCCTTGCTCAATCAACCTAGAAAGAGACTTCCTTGCTCAAGCACACAGGCAAGAGTCTTCCTCTACTCTAAACAGAAGTTTAGTAGATAAGATAACTCTTATACTTTGATACCTAATCACAAGTATAACAGTTGTGTAACAATCATAAAGGTTTTCAACCTTTCTATGATTTCTAAGATAATCAAAGATAAGTAATCTTATGATTTTTAAGCAATAATAGTTATAGAAATAACAACTCAGAGTCATGTCAAATATCTTGTAGTGTGTTGTGATATTGTAACCTTCCTTTGAGTCTCCAACTTCCTTTGATAGAAACTGAAAAAGAGTCGTTGGAGGGTTTGAAGATAACATGCAAACTTAGTGAATAAGTATGTAAAGAGGGAGGTTGAAGACTTGCATCTTCTCTGAAGCTTTATCCACTGAATAATAGCATTGCTCTCAATATCTTTTATTATACTTGGTATCTACCAAAAGGTATAACAGATTGAAGATGTCACATATCTTTTTCTTGAGCCTTGTAAAACAGAAATCCTAGTTGACTTTGTCCATAAATTTGGGGATTTGAAAGGACAATACTGCTTTAGTTCAGTGTACGGATCAACTTGTCTCCACGCATTCAGAGTATGAGCTGTCATCAAAAGCTTGGTCATAAGGCCATAGTCGGATGCCATCAGAGGCGATGAACTAATTTAGATTCTGACCAATCAGAGCCAGACTATAAATTACTTCTCCACATATGTTAACAATCAGGATTTATTTTATTCTTGTGATCCTGCACACTTAAACAAAATGTTAGCAAACCCTATTGTTTTTTAAATACTTTGTTATCATCATAACCTTTTAACGACATAAACAAATCTTGTTTTAACAGATTACACGACTCTAAACTTCTCATCACACCCGCATACCCACCAACAAGCTCATGGATGATACCAGCCC
Source organism: Lathyrus oleraceus (assembly GCF_024323335.1). NCBI lineage: Eukaryota > Viridiplantae > Streptophyta > Magnoliopsida > Fabales > Fabaceae > Lathyrus > Lathyrus oleraceus. The sequence continues at coordinate 59,945,720 of NC_066583.1, forward strand.
AACCTATCCAAATATTCTTGCATATAGACGACTTGCTGGAAGACTCATTTACCTAACAACCACATGACCTAAGATTACTTTTATCACATAACAATTGAGTCAATTCTTTACCAACTCCACCACCAATCACTACAATACAGACACCTAAACTTTGAGATATCTTAAGGGTTTCTCTGCTTTTGTAATATTCTTCTTCAAATAATCACATTCTCAACTCATAATTTTTTCAAATGTTGACTAGGAAGGGTGTGAAGACACACGAATATCCATCCCAAGCAATACTTCTTCATTGGTAAATCTCTCATATCCTGGTACACCAAGAAATAACTTTTTGTCTCAAGTTTATCATTTGTAGTGGAGTATGGTTCTCTTGCGGTAGCTACTTATGAACTACAATGGTTGATCTATCTTTTCCATGATCTCAAAATTCAATGCAACAAACTTCATGTTATATATTATGACATCTTTAGTGCATTAAACATCGCAGCCAACACTACTATGAATAATAAATTTTATGACAAAGATTTCAACTCAACCAATAAATAACTAAGATATAATTTCTGGATGCACCATGTTTTTTTAAAATACCATATATTCCCTCGGTATGAATAGATGACAAAGGGGAAAACTAATTCAAGGTACATGTTTTGAATCCCAGCAACTACAGTTTATTTCTTTAAAAGTTGTGTCATTTTTTAATTTAATTTTATTTATTTAACAATTAAATGATCTATTCCTTCAGTTACACTATTAATCGAGGGGTTTGATACCAATATTTAGCTATAAAAGCATTCCTTATTTAAGTTTTTCCCTAAACCTAACTCATCTGCAAGACAGAAAAATATTCAAATTTTCTTATTTAGTTAAGAAACCTTTCAAGGTTGTATGTTGTTGTGCTTCCATACACGCATTGGAGAAACTAATTTTACAAACCATGAGGATTTTTTTTTGTTCTTAAAATCTATCTCACATAATGGTGATGTTGCTTTCACCTATTACAAGACTATTGTTAAATTTTAAGATAACTTCCCAATTTGGTAAGTCAAAGAAAACATTAGTTAATTTATTTCTTTCCTCAGGAGACAATATTTATAAATTTATTCCTAATCATACTGATAATATATTACAAGAAATGTTGCTGTTTCAAAAAATATAATCTTAAAAAAATTGTTTTGAGTAAAATTCTTTATTTGAATATTCAACACACACAAAAAATGACGAATTGAAAAAATTGAAAAAAAGCAAATAATACATATTTTTTTCAATTTTTTTCCATTCACCATTTTCTTGCAATAAAAGTAATCAATTAATTGATTTTTTCACCAAACCTCTCATAACTCATATCATATAAATAACAATTTAATTAAATGAATAACTAACTTGTTAGATATGCTACAAAAATTAGTTTCAATTATTTAAGTTCCTAAATCTAGTCAGATAGTTAGTTAGTTATAGTTGTTAGAGTATTTTAAGAAATTATGATAGCATATATATTCTCCGATATAACTTTCAAACATCTTGTACCTTACTATATATCTCTTGTAACCATCCATTTTTAATCATTGAATATAAATCTTTTGTTAGAACATATGGTAAAATTAAATATTAAATTATATATATATATATATATATATATATATATATATATATATATATATATATATATAAATATATATTTATATATATATATATAGATATATATATTTATATATTATATATCTATATATATGTATATATATATATATATATATATATATATAGGGGTATTCGTTACCTTTAGATTTATTGACTAAATCAAAAGTAAATCATACAATTCGAGTCGCCACCGTACTTCTATTTATTCAAAGGAAAGGTTAGAAAGCGAACAAAAATCGAGAAGTTTGATCAAATCAAAAACTAATAAAAATGTCAGAGATCTGGGTAAGGGGGTTGGTTATGCAATAGGAAGGTTTTAAGCACCCAAAACATCCTTAGTACTCTAGAGGAGCCCTTTTTACAAATGTTGTATGGTAGGTTGGTATTTGTGAAAATATTTGTGAAAACATGATTGAGGAGATGAGAGAAGAATATACAAATTATTTACAATTTTGTGTTTGAATGGATAAACCCATTGCCTACGTACCATTTTAAAAAGGTAGGATCAAAACCTCGTAGTTCGGGGTAAAAATTTCAAAATAAATTGGTGAATTGATTGGTCAAAAGCCTTAAGGTCTTTTGTTATCAAAGGGAGAAAACTCAACCTAAAACCACAAATCCACCATGTGAAGAGAGCTTCAACATGCTAGTGAGGGGTTAACCCTATAATAAGCATGGAAGACTTATAGTCCATCACCAAGGATGTAGGTGAGTATTATATCAACCTCTAGGTTAACTCAAACCTAATAGCTAATGTTTGTGAAAAGCTTTAACATAAATGGTCATTGGAACCACAAAGAAACAATTGAGTGAGTTGTATTTACAAGTGAAAAGTATTCACAAATTAAGGTCAAAGTCGACTTAGGATTCAATTCAAAGTAAGTGTTATGAAAAGAATTTGAAAAATCAAAGGCATAGTGCCTAGGTTTCTAATTTGGAAAGCAATGTTAATGTTTGCATAAAATGTTTGGCTTGGGTTAGAGTGGAGAGAAGAAGAGAAGGGCTAGATCCTAAACATGCAAAGATGAGGAAAGAGAAATAAAACCACTTGGAGTTCCCTTCTTGAGATCATAAAGATGATCCAAGTTGCTCCATTCCTTTGGACTAAGCAAGCAATAAGCAAATAACTCAAGAAAACAATCAATCAAGCTCCTAGGAATCTTCCAATTGGCTTTGGTCTCTCTTATCTTGGATGTCCATGACAATGGTCTTTCTATGTATCTCAAGTTTGGGATCCCTATCACATAAGAACACACAAATCAAAAAGTTCCACAATGCAAAATAAAAGAATGGACAAGAGTGGGTTTAGAATTAAGGGTCCTTTCAATGTCATCTTCAAGATTAAGCATTCTAAAGGCATGAGGCCTAGTTGCTCTTTGACAATTTTAGCATTCTAAAGGCATGAGGCCTAGCTGCTCTTGAAACTCCATTTAGCATAGGTAAGGTCCTAAATCTAAGTCCTTTCTCCGTTTTCATTGGGTTCACATAAACAAAAACAAAACAAACATAAGGCAATAATATATACACAATGATGTGCTCAAGTGAGCAAAAGGCAAATTGCATTAACATAAACATGAGCTCAAGTGAGAAAGGGCAAAGACAAATGAATGAATGAGCAAGAAATTAAATTGCATTAAAGTAAATTTCAAGAATTAAATGCTTGAATTAAAAATTAGTGATTAGTAGTTAGTGTTAGTGTGCCATAAGGGAATTGAGCGCTATGTTAAGCAATCGTAAGTGGACTAATGTAGTAGTCACACCTATCTGAGGCCGGTCAATAAAACTATAGGTAAACAAACACAAGTTAGAGACCATGACTAGTAAGCCAAGCTCCTACAACTTGCCATGCCAAAAGAAAAGAAGAATGACCTTGTATGGATTTAGGTTCTTTGCTTGACCAAGAAGCAACCTATCTCTAATACAAAGCAATTCACTTGATCTTTGATCAAGATGAATTTGATTTGGATCAAAGAAGGTTAATCCCCTCATATGTCAAGGCTAACCACCAATCATTAACTCTTTGGTCAAAAAGAAAAGAAGAAGAAGAAGAAGAAATGGAATGTACATAATTGAAATTCAAATGACATAACCAACACACATTGATCAAACATGAATGGAATCAACATCAATCAATGGTAAACAGAAGTGAGATGAAGCTTAGAAGCTTTAAAGTAAAATAAACAAATAAAGGTCAAACTTCAAATCCAATTCAAATAAACTTGGAAAAAGTCCAATTGGATCATCATAAGTTCAACATGGTCAAACAAGGTTTGACAAAAAATTTCATCATTTTTTGAAAACAGAAACTAATTTTAACAATTAAAATATGAAGAAAAATAACATAATTGAACTAAATCTCAAATAAATCTCAAATCAATTAAGAAATTGATGAGAATATTTTTCAAAGATTCATCATCATTCAAAGATGTTAAGAAAATATTTTTAGCATTTTTGAATATTGAAAAGTATTTTAAATGAATTAAAAACAACCAGAAAAGAAATAATTCACAAAAAAAATGAAATGGAATCATAAAAATAATTAAAAATCATCTTTAGAAACTAGAATTTAAGAGAAAAAATTTGCAATTGGTCCCATATTTTTGTGATTCCAAATAAAGAAGTTATGAATTTTTGAAAATAATTGGAATAAAAGAAAATTAAAACAGAAATTAAAAATCAGAAAAATCCACAGCGCTTGGATCAACACTCATTAATTGACCTGGCTGATCACAAGGCTGGGAGACGCGCGCGCATGGTGAGGCTTGGTCAAACGCGTAACACAAAGCATTTAAGAAAGTCAAAACAACCAAAGACTAAGATTAGATATGAGGATGTGAATCCAAGGGCCAGGAACTCATCCACGTGGAGACGGTGGTCGAAACCACCGTCTTCTCCGGTGAGCTTCACTGTTCCGGCACGAATTGCAGGTTTTCAAACCTTCATCATAAGACACGATCCATACATCATTTGAAAGCTAGGGTGATGTCCATCACCCCTGTACCCTTGGTTTCCACTCAATATCTCTATAGAGAGAGAAATCTGAGATGGAAAATTATGGTGTTCAAACTGAACTTACTCAATTCACAAAATTAAAAGCATAATTCGATTGCCTCTCACATGAGGACTTCAGAGGTACCAACCAACACAAAAGATGATCAATATCCAAGGAGATTCGAATTAAAACAGTTTGAATAACAGCCTTTGAAGTGCAGCTTTTTAATGCTTGATCTACTCCAATTCTTTGATGCAGCTTGCTCTTGAGGTAACAAAGAAGCTAGGCTAAGGAATTGAAGTTCAATGATCAACCAATGAATTTGAAATTTGAACTTGAAAAAATTAAGAGAAAATCAAAATTCCTTTGAGTGAGGGTTTGGATTTCACTTCTGCAGAATTTCAGGCGCCTTTAGGTTGGATTTTGAGGTGAATGCAACCTTCTATTTATAGGCAAGGATGATGCAATGGATGAAGATTCCGTATGCATCTGAAGTTGGGTCCTCCATGCATGGGCCTGTACAGGCGTATGGGAGGCCCAAAAGGAATGGAAAATGCAAGCTGAGATGCAAGTGAGATGGTTTGGACGTGCAGATTTCATTGTATTAGCTTGTGCACAAAGATTCAACATGGTTTCCATAAATGATCACAAAATTTCACCTCTTCGAAAATGCCATTTGCAAAATTGAAACATAGGCATGTGGGTAATGGTTGGAAAGTTCTTGACATGAGGAACAAATGTTATGTTGAACAAAAATCCATTTAGAGTTGGGAAAATATTGAAAACAGGCCATGAAGTTCAATGTACAAAACATGTATATGGAAATTTTGCAAAAATGGACCAACTTCAAGCCCTTCTGTTTCAATGATGAAAGCCTCAAATGACAAAAACTTCAACATCAAAGTTGTATATATTTTCAATCAAAGCAATTTGGACTTAAATTTTGCATCATTTGGAATTTGGATGAGAAAGTTATGGGCACTTGAAGTTGGACTTTTTCACATTTCAATGACCTTGGCCCAAAATGACCTATAATGTTTTGTATTATCACATGTGTTTCTTTTAGGATTATGAATTTTTTCCAACATAACAATTGAAGTAGAAATCTTAAACCTTCCAATGAATTTGGTCCCACCTCAAAATCATGAAAAATTAAGGAGTTAGGTCCTTGGGAAGTTTACCTAAAATTAGGGTTTCAGTCAAAATGACCTATAATGTTTTGAAATGAATGATGAACTTAAAAGTTTCAAATGAAACTTTGATGAACATGAAAGTTGTTCATATGGTTCTTAAGAACATTTTTTCTCTTAGGGTCATCTTCATTTGACAAACACATCAAAAGTTAGGTCTCAATGGATTTCAAAATAGTCAAATGAATTGACTGATCAACTTCTCAAGTCCAAACTTCAAATCTTGATGGATTTATGATTGAGGGAACTCACATGGGCTCATATATGCATGAAATTATGAATTAAAGAACTTACCTTGATTGAATTTGATCATAGGTTGAGGTTGCTTTATGAGCAAGGCACAATCAATGCACAGTTGAATTAGGGTTTCCTTGGGAAACAATCCTCAAGCCCTTTGGTTTATCTTGATCAAATTGACAAATTGAGATGCTTGGGAGGCATATATGATGATTGAGAGCTTTGGGAACCATTGTCATGCTTGCTTTCAACTTCATCTGGCCACTCTTTGAGCATAGGAGCCTCCTAGGAGCCTTGGATTACATGACTGCTTAAGCTTCAAAACAAAAGAGGTTAGTGACATATTTTTATGCTTTTGGTTAGTAGATAAAATAAGAAAAGCAATAATATACAACTCAAGCATGCTTGGTGGTCTCAAACCAACTCACACAAGTCCCAACCCAAGGGTTAAGGAGCCAAGATGCTATGATCCTTGAGGCAAAATGCAATGTGCAATTATATGATGCCATGAGGGATCTTAGGGTCAAAATTACGGTCTTACAGTCCTAAACCAGTAGTTGCGCCATGCTCAATGGCCAACTTCGCATCATTGTAGGAAGCAAATGAAGAAGGTCCTTTTCTTGACGGCTCAGCAATAGATAAGGCTTGGAACGGCGTCCCATCCTCATCCTCAGCATCAATATAGGAAAAGGAAGATAAATGGCTAACCAAGAGAGCCTTCTCTCCCCCTACCACAACCAACTTCTTATTCTTGACGAATTTTAACTTTTGGTGTAAGGTGCATGTCACGGCGCCTGCCTCGTGAATCTATGGTTTGCCAAGCAAGCAGCTATATGATGGGTGGATATCCATGACCTAGAAAGTGATATGGAAATCACTAGGTCCAATCTTGATTGGGAGCTCAACCTCGCCAATCACAGCTTTCCTGGATCCATCAAAAGCCTTGACTACCACTCCACTCTGCCTCATGGGAGGCCCCTGATAAGAATGTTTCGCCAGAGTGGGTTTTGGAAACACATTTAGAGATGATCCTGTGTCTACCAGCACATTAGACAAGGAATCATCCTTGCAACTCATGGAAATGTGTAGAGCCAAATTGTGGTCTTTTCCTTCCTCGGGAAGATCAGCATCGCAAAAGCTCAAATTGTTATAAGCAGTTATGTTTGCAACAATGCTATCAAACTGTTCAATTGTGACATCGTGATCCACGTATGCCACGTCCAACACCCTCTGAAAAGTTTCGCGGTGTGGCTCGGAATTCATCAGCAAAGATATGACATATATCTTTGATGAAGTTTGAAGCAGCTGATCAACAACATTATACTCGCTCCTCTTGATGAGCCTCAACATCTCATCATAGTCCTGTTTCAGAATGCCATGCTGGCCAACAGGGAGAGGAGCTTTAGTAGGTTTATCAACAACAAGTGCCGGATTCGGAGAAGGAGAAGAAGTCCCCATAGGACCGGCATAATGATTAACATCATCAACTCTTCTCATGTCATCTTGGGGTTTCGGCGGCGCCGAGAAAACACGACCACTGCGGGTCACACCACTGACATCAGATATACTCACAACAGAAATGGATGGCAACATCACCTTCTTCCCATCTTCTAACGCAACCGCGTTATATTTGTAGGGAACTGCTTTATTAGAAGAATATGAGACAGGGCCCGCTGGCTTGATAATAAGAGATGGAGAGACCTTCTTCTTGCTGCCATCATATCTGACAACAACATGTTCTGGTATTCTGAATACAGGCGATATAACATTCACTTCGTCCTATCATGATTATGAAGTATCTCGATCACACCCTGATCCAACATCTCTTGGATGTCCTTCCTGACTAGGCGACGTCCTCTCTCGTTGACAGTGCACACACAGCAGCTGTCATGGTCATGCTCATAATGATTGTATCCACATAACAATATGTGCATCTCGACCAAAGATTGCCTGACATGACTGACATACATGACTTTAAACTTGCCAGGGAAACCCTAGACCATATTCACAGTAGATTTCCCATGCTCGGGCAATGGGTTCTTCTTTACATTTGGACCTACGTCCTCGAAAAACAATATCCCACTCCTAACAAGGTCTTGCACCTTGGTCTTCAGGGGATAGCAGTTCTCCATATCATGTCCGGGAGCACCGGAATGATAAACACAGTGAGGCTCAAGCTTGTACCACCATTGAGGATTGGTCGGTACAATAGGTGGGTCACGTGGAGTGATCTTCTTTCGGTCTATCAATGAAGGATAGAGCTCAACATAGGTCATTGGAATTGGATCAAAAGTGACCCTCTTCCTATCATAGCTAGTGTTGGTATTGTTGTTGTTTCGAGGTTGGTAGGCCTGCTGTTACGGACGATGTTGTTGTTGTTGATATTATTGATGTTGCGGTTGTTGTTGATAATGTTCAGTTTCCTTGAAGGCAGATACTATATGAGCCACCTGGTGCTGGTTACTGGCAGGGAAAACAGTCTTCCTCTTCATAGAGGGTCTTCGTTTAGCATGGGAAGACACGACATGTGCCTCTCCCTCTTTCTTCTTTGCAAAAGCCTCATAACACTTTGTAGAAGAGCCTTCATCTTTGGTCAGGCGTCCTTCCCTGACTCCTTCCTCTAACCTCATCCCCATGTTCACCATCTCGGTGAAGTCTGAGGGAGCACTAGCTATCATCCTCTCGTAATAAAATGAACTAAAGGTCTTCAGAAAGATCTTGGTCATTTCTTTCTCTTCGAGTGGGGGCACAATCTGTGCGGCCAATTCACGCCACCTCTGGGCATACTCCTTGAACGTTTCCTTCTCCTTCTGGGACATAGCCCTCAGCTGGTCCCTATCAGGGGCCATATCAATATTGTACTTGTATTGGTTGATGAAAGCTTCGCCAAGGTCATTGAAGGAGCGGATGTTCGCACTATCCAGACCCATATACCATCTGAGTGTGGCACCAGACAGGCTGTCCTGGAAATAGTGGATGAGGAGTTGATCATTCTCAGTTTGAGTTGACATCTTGCGTGGGTACATCACAAGATGGCTGAGAGGGAAAGTGTTTCCCTTATACTTTTCAAAGTCAGGCACTTTGAACTTGATGGGAATCTTGACGTTGGGCACGAGGCACAACTCAGCCGCAGATTTACCAAAGAGGTCCTTCCCTCTTAGAGTCTTCAGTTCCTTGGGCAACTCAAGGAATTGGTCATTCATAGCATCCATTTTCTAGTATATATCTGGGCCCTCAGATGGCTCAGAATGATAAAGGGTGTCATCGACTCTCGGTAACGTGTGCACAACGGGAGGTGGCACAACAAGAACCGGGCTAGATGCCGACAGAGAAGAAAAGGTCGGAGCAAGACCCTCTGGCACAATGTTTGCGGGCATCCCCCAGGGAAACCCGACTGGCATAGCAGAAGGAGCAAAATGAGCAGTGGCGGCAGGCACAGTAGAGGAAGCTACCTCAGAGATACCCGTCCAATGGGTAGGAGTTGCAGGCGTTGGAGAAGACTGACTTTGGGCGGCTAGGAATGAGTCCATCAGGGTAGTCAACCTAGCTACTTCCTCCTTAAGTTCTCTATTCTCTTGTTCAAGATGACCCATCAGCTTTGAAGAATTGGCGTGATGTTGTATCGGTGCGTCAACTTGTCTTCAAAATAAATGAAGAACACAAAGTTCGACCACTGATCAAGAAGCCCTGAACAAAACCTGCTTATGCATATGATGCATGCAATGCTTGTGCATATAATTTTATTTTTATTCAGAGGAACTTTTAGAGATCTTTTTGCAAATGTTTGGAAAATATTAATCTTTTAGACATATATGGAAATACTCAAATTAATAATATTTGGAAAAAATTTTACACATTAGAAGTACAGTCTTGGTAACCAAATACAATACAAGAGAGAAGAAAAATGAACATCCTATGGAACCCTAGAAACAATCGTCCAAAGCTCTCGAGACCAGAAGATAAGCTGCACGAAGCCTCTTCACCTCTCTCTCATAGGCTGCCTCCATATCTGCCTTCTCCTTGGTGAGTCAATCATTCTTCCTCTTCCAAAACCTGGATGATTGAGGAAGAAGAGAAGTAACCACATCATCAGGCTCGTCGATAACCTGATGCTCCAGAAATTCTATTAAAGCATCCTTATCTCTGAGTTGCTGAAGTAGCTCCTCTCGCTCACGAACCTAAGCACGCGAACGATCCTCATCTCTCAACTCCTCTACTCCTTGGTTAGGGAGGGTTGAAGGCCCAACCATAACCATAGGTGTAGGTCTCGGGTAATCATAGGGCATGCGGTACTCAAAAGCTCTTTTCCTCACCCACAAGGTGTAGGGTTCCAAAGTGTAAGACCCCAATTTTGGGCCCTAAGATCCCTCATGGCCCATATCATTCATATCATAACCTCAAGGATCATTGCATGCCTTTGTCCCCTCTTAGTGGATAGATTGCCTTGTGGGTTTGTTTCTTGATCACCAAGCATACTCTGCATTTGTATATCTTTGCTTTCATATGTTTATCATTCAAAAGTACAAAAATATTGTCAGTCTAACCTTGTTGATTGCAGATGAAGCAATTAGGTCAAAGTCAGTCATTGATCAGTCAAAGCAATGGATGGTGGCCATTCTTGCAGAATTTGGGCACCATGATCAGTAATCACAAGTTCATACAACTTGAGACATCATTTGAAGTCAAGGTCTCAAGGAATTAGGGTTTGGAATTCATCAGAAGTGGTCCAGTCATCCAAAACCCTAGAAAAGTCAAACTTGGTCAACTGTTGATTTAATCAGTGATTTGATGGATAGAATTGATCTGAAGGAGTTCATTCATGCTTGTATAAGCCTCATCTATCATGTTCAACCTCATCATGGAAGAAAATCAAGCCAATCAGAAAATTTTCCAGAAATAGCAAGTGGACCTGTAATTTCAACTGCCAAAAATGGAAACTTCTTGATCTTAAACTTACATCATGATACAAGCTCCAAATGAATTTTTGCCCAACATGAAAGTTGAAGATCTTGTCTTCCCATTTTCAAAAAGTCCAAGAACTCTCAAATCCCATGTGTGGTTGTCAAGATATGATCAAATCATTTTCACCAATTTTTGAACTTCAACAAGCCATATCTCTCAAACCATAAGGCCAAATTTGGTGGGGTTTTTTCCTACAAACCACATTTTTCATCCTCTTTCCAAAAATATAAATTTCATGACCTAAAACCTTACCATTCAAAATGGCATTTTTGGACCTTTTTCATTTAAATTCAAAGTTTGACCAAACTTTGACTTTTTGAGTTTTTGACTTTTTCTTGATTTGGTCAATTGGGAAATGTTCCATATCACATTTGTGACTTGTCTCAAGCCTTAAACCATCATCATACCACCATTTTCCCATCATTTTGAATCAAAATGCAAATTTGGCAATGTTGCAAATAGAAGTACAAAAGAGTAAAACCAGTACAGCATGCTAGTACAGAATAAAAACAGCACAAACATACAGTCTGTCTGCAGCCTGTTGCAGGCCCATCTGAGCAGCATTGCACCTCCCATTTTCCACTTTGTACATAATTAGCAATTGTGCAAATAGCTCCATGTAAGCAAGGCAAAGTTAGCAATTAAAGAGCAGACTTCAAAACAGCATTTGGATGGTCTGTTTACAGCATTTCCAAGCCCAACTCGTGTACAGCTTTGCACCTCCAATTCCACATTCTTCCACTTAGCAAAAATGCAATTGGTCTTCATTAAGCTAAACCAATTTACCACATGATTAAGTGATGATTAACAGATGATATTTAAGCCATTCTTCTGCATTTCCAACCCTAGTTTTTCAGCCTACCACACAGAAAAAACACATATTCTCTCATTTGCGTTTTTGGGCTCGAGTGAATTTTTCTGCCAAACCCTTGGAAACCCTTGAACCACCTTCATCCCTTCGTCATCCAAACCACATTTTGAAGCTTTCCCAACCTCAACTCCCTTGCTGTAACAGCTTTCCCACTCTGTTTTCTCAAAGCTCAACAAATAGCAAATCGAGCTGTGAGATCTTCCAAGCATTCTTGAGCTTGTCTACACCAAGTATCCTTCATTGCCAAGCACGAGGAGGGACTGTTCGAGCACAACAGCTTCAAAACACTACTGCATCACCATTGTGCTTCAAGTTTGGTAATATTTCGAACTTCATCATTCATTAAGCCATGCCATGTTCCATGTAGGTCTCACTTGGTAGTTTGATTTAAGCTTTGAATCACATTAAACAGATGACTATGCTGTGAGATATCTTGATTTTCATTTTTGGTGAACAAATGCATATTCCCTCGATTTGGCTTGGTTATAATGATTTGATGAAAAGCAATGCCATGTTTGTAATACTGAACGTTTGGTGATGCTATTTGTATGCTTGATTGGTGATTCTGGGATTTTTGTTCTTGGTCGAATGCATGATAATTGAATGTTTACATGCTACTGTTAACCTTGCCCTGCCCAGAAAAATTGCATGAATGTGCTTATGCTGTTTTCTGATTGATGTTAGTTGACGTTAGTTATTGCATGAGCATTGAGGCTGGTTAGGTTTATTTTGTTCATGGTTGATAAATGTTGCTGAATGATGTTGCTTTACCATTACCATGCTGATGTATGTTTGGTCGAGTCATGTTTGTTTTGATGTTGGTAACTACACAATGAACCATGCTTAAAAAATCCATGAAACATGTTGTGTGCTGTTGTTTGTTTGCTTGTTGGTTGGAACTTCAATTAATGATGGATTTTGATGAACACATTATGCTATTGCTGAACCATGGCTGCTGTTTGAACCTTAGAACTTGCCCAGGATTTTTGCATTGAATGTGTAGGGTTTGTGTTGTTTAGGTGCATGAGTATGGTTGCATCATTGCCATATTGTTTTTTTTCTGCTGTTGGAATTTTGCTGTTAGTTGAGCAACATAAGCTTGACTTGCTGTTTTGCTGTCTTAAGCTGACCAGAAAATCCACATAATTGATGTTTGATTGTGTTGGTCATGGATGTTTGACTTGTGTGTTGTTACATGTTGCTGTTCACTTGCTGTTGTTTTTTGATCGATTGATTGAAGCTATCAACCATGCTGCAAATTGATGATGAACTTGATACCATGCTCATTGCTGTTATGAAACCTTACTGCAGTTTAGAAAAACCTCATGAATTGCATTTGAATGCTGAATGCTATGCTGCTATGTGCTTCTGCTCATGTGTTGGGTGATTTAAATAATGAACATGATGCTGCTAGTTAAACCCTGCTGTTGTTATTTAAACCAGACATCATGACCAGAAAATGCATGAAACATGTTGTTGCTGTTGTTTGTTTTGTTTGATATGATGATTGATGAACATGATGCTATGCCAGGTTGTTGTGATAAACCCTCATGTTTTTTCCAGAACTCCAATTCATGTTGTTTTGGTTGCCATTTGTCACATATGTGTATGCTGTTGTGATTGCTTAAATGAACTTGGTTTGATAATTACATGATAATGATGAATGTTGCTGTTAACTGCTTGCTGTCAATGCACTGCTGTTTGAAAAAACCAGAACTTGCATTTTTTATTGTGTGTTGCCATGTGGTTTCCATGTGGTTGTTTAATTTCGACATGATGATGAACTTGGATGATGAATGTGTACATGTGCTGTTAAAATACTTGTCCTGTCCAGACTTTGCTTGGATGATGAATGCTGTTGTTGCTGGTCGAGTTTGTGTGTTGCTTTTGTGAATGCTTTTGCCATGCTGCAAACTTAGGGTTTCTTAAAAAACAGAAATTTTGAAGTTTCATTGGTGTTCACTGTTTCATTGGCTGAGGACCAATGAAAACATTTCCTTTCCTCTGCCCAAAACGCAGAGTTTTAATTAGTGAACTCAATATTACAGCTTTGCCACTGCTTTGACCTTGGTTTGACCATTTGCTATGCCTTTTGCTCATGCTTGCACCAATTTATCATCCAACTTCCACAATTTATTTCTCCTTCACATTTCATCCAAAAATTGTGAAATTTTTTCCTCATACTCATGAATGTGTCTAGAATTTTATTGTGAATTTTAATTATTTTTCCATCGGTTGGATTTTAATTGATAATTATTTTCCCAACATGTATGCATAAATGATACATTGAGCCATTCCTTTTGTGAAATTGTCATTTTGTATCCATTGAGCTTGAAATTTTTTGTGATGAAACTAGACACATTGACCTTCATTTTGGTATAAAGTTTGTGCATTTATCATTTGTGGATTGAGAGTTATGATTTTTTGAAGTCATGTGTTGCATTTGGTGTCATACCATGATCATGCATTTTCACAATTTTTGTTCACATGTTTCCTCTTAGCCAAATCACTTCAAATTTTGCATGAATGATCCCTTGTATGTCTAATTGATGTATGAAGTTTCTTGGAATTAATCTTGCTGTTTTCCATTTGATTGTGAATTTTCTTCCATACTTGGTCATTTGTTGACTTTTTGTGCTATGCCTTGCCAAATCTTTTGTGAAATTCTCAAATCTTATTGTATGGTCATGAATTTCATATGTGATAACTAGACACTTCAAGCTTTGCATTGGTGTTAATCTCATTCATTTCTCTTCTGTTTTCAAATTGATATGATTTTTTGAAGTTGACCCATGCTTGTTGACTTTCACCATGCTTACTTGAATTTGGTTTGACTTCATGATTTTACTTGACTGCCTTCCTCTCATCCAAATGCATTGAAATTTTACATGCTTACCATGTTAGATGTTAGGATTGAGTGTGATTTATTTCATGATTTTTAAAAATGTTTGGGTTGACTTTTGAATGAAGTCTTTGCTATTGACTTTTGTATGCTTCTCTTGCCATGCTTTGCATCCTTTTGCATATGAAATGACCATGATGCATGATTTTATTATGAATCCAATTGAGAATGCTTCTTGAATGTTTAGACTTGGTTTGAGTTGACTCTTCCTTGCTGCCTTGACTTTTTCTTTCATCTTTGACCCTAGGCTAGTCCTAGTGGTCTTCTAAGCTTATGTTGAGTTCATCTGTTTCAGGTTGAGCACCAATGCCCCAAAGACCTTTCAATTTTGATTGAGTTGGTTTGTTTATCATGTGCTAACACTTTGTTTTGTAGGTGACTCATATGCTTGAGTCTTTGTGCCTTGCACAATTGGTCCCTCTGTGGTTGACTATTGGGTTATTTTCTCTTGGTTTTGATTGTTGAACTGTTTACTAATTGGTTTGACTTTTTCAGGTACTTTAGTTGCCTAAGTTCTTTGAACTTGCTTGCTTTGCTATTTAGCATTTGCTTTGAGGTATAAACCTTTCTTCTTCATGTAGTCTGGAGACCCGGTCTGTTATTTGACCGGGCAAACTGTCTGAAGTCCTCCTTAAGAGGCAATGCCTGTGTTTGTTTATATTTGTCCCAAGCAGGAAAAGTCCTTCAAGTAAGGCAATTGGTGGAAGGTAGGGATAAGCAATCTATCCCCCACTATTCAGTGTGTCCTCTCTTTGCTCCCATTACATGGTTGAAGCAATGAGATAAAAACCCAAGATCTAATCGAGTCAACAATGTGGAGAGAGTTCCTACTTTCTGAACTCCCACACTTTCTTTGATGCTCTCTCTTATCTGAGATTGAAGCAATGAGGCACACCCCTCATCTCCTTTTCATCTGCTTCACCTGAGCCCCTCAATGGCCAGGTTAAGAGCGACCTTCACCCATTTCAGAGGACTTTTAAAGTCAAACCCTCTTGTGTGAGCCCCCATTGTTTGGCTATAGAGTGTGTTGTTTGATATTCATTGCTTGATTGATTGCTTCATATGCACTTGTTTGCCTGTATGTTATGCATCTATCATCATCATCAATTGCCATTAATGCATGATCATCTCATTTGTTTTGTGATGCTATCATTGTTGTTTGCCCATTGAGGACAATTGTAAGTCCATTGCTTTGGCATTTGCTCCTGTGAGATGGAAGGGTAGAGTGTAAGACCTCATTGGTCACTCATATCTTCTGTTTTATCTGTTTGTATGTGAGGATACAGTTATAAGTCCCTGTAAGTTGGCATCTGTTATCCTGTGATCATAATTTGATCTGTTTGATTTGTATGTGAGGATACAGTTATAAGTCCCTGTAAGTTGGCATCTGTTATCCTGTGATCATAATTTGATCTGTTTGATTTGTATGTGAGGATACAGTTATAAGTCCCTGTAAGTTGGCATCTGCTTTCCTGTGATCATAGTTTGTTTATCTGTTTGTATGAGAGGTTGCAATTATAAGTCCCTGTAAGTTGGCATTTGCATACCTGTGATCATATTGTTGCTTTTGTTCTTGTATGTGAGGATCCATTGTAAGTCCCTGTGATGTGGCATTGGATATCCTAGGACCATACTGTGGAGTTAACCTAAGTCCAGACAGATTGGCAGTTGACTTCCATGTTTCATTCTTGTTTTCTTCTGTGGAGATTAGTGTAAGTCCATTGAGTGGCATCTGATATCCATTTCTGTTTTAGGAGACTGGTGTAAATCCATCTATTGGTATCCGGTATCCGCTTTTATTTCTTTGCTTGTGGAGATTAGTGTAAGACCATTGAGTGGCATCTGATATCCCGTTTCATTTTAGGAGATTGGTATAAGCCCATTGATTGGCATCCGGTATCCGCCCTTCTTTGCTTTGTTTGTTTATTATTATTAATTGCTATTCCAAAGGACACACTTGAATCATCTCCCATATGATCTCAAGAAGTGAACTTTCTAAGAAGTTTTACTATCCATCCTCATCCATTCATCATTCATTATGTCCTAGACTTTTCACACTATACCTTTCAAACTTGACATAAGTGTTGTGCAAACATCTTCATGTTTTTCTAACTAAAAACCTGGACTCAAGTCCTTGACCTTTTTTTCAAACTTCATTTCATAATACTTCTTTTGAATCAATCTTAATCATACTCTGACTTCACATTTTCATAATCACAATCAATTAACATCACTCATTCACTTGTTTTGGCTTTGTCCATTAATCTTTTCATGCATTAGCCATAGGTTTCAATTATCTTTGTGGTTGATGTAAATCTTGCCTATCCTTAGTGAGTCGACAGTAAGACTTCCGTACTTCAAACAGGGCTAACCCCTCAAGTACGTCGAAGCTATCCTCGCATGGTGGATGTTGTTTTTGGTCGAGTGTTCTCCCATTGATAATGAAAAGCCTCAGTGCTTGTGTTTAAAACTGAATCCACCAACTTTTGGAAATCTTTTAGCCGAACTACGGCGTTCTGATCCTTACCTTTGATGGAAGGTACGTAGGCAACGGGTTCATCCGTTCGAACCCAATAACACAAAAATAACTAACTTGTATATTCTTTTCTCATCATCCCAATCATGTTTGCACAATCTTTATGTCATAACAAATAACAATCTTTTACAACAAGTGTGAAAAGGGCTCCCTAGGAGTACCTAGGACGTAGTGGGTGCCTAACACCTTCCCATTGCGTAATTTACCCCTTACCCAGACTCTCTGATCTTTTTATTAGTTTTCTATGTGTAAAACTTCTTAGGCTTTTGTTCGCTTTTTAGCCAATCCTTTGGATAAATAAAAGTGCGGTGGCGACTCGAAATTTCAATGTATCTCATAGCTTATGATTTAATCGATAGATCATATAGCGACGAATACACCGCTACAGAAAAGTGGCGACTCTGCTGGGGAGATGTCACAGAAAAGTGGCGACTCTGCTGGGGAGATGTCACAGAAAAGTGGCGACTCTGCTGGGGATATCTCACCAGAATCCTTGGTGGTATTGCCTACTTTTCACCCTTGTTGTGCTATATTGTTATTCTTTATCTGACATATTTTTGTACAATTTGGGATAACTGTAATGATTGTAATGTGTGAATTGCTTGATATACATTTGCTGTTTGCTTTGGTGATCTGTGAGATGAGTTCTGTACCCGAACTCGAGTGCTCTCTAGGATAGGAGAATGGCATAGTCTCGTCGATTGGTGTGGAGTAGTCCTTAGCCAGTTGACTTGCGAGCCCATTCACTTGGTGGAGGTCATGTTGAACTAATAATGTCACACAAGTTATTTGTGGTTAGGCATTATTCTTTCAATCATGTTCCGCAGAAGCCAAGGACCTTAGTTTACCAAACCCATCTTGGCCTATTTTTAGGACCGTAGTGCGGAGATCGTTCAGATGTCAGTTCTGATACGATTGTTACGCGATACTACACTCATAAGAGTTTCTCTTGAGAATATTCTTGGAATACGAGTATTCGTTCCTCCGATAATATTCGAAAGATGGAACGATGATTATGGGAACCTCTGGTAGAACATGTCTGGCAGGTTTAAACCCTAGTACACTCCCTTTGGGTGGTCCTTAACTGAGACTCCATGCTCGTGACTCTCAACAAACCCGTGATTCGTGGTTGAGTCGTTCAAACATTGTTAATATCAATGGATCCCGGATCAGGTGTAAAACCTAAAATCCATCAAAGCGGCTGGTTGATATTAAGAATGTCTGAACCGGTTCATGTACCGTTAATATCAATGGAACTTGGGTGTCGATAAGGTGAAAACCTAAATCCACCAAAATGGATGATTGATATTAGGGATACATAGAGCTTTCCCACGACCTTTGTTTGGCGTGCTTTGCTTGATCCTTGAGTGTGTTTGTTGCATTCATACATTCATACATTCATCTGCATTCATGTCATCAGAAAAAAAAGAAAATTTTCAAGGAACTCAAAGGAGTTTATTTGCAAAAATTTTCAAACATGAAAAAACCGGAAAAAAATTTTTTCACCTGATATATCTGATGAGATATTTTCATGTATGATCAAAAGGCTTAAAAATTTCAAAGTTTGCAGATAAAACCCTCGGGTTCCTTTGATATAAAAAAACAAGCATATGCACAAACACTTCATGCATCATTTGCATAAGCAGGTGTTTCGTTCCGGTCTCCCGTCCTGTGGTCTGACCTTGCGATCTTCATTTATTTTGAAGACGCACCTCGCCGGTATTATACCAGAGCCAACTCTGCCAGATTGATGGATCATCCTGAGCAAGAGAATTGTGGACTCCGAGGAGGATTTTTCCAGACTAAGTGCTTTTAATGGATTTACTCCTGTTAATGGATTTATTCCTGGTTAACCAATCCCGGGCTGGCATTGGCTACTGTTCTGGGGCACTTAAGGAGCAAGGTTTGTTCGCAAGTGGAGGATTCATCCATGACGATCAACCTGAAGAAGAGGAAGTTGCTACTATCATTGAAGAAGATGCAGAAGATTTGAACAACTTCGTCATTCCTGGTGGTGTCTTGCCACAATTGGGTCGCTGTGGATGTTCCTATGGTCATTCATAAATCAGCATGATTTGTTCACTTTGTTTGAAACCCTTCTCCCATGCCAAAAGGAGAAGTGATGACATTGTTGGCAAAGCATTTAATACAATGGTGTTTTCATTCAATTAATGCATTGTCAAACATTTGTTTTTCCATTTGTTTTCACTTTTTGCTTTTTGCATGAAATCAGTGATCACAAAAAACCATGAAAAACAAAAACAACATTTTTCATCTGCATAAATGATTTGCTTGTTTAAATATTCAAAAGCTTTTCATTATCCAGAATCATTATGCAAGGATTTCTAAACCCATTGAACATAATGATCCAACGCCATCTCCCAATCTTGAAGTCCTTGTATCTGAGGCAGAGGAAGATGATGTTGAAGGGGATTCCTGATGAGATTACCCGCCTTCTTGAGCACCAAAGGAGCTCATTCAGCTGTATCATGAGAATCAGCTAAACAGTCAAACTGGGGATTAAAAAAAAAAAAAAAAAAAAATCAAATCAAAAAAAAAAAAAAAGAAGAAAGAAGAAAGAGGGTGAAAAATAAGAAAAAAATCAAAAATCAGCAAAATTTTTTCAAGATTTCTTCAAAAGAAAAAAGAAAAATTATACCCTCAAAAGTCCCTAGTTGACTGATGCTGAATGGATTCAGTGTCGTTATGACCAACTGAATTTGATTGAAGAGAAGCGTTTAACTGCCATGTGTCATGGTCAGTTATATCAGCAGAGAATGAAGAAAGCATTCGACAAGAAGGTCAAGCCTCGTGTGTTCCGAGAAGGTGACCTTGTGCTCAAGAAAGTTTTGTCTTTCGCGCCCGATTCCAGGGGCAAGTGGACTCCCAACTACGAGGGTCCATATGTTGTTAAGAGAGCCTTTTCAGGCGGAGCTTTGATGCTTACAACAATGGATGGGGAGGATTTCACTCGTCCTGTGAATTCAGATGCAGTTAAGAGATACTTTGCCTAAAAAAAAGTATATGCAAATGAAAAAACAATTGAAAAAAAACAGAATAGCTCGCTAAGTTGAAAACCCGAAAGGGCGGCTTAGGCAAAAATGAGCGTCTCGGTGGAGAACCCGCAAGGGTAATTCAGGCAAAAATTAGAGACTTGAAAAAAAGAAAATATTTGCATCCCGCTAGATTGAGTACCTCACTCTGGGGCAATCTAGGCAAAAATTAGGGATTTGGCAAGTAACTGCATCCTGACAAGACTTTCTGGTTCATCAGTCGTCATTTCGTCAGAAGATTCTCGATTCGTCGTCAACTAAAGCTTCGGATACATCGAGATTCAAATTGGTAGAGAAAGGATCATTATGTTCAATGTAGCCCTCTTCCAATATATATCACTGATTTCAAATTTGTACAGATCTATGGAGTCTTGCCATTTGCAGACTACCATTCCATCAAATCAATTTGAGCTTTTTATCCAATTTATTTGCACTCTTATTTGTTTCAATTCAACAAATGTTTTGCATGTCTTAAATTGATAAAATGTCATTGTTTTAAACAAATCAAATTTTTCAAAATTTTTGTTTTAAACAAAGTGAACATTCACAAGATTGAAAGGATACTCAAGAATATCTCAGTGCTCTCCCGAGGGTGGCATGATTCCCAACAGGTAAGACATTTGTTCATACTCCTGGTTTGGTGGTATTTTCTTTCTTCAGACCTTTGTTGGGGCTGTTCCTCAGACAGAGTTGTTGTTAGGGCTGTTCCCCAGTACAATCGCAAGCAGAGTGTTGTTGAAGACTTCGTTTTCTCCAGCAGCAGTTTCCCTAGCATGGGTGTTTTCTTGTGAAGTTTCGGTGGTTGATGGTCTATCATCTCGGTGCCCTGTCACTTTCTCCAGTGGGTCGTATCCCCAAACTTTATTTGTCTCCTCAGCACAGTCATGAGTGTAACTGATTGATTGATACTCCCCTCGGAGTCGCGAGTAGAGCTGTTATTAATATCCCCACCAGGGTTACAAGTGGAGTTGTTACCGCTTTTCCCATGCAGTGTGCCAGCAGGATTTGTTTGTTTCCTCAGCACGTTCGCTTTCTTTTTGAAGACTCGGTAAGTCAGTGGTTTGATACCCAGTACTTTACCTTCTCCCTGGCGAAGTCGTCTGTGGAATTGTTGCTATATCTCCATCAGAGTTATTCACTCCAGCAGAGCAGGATTTATTTTCCTATTCAGTGATTGATTGGGTTGACATCCCAGTATATTGCAATCATCTTTTCCTCAGCTCAGTCTGCAGAGTGTTTGTTACGGCAGTTTTGCCTGTTGAATACTCCTTCAATCCCCAATATGGTCGGATGTTGGCTTTGGCCTCCAGTGAACGGATTGATTTCCTGACTGTTTGTGATCCCTAGTAGAGTGGCTTATATGGCAGAATCTACCTGTGGCGATCAGTTTGCTATGTTTATTCTCCCCAAGTGGATTGGTTCGTCCAGAATCTGCTTGTTTGATCTGTCCTCCCTCAGTGGTTTGTTCCCAAGAGAGTAGCCGACAGTTTTCCCCAGTAGAGTTGCTTATGCAGTTAGATTCTATTTGGATGATTTCATTCTCCCTCAGTGGGTTGTTCCCTAGTGGAGTTATGTGGATCTGCTTCTACAGCAGTTTGTGCTTATGCACTCTTTTGTTTCTCAGTTGATACTGGGATCCCCTGCAGATATACTTTGGGATTTCTCTTGTTCCTCTACAGATTCGTCTTGGTGGCTGTTCTGCCCGTTGTGATTTTCTGTACCCTGATTGGGTTGTTTCCTGATATCTCCGATTCTCTGCTTCTTCAGCAGTACCTGCAGATCTTCGCTTTACAGCATATAGATCTCCGCAGATTGGCTCTCCAGCTGGTTTTTCCCCTGGAAGTATAATACCGGATGTTTGGTTTTTGAACCTGTTTGTGTTAGAATTGTCTGTTTTGTCAGCATTCATCAAACATAAATCAAGCATATTCATGCATATTCATAAACATTCAGATATTCATGTTGCATTTTTTGCCATATATCTTTTGTCTGTCGTGTCTCCTGCTTTTGGGTGATATAGATCTCTTTACAGATCTCCCTAAGCAGATGTCGGGTGTTTATAAATCTCTCCATATAGAGTCAGCCCCATAAGCAGAAAATGTTTATCTTTCCTTCTGCAGTTCCCCACTGAGATTATCCTCGTGGATGACGGTTTCTTCCGTTTCCTCCCAACACATATATTGGGATGGATGTTCCTATTTGAGTTATATCCTCATTAGGACGTGTCTTGATTCAGTCTGTCTTTTCGGATTATTCCCGAATTGGCTGTTTGTCAAATGTCTTGTGCTTCCCAGTGGGTTGTTCCCCAGCGGAATGTTTTTGGGCCTCTGCCTACAAACCAGCAGTTGTAAGTCCTACTTTTCCTGGCTTTCTTAACAGAATTTGTGGTTATACGCCTTTTATTCTCCAGCCAGAGTTTTGGTTTTCTACCTACTACCCGGTAGTTGTAAATCCTATTTTCCTGCTCTTCAGCAGTTTGTGGTTTGTTATAAACCCTATTTTGGTTTCCCGTGCGGATTTGTGATTTGTTCTATCCCCACGCGGAGTTGTTGGTCTTCTACCCCGTATTCGGTAGATGTAAACCCTAATTTTTGTGGTTATCTTCATCTAGTCTTTGATGTTGATTTTTTCCTTTGCTTGGATAAGTTGCTCAGATCAGCACTTATATCCCCAGCAAGTCTTTTGTGGATAATTGCCGTATGCTAGCAATTTTATCCCCAATGGGTCTTTTCACCGTATGCTAGTGATTTGTTCCCCGGATCATTGGTTGTTTACCAATGCATCCCCAGCTAGTCTTCTGCCGATAATTGCCGGATGCTTGCAATTTATCCTCAGCAGTTCGCCTTTCATTTACCTTTTTGTTGGTAATGTCTGTTGCTCCTTTTGATTGGTCATCATTATATACCTATTTTGGTATCCCGATGCCTTTCTTTTCGGTTGATTTATCCTTTATTAACCCAGTAACTGGTTGTGGATAATCTTCCATGCGAGTGTATTATTCACGGTCTGCCGGTAATGAATAATATATCTCATGCACTCTTCAGTCGAAGCCTTTTGTGTTTCCCCAGTCGAGTAAGATTCGTTATTTCCCTTTTGCGGAGTCGAATATTTCCTTGCTGTCGGATAATTGCCGGATGCTTGCAATTTATCCCTTTGAGTTGTCTTTCGTTTACCCGTATGCTTGGTATCGATTGTCTCTCTTTTTGGTTAGTCACCTATTATATACCCAGTAACCGGTATCTCTGGTGTCTTTTCCTTTCGAGTGTATTATTCACGGTCTGCCGGTAATGAATAATATATCTCATGCGCTCTTTAGTTGGAATCCTTTGTTGATTTTCCCCAACTGAGCAAGATTCGTATTCTTTGTAGAATCGAATATCCATCCTTTAACCAGTTTGTGTTTTGGATGATGAGTGTTTTGGAAGTGAAATCCAATTCACGTTTTCGGTAGATCACCTATTATATGCCCAGTAACCGGTATCTCTGGTGTTTCTTACCATGCGAGTTTATTATCTACGTTCTGACGGTAATAGATAATATATCTCATGCGAGTATCTTATCCACGGTCTGCCGGTAATGGATATTATATCTCATGCACTCTTTGGGTTTGTGTCCCCATTTGAGTAAGATTCGTTTTCCCGTTGTGGATTCGAATGTCCATCCTGTAAGTCGATTTGCTTTTTCAAGCCCTCCTTTCGGATGATGAGTGTGTTGGAAGTGAAAACCAATTCACGTCTTCGGATTTTATCCTATAAACAACCCAGTAACCGGTTCAGGATAATTTTCCTTTCGAGTATATTATTCACGGTCTGCCGGTAATGAATAATATGTCTCATCTGAGTATTCTATCCACGTTCTGACGGTAATGGATATTATATCTCGTGCGCTCTTGAGTCAATCTTTTGATTGTTTTCCCCTCAGAGTAAGATTCATTTTCCTTGTGGAATTGAATGTCCATCCTATAAACAAGTTTGCTTTTCTAGCTCTCTTCAGGATGATGAGTGTTTTGGAAGTGAAATCCAATTCACGCTTTGGTCGGTCACCTATTATATACCCAGTAACCGGTATCCTTGGTGTTCCCTCCTTTCTGCTCCCTATTATGACCTCGGTCCCCCTGTGGAGTCAGATTTTTCCTGAGTTTGTTACCCGTATGCCTGGTAACATCTCATTTCCTTGTTACATCCCCAGTGGAATTTCCTTTTGCTTCTCCCCAGGAGTCAGCTTGTGTCTCTCCAATGGATTTATTTTCCTTTGGAATTCTTTCCCCCAGTGCGAGTCCTTCACTCCCCAGTGAGTTCTCCAGTCTGTTTTCTGTTTTTCCTAATCAAAGTCGTGTCTTGTTCACGCTGTGTCAGTTTTGTTTTTCCCCAATTTGGAGTCGTGTATTGTTCACACATTTCCTTTTCTTTTATCATCCCCATAGAGTCTTGTTAGAGTCTCTGTTCCTGGTGAGCGTACTACTCCGATGGATCATCCTTTCTTCTGTGTGAATCATATTCCCCACAGAGTTTGCGTCTTTTGCATACATACATTTGCATCATGAGGTCTCTTAGGGACCAAAATTTGTCTCATTACTGTTATTTAAGCCCATTCTACCGCGTCGAGATGAAAATTTCTAAACTTCACTTCTCCGGCTAGAATGACCTTAAATAGGGGCATCTGTAAGACCCCAATTTTGGGCCCTAAGATCCCTCATGGCCCATATCATTCATATCATAACCTCAAGGATCATTGCATGCCTTTGTCCCCTCTTAGTGGATAGATTGCCTTGTGGGTTTGTTTCTTGATCACCAAGCATACTCTGCATTTGTATATCTTTGCTTTCATATGTTTATCATTCAAAAGTACAAAAATATTGTCAGTCTAACTTGTTGATTGCAGATGAAGCAATTAGGTCAAAGTCAGTCATTGATCAGTCAAAGCAATGGATGGTGGCCATTCTTGCAGAATTTGGGCACCATGATCAGTAATCACAAGTTCATACAACTTGAGACATCATTTGAAGTCAAGGTCTCAAGGAATTAGGGTTTGGAATTCATCAGAAGTGGTCCAGTCATCCAAAACCCTAGAAAAGTCAAACTTGGTCAACTGTTGATTTAATCAGTGATTTGATGGATAGAATTGATCTGAAGGAGTTCATTCATGCTTGTATAAGCCTCATCTATCATGTTCAACCTCATCATGGAAGAAAATCAAGCCAATCAGAAAATTTTCCAGAAATAGCAAGTGGACCTGTAATTTCAACTGCCAAAAATGGAAACTTCTTGATCTTAAACTTACATCATGATACAAGCTCCAAATGAATTTTTGCCCAACATGAAAGTTGAAGATCTTGTCTTCCCATTTTCAAAAAGTCCAAGAACTCTCAAATCCCATGTGTGGTTGTCAAGATATGATCAAATCATTTTCACCAATTTTTGAACTTCAACAAGCCATATCTCTCAAACCATAAGGCCAAATTTGGTGGGGTTTTTTCCTACAAACCACATTTTTCATCCTCTTTCCAAAAATATAAATTTCATGACCTAAAACCTTACCAT
This sequence comes from Lathyrus oleraceus, assembly GCF_024323335.1. Taxonomy (NCBI): domain Eukaryota; kingdom Viridiplantae; phylum Streptophyta; class Magnoliopsida; order Fabales; family Fabaceae; genus Lathyrus; species Lathyrus oleraceus. The sequence goes on from NC_066583.1 coordinate 59,971,638, forward strand.
TCAAAATGGCATTTTTGGACCTTTTTCATTTAAATTCAAAGTTTGACCAAACTTTGACTTTTTGAGTTTTTGACTTTTTCTTGATTTGGTCAATTGGGAAATGTTCCATATCACATTTTTGACTTGTCTCAAGCCTTAAACCATCATCATACCACCATTTTCCCATCATTTTGAATCAAAATGCAAATTTGGCAATGTTGCAAATAGAAGTACAAAAGAGTAAAACCAGTACAGCATGCTAGTACAGAATAAAAACAGCACAAACATACAGTCTGTCTGCAGCCTGTTGCAGGCCCATCTGAGCAGCATTGCACCTCCCATTTTCCACTTTGTACATAATTAGCAATTGTGCAAATAGCTCCATGTAAGCAAGGCAAAGTTAGCAATTAAAGAGCAGACTTCAAAACAGCATTTGGATGGTCTGTTTACAGCATTTCCAAGCCCAACTCGTGTACAGCTTTGCACCTCCAATTCCACATTCTTCCACTTAGCAAAAATGCAATTGGTCTTCATTAAGCTAAACCAATTTACCACATGATTAAGTGATGATTAACAGATGATATTTAAGCCATTCTTCTGCATTTCCAACCCTAGTTTTTCAGCCTACCACACAGAAAAAACACATATTCTCTCATTTGCGTTTTTGGGCTCGAGTGAATTTTTCTGCCAAACCCTTGGAAACCCTTGAACCACCTTCATCCCTTCGTCATCCAAACCACATTTTGAAGCTTTCCCAACCTCAACTCCCTTGCTGTAACAGCTTTCCCACTCTGTTTTCTCAAAGCTCAACAAATAGCAAATCGAGCTGTGAGATCTTCCAAGCATTCTTGAGCTTGTCTACACCAAGTATCCTTCATTGCCAAGCACGAGGAGGGACTGTTCGAGCACAACAGCTTCAAAACACTACTGCATCACCATTGTGCTTCAAGTTTGGTAATATTTCGAACTTCATCATTCATTAAGCCATGCCATGTTCCATGTAGGTCTCACTTGGTAGTTTGATTTAAGCTTTGAATCACATTAAACAGATGACTATGCTGTGAGATATCTTGATTTTCATTTTTGGTGAACAAATGCATATTCCCTCGATTTGGCTTGGTTATAATGATTTGATGAAAAGCAATGCCATGTTTGTAATACTGAACGTTTGGTGATGCTATTTGTATGCTTGATTGGTGATTCTGGGATTTTTGTTCTTGGTCGAATGCATGATAATTGAATGTTTACATGCTACTGTTAACCTTGCCCTGCCCAGAAAAATTGCATGAATGTGCTTATGCTGTTTTCTGATTGATGTTAGTTGACGTTAGTTATTGCATGAGCATTGAGGCTGGTTAGGTTTATTTTGTTCATGGTTGATAAATGTTGCTGAATGATGTTGCTTTACCATTACCATGCTGATGTATGTTTGGTCGAGTCATGTTTGTTTTGATGTTGGTAACTACACAATGAACCATGCTTAAAAAATCCATGAAACATGTTGTGTGCTGTTGTTTGTTTGCTTGTTGGTTGGAACTTCAATTAATGATGGATTTTGATGAACACATTATGCTATTGCTGAACCATGGCTGCTGTTTGAACCTTAGAACTTGCCCAGGATTTTTGCATTGAATGTGTAGGGTTTGTGTTGTTTAGGTGCATGAGTATGGTTGCATCATTGCCATATTGTTTTTTTTCTGCTGTTGGAATTTTGCTGTTAGTTGAGCAACATAAGCTTGACTTGCTGTTTTGCTGTCTTAAGCTGACCAGAAAATCCACATAATTGATGTTTGATTGTGTTGGTCATGGATGTTTGACTTGTGTGTTGTTACATGTTGCTGTTCACTTGCTGTTGTTTTTTGATCGATTGATTGAAGCTATCAACCATGCTGCAAATTGATGATGAACTTGATACCATGCTCATTGCTGTTATGAAACCTTACTGCAGTTTAGAAAAACCTCATGAATTGCATTTGAATGCTGAATGCTATGCTGCTATGTGCTTCTGCTCATGTGTTGGGTGATTTAAATAATGAACATGATGCTGCTAGTTAAACCCTGCTGTTGTTATTTAAACCAGACATCATGACCAGAAAATCCATGAAACATGTTGTTGCTGTTGTTTGTTTTGTTTGATATGATGATTGATGAACATGATGTTATGCCAGGTTGTTGTGATAAACCCTCATGTTTTTTCCAGAACTCCAATTCATGTTGTTTTGGTTGCCATTTGTCACATATGTGTATGCTGTTGTGATTGCTTAAATGAACTTGGTTTGATAATTACATGATAATGATGAATGTTGCTGTTAACTGCTTGCTGTCAATGCACTGCTGTTTGAAAAAACCAGAACTTGCATTTTTTATTGTGTGTTGCCATGTGGTTTCCATGTGGTTGTTTAATTTCGACATGATGATGAACTTGGATGATGAATGTGTACATGTGCTGTTAAAATACTTGTCCTGTCCAGACTTTGCTTGGATGATGAATGCTGTTGTTGCTGGTCGAGTTTGTGTGTTGCTTTTGTGAATGCTTTTGCCATGCTGCAAACTTAGGGTTTCTTAAAAAACAGAAATTTTGAAGTTTCATTGGTGTTCACTGTTTCATTGGCTGAGGACCAATGAAAACATTTCCTTTCCTCTGCCCAAAACGCAGAGTTTTAATTAGTGAACTCAATATTACAGCTTTGCCACTGCTTTGACCTTGGTTTGACCATTTGCTATGCCTTTTGCTCATGCTTGCACCAATTTATCATCCAACTTCCACAATTTATTTCTCCTTCACATTTCATCCAAAAATTGTGAAATTTTTTCCTCATACTCATGAATGTGTCTAGAATTTTATTGTGAATTTTAATTATTTTTCCATCGGTTGGATTTTAATTGATAATTATTTTCCCAACATGTATGCATAAATGATACATTGAGCCATTCCTTTTGTGAAATTGTCATTTTGTATCCATTGAGCTTGAAATTTTTTGTGATGAAACTAGACACATTGACCTTCATTTTGGTATAAAGTTTGTGCATTTATCATTTGTGGATTGAGAGTTATGATTTTTTGAAGTCATGTGTTGCATTTGGTGTCATACCATGATCATGCATTTTCACAATTTTTGTTCACATGTTTCCTCTTAGCCAAATCACTTCAAATTTTGCATGAATGATCCCTTGTATGTCTAATTGATGTATGAAGTTTCTTGGAATTAATCTTGCTGTTTTCCATTTGATTGTGAATTTTCTTCCATACTTGGTCATTTGTTGACTTTTTGTGCTATGCCTTGCCAAATCTTTTGTGAAATTCTCAAATCTTATTGTATGGTCATGAATTTCATATGTGATAACTAGACACTTCAAGCTTTGCATTGGTGTTAATCTCATTCATTTCTCTTCTGTTTTCAAATTGATATGATTTTTTGAAGTTGACCCATGCTTGTTGACTTTCACCATGCTTACTTGAATTTGGTTTGACTTCATGATTTTACTTGACTGCCTTCCTCTCATCCAAATGCATTGAAATTTGACATGCTTACCATGTTAGATGTTAGGATTGAGTGTGATTTATTTCATGATTTTTAAAAATGTTTGGGTTGACTTTTGAATGAAGTCTTTGCTATTGACTTTTGTATGCTTCTCTTGCCATGCTTTGCATCCTTTTGCATATGAAATGACCATGATGCATGATTTTATTATGAATCCAATTGAGAATGCTTCTTGAATGTTTAGACTTGGTTTGAGTTGACTCTTCCTTGCTGCCTTGACTTTTTCTTTCATCTTTGACCCTAGGCTAGTCCTAGTGGTCTTCTAAGCTTATGTTGAGTTCATCTGTTTCAGGTTGAGCACCAATGCCCCAAAGACCTTTCAATTTTGATTGAGTTGGTTTGTTTATCATGTGCTAACACTTTGTTTTGTAGGTGACTCATATGCTTGAGTCTTTGTGCCTTGCACAATTGGTCCCTCTGTGGTTGACTATTGGGTTATTTTCTCTTGGTTTTGATTGTTGAACTGTTTACTAATTGGTTTGACTTTTTCAGGTACTTTAGTTGCCTAAGTTCTTTGAACTTGCTTGCTTTGCTATTTAGCATTTGCTTTGAGGTATAAACCTTTCTTCTTCATGTAGTCTGGAGACCCGGTCTGTTATTTGACCGGGCAAACTGTCTGAAGTCCTCCTTAAGAGGCAATGCCTGTGTTTGTTTATATTTGTCCCAAGCAGGAAAAGTCCTTCAAGTAAGGCAATTGGTGGAAGGTAGGGATAAGCAATCTATCCCCCACTATTCAGTGTGTCCTCTCTTTGCTCCCATTACATGGTTGAAGCAATGAGATAAAAACCCAAGATCTAATCGAGTCAACAATGTGGAGAGAGTTCCTACTTTCTGAACTCCCACACTTTCTTTGATGCTCTCTCTTATCTGAGATTGAAGCAATGAGGCACACCCCTCATCTCCTTTTCATCTGCTTCACCTGAGCCCCTCAATGGCCAGGTTAAGAGCGACCTTCACCCATTTCAGAGGACTTTTAAAGTCAAACCCTCTTGTGTGAGCCCCCATTGTTTGGCTATAGAGTGTGTTGTTTGATATTCATTGCTTGATTGATTGCTTCATATGCACTTGTTTGCCTGTATGTTATGCATCTATCATCATCATCAATTGCCATTAATGCATGATCATCTCATTTGTTTTGTGATGCTATCATTGTTGTTTGCCCATTGAGGACAATTGTAAGTCCATTGCTTTGGCATTTGCTCCTGTGAGATGGAAGGGTAGAGTGTAAGACCTCATTGGTCACTCATATCTTCTGTTTTATCTGTTTGTATGTGAGGATACAGTTATAAGTCCCTGTAAGTTGGCATCTGTTATCCTGTGATCATAATTTGATCTGTTTGATTTGTATGTGAGGATACAGTTATAAGTCCCTGTAAGTTGGCATCTGTTATCCTGTGATCATAATTTGATCTGTTTGATTTGTATGTGAGGATACAGTTATAAGTCCCTGTAAGTTGGCATCTGCTTTCCTGTGATCATAGTTTGTTTATCTGTTTGTATGAGAGGTTGCAATTATAAGTCCCTGTAAGTTGGCATTTGCATACCTGTGATCATATTGTTGCTTTTGTTCTTGTATGTGAGGATCCATTGTAAGTCCCTGTGATGTGGCATTGGATATCCTAGGACCATACTGTGGAGTTAACCTAAGTCCAGACAGATTGGCAGTTGACTTCCATGTTTCATTCTTGTTTTCTTCTGTGGAGATTAGTGTAAGTCCATTGAGTGGCATCTGATATCCATTTCTGTTTTAGGAGACTGGTGTAAATCCATCTATTGGTATCCGGTATCCGCTTTTATTTCTTTGCTTGTGGAGATTAGTGTAAGACCATTGAGTGGCATCTGATATCCCGTTTCATTTTAGGAGATTGGTATAAGCCCATTGATTGGCATCCGGTATCCGCCCTTCTTTGCTTTGTTTGTTTATTATTATTAATTGCTATTCCAAAGGACACACTTGAATCATCTCCCATATGATCTCAAGAAGTGAACTTTCTAAGAAGTTTTACTATCCATCCTCATCCATTCATCATTCATTATGTCCTAGACTTTTCACACTATACCTTTCAAACTTGACATAAGTGTTGTGCAAACATCTTCATGTTTTTCTAACTAAAAACCTGGACTCAAGTCCTTGACCTTTTTTTCAAACTTCATTTCATAATACTTCTTTTGAATCAATCTTAATCATACTCTGACTTCACATTTTCATAATCACAATCAATTAACATCACTCATTCACTTGTTTTGGCTTTGTCCATTAATCTTTTCATGCATTAGCCATAGGTTTCAATTATCTTTGTGGTTGATGTAAATCTTGCCTATCCTTAGTGAGTCGACAGTAAGACTTCCGTACTTCAAACAGGGCTAACCCCTCAAGTACGTCGAAGCTATCCTCGCATGGTGGATGTTGTTTTTGGTCGAGTGTTCTCCCATTGATAATGAAAAGCCTCAGTGCTTGTGTTTAAAACTGAATCCACCAACTTTTGGAAATCTTTTAGCCGAACTACGGCGTTCTGATCCTTACCTTTGATGGAAGGTACGTAGGCAACGGGTTCATCCGTTCGAACCCAATAACACAAAAATAACTAACTTGTATATTCTTTTCTCATCATCCCAATCATGTTTGCACAATCTTTATGTCATAACAAATAACAATCTTTTACAACAAGTGTGAAAAGGGCTCCCTAGGAGTACCTAGGACGTAGTGGGTGCCTAACACCTTCCCATTGCGTAATTTACCCCTTACCCAGACTCTCTGATCTTTTTATTAGTTTTCTATGTGTAAAACTTCTTAGGCTTTTGTTCGCTTTTTAGCCAATCCTTTGGATAAATAAAAGTGCGGTGGCGACTCGAAATTTCAATGTATCTCATAGCTTATGATTTAATCGATAGATCATATAGCGACGAATACACCGCTACACAAAGCGATACAATTCTTCGGACCAAGCTCTTTCCTTCCCTTCCTATGAATCTTGCGCCAAGCGCGGACCATCCTGCCCTTCAAGTTTTGGGGATCTTTACCCTCTTGAAAGAACACACCTTCCAACGGAATATTGTTAGGTTTATCCTTTAAGAGGAACCCAAGCTGACGACGTGCCAAGATAAGGTTGTAGTTAATCCCACCGCATGTACCAAGAAGAGCCACATTGGAGAATTCACCACAAGAATCAATAATCTGCACACCATCATACACACAGTTATACCAAAAGATATCATCATTAGTGAGAGACATAAGTCTCGTGGACCACCGTAGACATCCTTTGTTCTCCTTGAAGGCGAGCGTCTGTGGTAAGTGCGAAATAAACCACTTGTACAACAGAGGCAAACAACACAAAATGGTACCACCACCCTTTGCATTCCTCATATGCAAAGAGAAATAAGTGTCACCCAATAGAGTCAGAACGAGATTAAGAGTAGAGAAAATCCTAACGGCGTTCACATCCACAAAATTGTCGATGTTAGGGAATAACACTAGCCCATAGATGAGAAGCACAAATATGGCCTCAAAGGCATCCTCACTCATGGACTTTCCAAACAAAGTAGCTTGAGCGATGAGGAAATCAGATGGAAGACCTTGAATTCCACCTTTGGTAGTCATATGAGCACCAATGTCAGATACATCTATGTGCAACAGATCAACAATCTCTTGGGAAGAAGAAATTCTCTCCAAGCCACTGAACGACAACTGATCCAAGATATGTATACCCACAATATAGGCATACTCCTCAAGGGTAGGCAAAAGCTGGAAATCCGAGAAAGTGAAACAACGGTACAAGGGATCATAGAACTGCACCAACACACTCATCAGACCTTCATCCACCTGAGTAGCAAGAATAGATAGAAGCTTCCCATGGCGGGCTTTGAACTCCAAGGGATCTAATACATAGGATGTCAAACTCCTTAACTCTTTCAAGTCAGGTTGTCTGAAACTATACTTCTTCGTATTCCTTCTTTGCTTATCCATGTCTAAAAATTTGCAAATAGACCTCTTAAGTTCCTTGAAAATTTTCTCATTGTTGATGATATGGATGCAAATGGATGCATGAATGCATGGATGCAACAATCACACTCAAGGATCAAGCAAGTCACACCACGCAAAGGTCACGGGATGGTTAAAGTCATCCTTAATATCAATCATCCATTTTGGTGGATTATGGTTTACACCTTTTCAAAACCCAAGTTCCATTGATATTAAGGATATACGAGAATGGATCAACCGCGAATCAAGGGTTTGTTACAAGTCACGAGCATGGAGCCTTTGTTAAGAACCACCCAATGGAAGTGTACTATGGTTAAACCTGACAATCATGTTCTACAAGAGGTTCCCATAGTCATCATCTCATCTTTCAGATATTATCGGATAAACGACTACACATATTCCAAAAATATTCTCAAGAGGGACTCTTATGAGTGTATTATTGCGTAACAAGCATATCAAATCTTACACTTGAACAATCTTTGCACTACATCCTACAATAGGCCAAGATGGGATAGGTAATCTAAGGTCCTTGGCTTCTAAGGTCTATATTGGAAAGAGTAATGCCTAACCACGACTACTCGTGTGACATTATTGATCCCAACAAAACCTCCACCAAGTGAATGGGCTTGCAAGTCAACTTGCTAAGGAATAACTCCACACATGTCAACAAGACTATGCCATTCTCCTATCATAAGTGCACTCGAGTTCGGGTATAGAACTCATCTCACAAGAGACCACCAAGCACACAAGCAATTGATATATCAAGCAATTCATACATTACAAACAATACATTAATCCCAAATTTGCACAAAAATATGTCACAAATAATATAAACATACAATACAACAAAGGCAAAAAGTAGGCTAAACCCACTAGGAAGGTTATAGTCCCCAACAGAGTCGCCACTTTTCTGTAGCGGGGTATTCATCACAAAGGTAGGATCAAAACCTCGTAGTTCGGGGTAAAAATCTCAAAATATGGGTGAATTGATTTGACAAAAGCCTTAAGGTCTTTTGTTATCAAAGGGAGAAAACTCAACCTAAACCAACAATCCACCATGTGAGGAGAGCTTCAACATACTAGTGAGGGATCCACCCTATAATAAGTATGGAAGACTTATAGTCCAATCACTAAGGATAAGGTGAGGTTTACGTCATCCACTATGATAACTCAAACCTATGGCTAATGTTTATGAAAAGGTTTTAACAAAGGTGGCCATTGGAACCACAAAAACAACTTGAGTGAGTTGTATTTACAAGTTAAAAGTATTCACAAAATGAAGTCAAAGTCGACTTAAGATTCAATTCAAAATAAGTATTAATGAAAAGAGTTTGAAAAATCAAAGGCATAATGCCTAGGTTTCTAGTTTTGAAAACAATGTCAATGTTTGCACAAAATGAGTTTGGCTTGGGTTAGAGTGGAGAGAAGAAGAGAAGGGCTAGTCCTAAACATGCAAAGATGAGAGAAGAGAATAAAACCCTTGGAGTTCCTTTCTTGAGATCATAAAGATGATCCAAGATGCTCCTTTCCTTTGGACTTAGCAATTAACTCAAGCAATCAAACAAATATTCAATCAAGCTCCTAGGATCTTCGAATTGGACTTGTCTCTCTCTTAAGTTGGATGGTCATGACAATGGTCCTTCTAACTAGCTCAAGTTTGGGATCCCTATCACACAAGAACAAACAATCAAAAAGTTCACAATGCAATAAGAAATGGACAAAGAGAGAGTTTAGATTATGGGTCCTTTCAAGTTATCTTCAAGATTAAGCATTCTAAAGGCATGAGGCCTAGTTGCTCTTCATCAAATTTAGCATTCTAAAGGCATGAGGCCTAGTTTCTCTTGAACTCCATTAAGCATAGGTGAAGTCCTAATTCTAAGTCCTTTCTCCTTTTTGCATTGGGTTCACACAAACAATGACAAAACAAGCACAATGCAATAGTATATTTACACAATAATATTCTCAAGTGAGCAAAAGGCAAATGGCATAAACATAAACATGACCTCAAATGAGCAAAGGGAAAAGACAATATGAATAAGTGAGCAAGAAATTAAATTGCATTAAAGTAAATTGCAAGAATTAAATGCTTGAATTAAAAGTTAGTAATTAGTAGTTAGTGTTAGTGTGCCATAAGGTAATTTAGCGCTATGTTAAGCAATCGTAAGTGGACTAATGTAGTAGTCACACCTATCTGAGGCCGGTCAATAAAACTATAGGAAAATAAACACAAGTTAGAGACCATGACTAGTAAGCCAAGCTCCTACAACTTGCCATGCCAAAAGAAAAGAAGAATGACCTTGTATGGATTTCAGGTTTTTTGCTTGACCAAGAAGCAACCTATCTTGGACACAAAGCAATTCACTTGATCTTTGATCAAGATGAATTTGATTTGGATCAAAGAAGGTTAAGCCCCTCATATGTCAAGGCTAACCAACAATCATTAACTCATTAGTCAAAAGAAAAAGATGAAGAAAGGAGATAAAGATAGAATATACAAAATGGAAATTCAAATGACATAACCAAAACACATTGATCAAACATGAATGGAATCAACATCAATGAATGGTACACAGAAGTGAAATGAAGATTAGAAGTCAAGAAAGGTCACACATATTTTTGGTATTTTTTTTGAATTAAAATAATACATAAAATAAAATGGACAAATCATGGTCAAACATCAAATCCAATTCAAATCAACTTGGATAAGTCCAATTGGATCATCATAAGTCTAACATGGTCAAACTAGGTTTGACAAATTTTTTTCAACATTTTTTGAAAACAAAAACTATTTTAAAACAATTAAAAATGAAGAAAAATAACACAAATAGACTAAAATCTCAAATAAATCTCAAATCAATTAAGAAATTGATGAGAAGATTTTTCATAGACTTATCATCATCCATATGTATTAAGAAAATATTTTTGGCATTTTTGAATATCAAAAAGTATTTTAAATGAATTAAAACTATTAAAAATAAAATAATTCACAAAAAATATTAAATGGAATCACAAAAATAATTAAAAATCATATTATGAAACTAGAATTTAAGAGAAAAAATTTGCAATTGGTCCCATATTTTTGTGATTCCAAATAAAAGAGTTATGAATTTTTGAAAATAAATGGAAAAAAAGAAAAATAAAATAAAAATAAAAAATATGAAAAAACCACAACGCTCTGATCCAGTTTCATTAATTGACGTGGATAATCTAAAGGCCATAAAGCGCACGCTCATTGTGTTCCCCAGTCAAACGCGAAGCAAACACAATTAAATAAAGTCAAACATAACAAATGCTGAGATTAGATCATAGCAGTTGGATCCAATGGACATGAGGCCATCCACGTGGGGACGGTGGTGGAAACCACCATCTTCTCCGGTGAGCTCACTAAATTCGGCCACCAGTTGCAGGTTTTGCAACCTCAACCAAATAAAACGATCTTTGTACCAAATTAAACTTGGGGTGATGTACATCACCCCTGTAACTGAACACACTGAAATTCACCGTATTTTCGACTCCGATTTCGCATGCATTTTAGTTGTTTTAGTATTATTTTGTTATATTATTACTATGTTTCCCTTTTTTTTCCAGGTTTTCAGTCTAATCGGAGCCCCGATCGAGAAAAGGAGTGAAAACGAGCTAAAAACCCTAAAATTTAGCATTTTACACTTGTGGCTCCCACTGTGGCTGGCGCCATGGGTCCAGCCATGACGTGTCACAACTCAACTTCCCTTAACTGCCATGTTCCCCACTACCTCCACTTGGGCGCCACACTTTGCTCTTGTGGTGGGCGCCATGGGGTTGTGGCGGGCGCCACAAGAAGAAAAGTTTTCCCTCCCAATTTCAAACTGAAGGGCATCCTTGTCTTTTCCATTATTTTACTTGCCTATAAATAGAGACTCGAATTCATTTGTTTAATCATCCAAACTTAGAGCAGATGCAAACTTAGAGCAAACTTAGTTTCACTTAGGCATATATTCAGTATTTTAACAGTGGTAATCACTTCGCATTGAGGTGTTACTACAATTTTGTAATCAAGTCTGTGATCGAGTCTATAATCGAGTTTGGAACACTTTGGAAGGAAGTTAATCCTGCCGCCATTTTCATTTCCGCTTCGCATTTTATTCAACCCTCCGATTGGAGAAGGTTTTTATTGCTTGCCTTTATCTATTTTATTTTCCCGCACTGTCATTACTTTATTTATTTCTCGCACTCGCTTTACTTTATTTATTTCTCGCACTCGCTTTACTTTATTTATTTCTTTCACTCGCTTTACTTTTATTTATTTCTCGCACTCGCACTACTTTTATTTACTTTCCTCACTCGCACTATTTTTATTTACTTTCCGCACTCGCACTACTTTTATTTACTTTCTGCACTCGCACTACTTTTATTTAAATTAAAATGCACCTTTACTTTACCATGTCTAACTAAACCTATAAGGTTAGAATGTAAGGATCGTAATTGAACCGATAATCCGTACAATTGTTCGTAGAAATACTTAAGGGATATTTTGACTTTCAACTTAAGTTTTCCCGTACTTAAATTCTGTTGGGTAAGATCGAAAGCCGTCCAACGTCCTTTTAAACTTAATTGTTTTTAACTATTTCAAAAACAGCGAAAGCGCTTTGTTTAGTTCATTAGGAGTTTTTAACTTAAGAAGAAAAGTGATTTTAAAACTATTTTCAGACGCGTTTATAAGTTTAGAGTCTGGTTCGTGAGAACCTCTTTTGGTTAAGAAATCCAGGTTAAAATACTTTTCAACTTAGTCAAGATACTATAGTTCTTAAAATTAGGTTTACTACTCTAACGCAATGCGCGCCTTTTTATAAGTGACAATAAGAGGGTTTGATTAGGGAGTACAACTCGGTTCTGAATACGCGAAAGCGACAGTTCCTATTAAATTGGTTCTTTTCAAAGTAGGAAACACTGCCCATAAGTAGTTCTATTAGCAAGTACTTGGATTATTAATTGATTATGTGAATTACATTTGAGCCTGTCTTTATCAATTGAACTTATTCAACACTTTACTTTTCATTGCACACTCTAAAAACCCCTTTTTTGATTACCTTAGATAAACACCATAACAATAGATAACGATAGATTGACACTTGGTCTCTGTGGATTCGACAATCTTTTATATTACTTTGACGCGTTCGTATACTTGCGAAAAGCATGCATCAAGTTTTTGGCGCCGTTGTTGGGAACCAATTTCGTCAAATTTCGTACCTTGTTGTTATATCGTTTAAACTTAGGTTATTACCCGCCGGTCAATGCGAAGAAGTCGCAGCACCGGAAGCTTAGTATACCCTCTGGCGGAACCTGAACGTTACGCTCGCGCACGTTTATTCTTCCATAGAATTAGGAGAACTATGGCCGAAGATCAAAACCAAAGACCTCTTAAGGACTTCGCCCAACCATCCAATGAAGAACCTAGTTCTAGTATAGTAAACCCAACCATCCAAGCTAATAATCACTACGCCAAAAATGACTTTTAACAGCGCATCTTAGACAGCGCTTTTAAAAGAAAGCGCTGTCTAAGGTTAAAATTAAAATAAAACACGGAAAATGTTCCAAAAAAATAATGAAAGCGCTGTCTAAGGGGGGGTCTTAGACAGCGCTTTCTAAAAGCGCTGTCTAAGACCCCCCTTAGACAGCGCTTTTAGAAAGCGCTTTTAAATATAGACCTTAGTCAGCGCTTTTGATAAAGCGCTGTCTAAAGTCTTTAAATTAAAAAAAAAATTAAAACCAAAAGCGCTGTCTAAGGGGGGGTTTAGAAAGCGCTTTTGGAAAGCGCTGTCTAAGGCATACCTTAGAAAGCGCTTTCCACAAAAGCGCTGTCTAAGGTCTAATTAAAATAAAATTTCAGACTCCATTTCAATTTTCGTTCTCTGTTCTTTTGTTTTCCCTCCTGCGAACGTTGAAACCCTATCAGTTCCTCTTCTCTAGCTAAACCACAAAACGCCATAAATTCCTCTTGAAACCTAACCCTAAGCTCCAATCAAGCCAAACGTTGAATCGAAGGTTGCAGCGCAAGGAGATCCTTCGAAGTGGGGGTTTGCTCTTGCGAACGTTGAATCGAAGGTTGCAGCGCAAGGAGATCACTTGAATACGGTACGTTCTGCTCTAATGCTCTTCCTCTTCTTCCATCTTTTGAACTTGTTGTGAATTCTCTGGTAACCACCATTGTTACATTGGAAGAAGCATTGATCACTGGAAATGTGAAAGTGATTCTCTCTGGTGGTTGTTTTGGTGAGTCATTGAGGAAAGAAATCCATTTCTGATCCTCATTGAGAAGAGGATGACCCGGGAATAAAGATGCAACATGTCCATCCGGACCCATACCTAGAAGCATGAGATCAAATTTTGGTAACCCATTGGTTGATGTGGCTATCACATTGCTAGTAACCAAGCGTCTAAGGGTTGTCTCATAAACATCTGCTGCTCCATCAGGTGGTAGGGAATCATCAATAGAATAAACATTGAGAGGGGGAATTGGCACCTAACAGAAGAATGTGATTAGAATAAGAGACATCATTAAACTTAGCACCTATGATATTGTAATAAACAAAGCACATGAATTAACTACCTTGGAGAGAAATCCATCATTGGCAAGCTTATAATTACTTTCTAAGTTATCCTTTGGGACAACCCTCTCGTCAACCCAGAAAACATGCCATTTTGACCAATCTATGGTTTCAGCATATGGCGAATCAACCAATTTCCTGAAATCGAAACATACAATTTTTTTTGACAAAGCGCTTAATGTTCCTAAATTGCTCGATTTAATTTGCTTATATTCAAGATTAGAGAGACAAATTTTACATTGATAATACTCACCTAAGGTACTTGATCAAAGATCCACCAGACAAAGCAACCGTGAAAGCACCTCTTTCTTTGGTAAACTTGGTAGAAAGTTGAGCAACATCATAAGCCAAGGACACAGCAAGATGTTCCTTACTGAAAACCTCAACATTCTTATAACCCTTTTCCCACTTAAGTGATGCCTCTATTTTCCCCACACATCTATTGGGTGAAAACACTTTATTATTCTTCCTTAGAGGATGATAAACAATTTTGTTCCCAACTTGTGTTGGTAAAATTGATGTCCTTAGTGATAGTGGATTTGGTTTTTGTGCACAAAATAAACTACTTTGGAGAGTGCATGAATTAGACAAATGTAGATTGAAATTAAGAAGTTAGTTAGAAATGAAACTATTAGTTGTAAATTCAAATTGAAATGTAAATGTTAATGAATCACTTATGAATAACAGCGAACACGAATACACTTCCATTTTTCGGTTTCAATCATTGAACGTGTTTGAAGAATCGTACGTGTCTCGACATTTGGGTGTTGACTTCGTTTTTCGTTTCTACTATTCTTCATTTCTTGCGATATGTTCTTCAATATTTCTTCATTTCTTCGTTTCTACTGTATAATCTTGTTGAGAATGTTGAGAATGTTTATAATCTTGTTGAGAATGTTTATAATCTTGCGGTAGTTTACTAATGTTGAGAATGTGCATAATCTTGTTGACTGAGTTTAGTGTATTATTCTTGTTGAAGTTGTTTTGCTTCATAAAAACTGAGTTTAGAAGTTGACAATAGAAAAATGTTGATGTTTGTAAGGAAAACAATAAGGTACATTGTTGTTGTTATGTTTGATTAGAAAACTGAGTTTGTAAAAACTGAGTTCATAAGGTACATTGTTATAGAAAAATTAACATGTTATAGGTATAGTTATAGGTATATTGTAATAGAAAAAGTTTGATTCTTGTAATATAAAAAATGAAAGTGATGAGGTAATTAAAGTTGGTATATTGGCGTATCGGATACGTTATTGAAGTTTATATTAACATTGGTTATGTATAGGTTTTTGAAGTTTAAAATGAATTGAACTTTATAATTGTTAGGATATTCAAAGATACTACCTTAGTTATGTATTTTCGTCTGGATTAATTGTTTACTTTAATAAGTAGGAAAACCATGGATAAAACATGGATCTGTGCCGATCGAATGACCAAAGAGTACGAGAGTGGGGTTGCAGAATTCGTTAAGTATGCTGTTCAACACGCTGAAAACCCCAGACGAATGCATTGTCCTTGCTTGCGTTGTTGTTATATTGGTAAGGTTGACGCACATGGATTGAAATCGCATTTGCTGAGGCATGGAATTGATCAAAGTTATCAGTGTTGGATATTTCATGGTGAGAAAATTAACGAGAATGTTGAATCGAGTGGAAAAAGTAATACGACCTATGCTTCATACGACAAAGACACGGAAACATACGATTGTGATCGAGTTGAAGAGATTGTAGAAGCACTGGAAGAAGATCTTCATGATTGTCCTGAAATGTTTGAGAGGATGGTAAGCGATGCAGAGAAACCGTTGTACAAAGGTTGCACTAAATTCTCAAGACTTTCTGCGGTATTAAAGTTGTACAACTTAAAGGCGGGCAATGGATGGTCGGATAAAAGTTTCACAGAGTTGTTGGCCCTTATGAGAGAAATGCTACCGGATGATAATGTTCTTCCTAATCGAACCTATGAGGCAAAGAAAATGTTGTGCTCTATTGGCATGAGCTATGATAAGGTACATGCTTGTCCTAACGATTGCATTTTGTTTCGTAACGAATATGCAATGTTAACTGAGTGCCCTAAATGCGGTTTGTCTCGATATAAGAAAAGATTATCTCCCGCAAAAGTCTTATGGTATTTTCCGATAATTCCGAGATTTAGGCGCATGTTTCGTAGTGAAACCGATGCAAGACATCTTACTTGGCATGCAGATGAAAGAATTATTGATGGAAAGTATCGGCATCCGGCTGATTCACCACAGTGGTCGAAGATTGATAATGATTATCCTGAGTTTGGATCAGAAGCAAGAAACCTTCGATTGGAATTATCTACTGATGGAATGAACCCACATGGTCTTCAAAGTATCTCACATACCACATGGCCTGTGATTCTTATGATTTATAACCTACCTCCGTGGCTATGTATGAAGCGTAAGTACATGATGTTATCTATGTTAATCTCTGGGCCTAAACAACCAGGGAATGACATAGACATATACTTGACACCTCTGATCGAAGATTTAAAGATTTTGTGGGAGAACGGTGTGGAGGTTTATGATGGATATAGGAAAGAAAGTTTCAATTTGAGGGCGATGTTGTTTGGCACAATTAATGATTTTCCAGCATACGGGAATCTATCTGGGTATAGCATTAAAGGTCAACGTGCGTGTCCTGTTTGTGAAGACGGAACCGATACGATTCGATTGGAACTTTGCCAGAAGAATGTGTTTCTCGGTCATCGTAGATTCTTACATTCTAAACATCACTACCGTGGGTGGAGAAAAGCATTCAATGGAGACACCGAACATCGTAGAGCTCCACCCGCATTGTCAGGTGAACAAGTTTTTGAAAAGGTGAAAGATGTGCGTACTGAGTTTGGCAAGCCTTTTGCACATAAGATTGTGAAAGGTGGGTGGAAGAAAAGGTCGATATTTTTTGAATTGCCATATTGGAAGTCTTTGTACGTGAGACATTTTCTCGATGTTATGCATATTGAAAAAAACGTATTTGAAAGTGTTATCGGTACATTACTCAATATAAAAGGCAAGTCTAAGGATGGCCTTAAAGCAAGGGAGGACATGTTAAAAATGGGAATGAGAACTGAATTAGCACCCGTGAAGAAAGGAAGACGAACATATCTACCACCTACTGCTTTTACTTTATCTAGAAAGGAGAAAAAATTTTTGTGTAAGTCTCTGAGTGAAGTTAAGGTTCCAGAAGGATACTCATCTGATATCAGAAGACTTATTTCTATGAAAGACCTCAAGTTGAAGAATTTGAAGACACATGATTGCCATGTTATAATGGAACATTTTCTACCGATAGGTATACGTTCTATTTTGCCAGAAAAAGTAAGAAGTGCCATAACTAAATTGTGTTTTTTCTTTAGGTCAATTTGTAGTAAGGTGATCGATCCTGAGATCTTACCAACACTACAAAAAGAGATTGTAATTACCTTGTGTGAGCTTGAAATGTATTTTCCTCCGTCTTTTTTTGACATAATGGTTCATTTAGTTGTTCATCTTGTGAAAGAGACACAGTTGTGTGGACCAGCTTATATGAGATGGATGTACCCTGCTGAACGGTATATGAAAATATTAAAAGGGTACGTGAAATCCCGAAGTCGACCAGAGGGTTGTATTGTTGAACGATACATTGTTGAAGAAGCTGTTGAGTTTTGTACTGAATATTTGTCTAACGTTCAATCGATTGGACTCCCCAGAGCTCAGATTTTCGACAAAATGGAAGGTAAAAAATTAATTGGGAATAAAATTGTGACAATATCAAGGGATGAACGGGATCAAGTTCATTTGTATGTTCTGCACAATAATAATGAGGTTGAGCCATATGTTGAAATGCACAAGGATGTACTCCGAAGGTTAAATCCGAACAGAAATGAAAATTGGATAGTTGTAGAGCACAATCAAAGTTTCATACAATGGTTGAAGGATCATATTTATTTGAAGCGCTCTTCAGATCCTTCTTCGGTAACAGAAAGGTTGAGATGTTTGGCATATGGTCCAAGTTTGCATGTGTTTTCTCATAGCGCATATTCAATTAATGGATACACATTTTATACCAAAGAACAAGATGATAAGAGTACTATGCAAAATAGTGGTGTCACCGTGCTAGCTGAAGCAATGCATATATCAAGTATGAAGGACTTAAACCCCAAATATGCAAATTTATCATATTTTGGAGTTATTGAGCACATTTGGGTGTTTGATTACGAGAAGTTTCAGATTCCCATCTTTGGTTGCAAGTGGGTGAATAGTAGTGGCATATGAATGGATAAGTCTGGATTTTTGCAAGTTGATCTTACTAGGGTGGGGTACAAAGATGAACCTTTTATTCTAGCATCTCAAGCTAAACAAGTGTTCTATGTGAATGACCCGAAGAGTACAAAATGGTCTATAGTGCTTTTCTCTAACAAAGTGACTGATGATAGCGGTGTCGATCAATGTGATATTGATGTTGAGAATGAGTCATGCATTAGACGGAATGAGTTGAATAGAAATGATGAAGTTGAGGATCTTATACCGGATGAGTCATATATAAGAAACGATCATAATGAGGGAATTTGGATCAATTCATCCGTACGCATTGCTAAGAAACAAGTGATTAATATTCCAACAAAGAAAAGAAAGAGATGTTAGTGACTTAGGTTAATTATCCATGGTTTCTTTATTTTTTTTTTCAATTGTTTTGATTATAAGTTATATGTGATAATGCATGATTTCATTATATTTTTGTTTTCAATTGCTTTGATTATAAGTTATATCTGATAATGCATGATTTCTTTATTTTTTTGTTTTCAATTGCTTTGATTATAAGTTATATCTGATAATGCATGATTTCGTTATATTTTTGTTTTCAATTGCTTTGATTATAAGTTATATCTGATAATGCATGATTTCTTTATTTTTTTGTTTTCAATTGCTTTGATTATAAGTTATATTTGATATTTGATGGTTTCCTTGGTTTATTACAGGTTAGACATGGCTGATGACCAACATGAGGAAGTTAGTAAAAAAGTATCCGCGGAAGAAGAAATTCGAAGAGGCATCACAGTAATGAGAAGGGTGGTCCAAGGAAGATCTCGAGGCATCATACTAGATGTCTATTGGAACAACCAGGGACAGCTTATAGAACCTAATAGGCATACCTTAACTAGTTTTATCGGTGCACTAGTAAGGAATGAAATTCCCATTACATGTGATGATTGGAGAAACAAAGAGCTGAATGAGTCCAAAGAAAAAATTTGGAGTGAGATAAAGGTACAATCATTTGGCCCTTAATTATACGGTATCAATTATGTTTTTTCAATTACCGATACTAATTATCAATCTGTATGTTTTTCTTAGCGATGTTTTAACATCGAAGAAGAAAGAAGAGGTTTTTGTATGAAATTGGCCGGAAAGCTTCTAAGAGGGTTTCGGACATTTTTATCATCCAAGTTCCTTAAGGATGCGGATGGTAATTTTGTGGATGCGGAGCTTCCTAAAAAATATGAAAGTTTGATATCGGCTGAAGAATGGGAAGCTTTCAAATCCAAAAGACAAGACCCGGTTTTTCAAAGAATAAGTGCTACAAATCGGGAAAGAGCATCAAGTCCCGCATATCCGTACCGAAAAGGACGTGTCGGATATGGACGCTTAGAACAATCCATGGTAAGTATTTATAAATTGCGATAACAAATTTGTTCATCATATATTAGTTTTATCTGATCAAATTGTATGACTTAATGTGTAGCTGCAGAAGGAGGAAAGTTCAGAAACATCTCTTCCTGCACATGTTTTGTGGAAGGAAGCCCGTGTGGGCAAATCTGGAGTTCCTCAAGAAGAAGTTTTACACATATACCAGAAATGTGTAAGTATAACATTTTTTCATTAATTGAATAACATTTTTATACACAAATATTTGACAAGTATACGGTATTCATCTGATTTTTCAGGAGGAGCTATCTCAGTCTTTATCTCCCGATGATACTAAGGGCATACTTAGTCGGGCATTAGATGTCCCTGAGTATTATGGTCGGGTGAGGGGTAAGGGATTTGGAGTCACTCCGACCTCCCTGAGTATTAAAAAAGGAAAGGCTCCTAGTAATCGGGAGCTTCATGCAAGATTGGAAGCCATGCAAGCTGAGCTTGATGCATTGAGGAGAGAAAGAGAGGCTAGCGCATCAACAGTATACAGAGATGCTTCGGACAAAGACAGTATCAACTGTACCTTTCAGCCGAACATTCCAGAGGTAATTACATATAATTGTCTTAAATTGAACTATTTGCTTAAATTATGTATTTGACATATATACACATTAACGATTTCTTGTTATTATTGGTTTTAGGGAATTTCCCATTGTCAGCTGTATTTGTCGTCACCATACTATCGGATGGTTGGCAAGGGAAAAGTGCATAACGTTAGCGGAGTATTACTCCACACTAGAGAGCTCCCTGCTGGATGTTTGAAGGTATCAGTTGATATTGCAGTTGAGCCGAATGCAGCATTACCATATCCTAGCGATGATTCGGATGCAACAACGGTGCACGAAGCAGTAGGTTCGTTTGTTGCATGGCCGACAAACCTCATATGCGTAGGATATGAGGTATGCTTAAAACTTATGTTAACTTTAATGTGTATATTCAAAGTTTAAAATTTATGCTTAAAATTTTACTTACATATTTTCCTTGGTTATGTTAAATAGACTCCCACAAAATCCAAATCAAAAGATAATGCGATTCCACGGCATACCGAGTCCACGGTTTCAAGAAAAGAGGTAATATACAATTATATGACATATATTCATGGAAGTTGTTACATTCTTAATTTGATCTAACTATTTATATGACATGTAGCTTCAAGAAAATGAGGTTAGCAATGCCTCCGCACAACAAAAAAAGGAGGTTAGCAACGCCTCCGCACGGGTAAAAAGTTCTGGTGCTAAGAAGACCGTAGCTAGGAAAAAAACTACCACCAAGTATAGGTCGTGCCTCAGGACATTTCTAGAGATGACCGATATACCGACCGGAGGTGTTCGGACCCTACATATGGAGGTAGGGATTTTCGGCTTTGATTACGACCAAATGATTGGTAATGAAGACTTCATGCAAGTTTTTAGTCATGAAGAAATCGGCGTCACCGTTGTCAATACATATATTAGGTAAATCCGGTCTACTTTGTTTTATTAATTAAACAACTTATGTTAATGATGTTTACTTTATGTTAATTCGGTTTACTTTATGTTTCAAAAGAGGTGTTAATGATGTTTTTATATTAGGTTTTTGTATGACAAATTGATGCGCCCCAATGGTTTGGACGTGTCATTCGGATTCTTAGCACCCGCGACCGTCAACTTAGTTTTAATCTTAAGTAGACCGGATACAGGACGGAGTACGTTCTTCGGATCCTCATGGACAATAAAGATGCGGAGAAGTTGTTTTTTATACCGTTTAATACCGGGTTAGCATTTCATTCTAAATTCATCTATTATAATTATTTTCCAAGTTACCATCTAACATTTGCCTAATCATTACAGTGGACATTGGTTGTTGCTCGCAATCAATCCTATCCGAGAAATTGTGTATTATCTTGACTCGTTAGAAAATGATTGGACAACATACCCGGATATGAAGGTCCTAATTGACACGTAAGTGAGAATGTTCAAAATTTTTCTTAGTTTATGTGAATTGTTCTAATTGCTTCATTTTTATTTTATTAGCGTCCTACAAGCTTTTCGGGCCTAACGAGATATCCAAACCTCAAGGAGGGGCGCCAACTCCATTACATGGATTAAAGTGGCGGTATATTTTTAATTACCACATTTTTTATTATATTAGTGATGACACTTGATAAAACTTAGGATTTATAATCCATATTTTTTTTTCATATGTAGTGTCCTCAACAACGTAATCAAATAGATTGCGGGTATTTCATGTTGAGGTTTATGCGAGATACTCTTGCTTTGGGCCGATTAAAGATTCCCACCGATGTATGTATTTCTAACTTATGAGTTATTTTTATATTTACACATATCTCATATAATTAAATAGTTGGAATTAATTCAAAATATGTTATATTATTATGTAGTACTTTGAGGAATTCAAGTGTGCATTTTATACAAAGGATCAAGTGGACGAAATCAAAGAGGAGTGGTGTCAATTCATGATAGAGCTCAATATTTGTTCATAAATTTGTGTAATTAATGTGTACATTTGTAGTATATGTAATGACTTGTAAATGTGTACATAAATTTGTATATATTTTGATACATTTAAGGCAAAATTGGTTTGAATTGGTATATATATATATTTGTTAGCGAAAAATTGGTAGAAAAAAGGCCAAAATGGCATATATAAAATGTGATAATTGTCTGTCAAAATCTGGTTGAAAACAGGTAGAAATTCTGGTTTATAAACCTGGAAAAAATGTGGTTTAAAACAAAAGCTTCAAAAATTTTCATATACCTTAGACAGCGCTTTTGTAAAAAGCGCTGTCTAAGGGGGGGGGGCTTAGACAGCGCTTTTTGAAAAGCGCTGTCTAAGGTATACCTAAAAAAATTAAAATATGAGGGTCTTAGAAAGCGCTTTTGGCCAAAGCGCTGTCTAAGGGGGTGGGGCTTAGAGAGCGCTTTTCAAAAGCGCTGTCTAAGGTATACTTAAAAAATTTAAAATAAGAGGGTCTTATAAAGCGCTTTTGGCCAAAGCGCTGTCTAAGGGGGGGGGGGGGGGGGGGGCTTAGACAGCGCTTTTAAGATTTAAAAAAGCGCTGTCTAAACCTTTAGCAGCGGAGGTTTAGACAGCGCTTTAAAGCGCTGTCTAAGGCTAAAAAAAGCGCTGTCTAAGGTCTTGTTTGTTGTAGTGAATTTCGAACTTAAACCCTCCCTGTTGCAACTAGTGCAACAAAGACAATTCGCAGGTCTCGCTACTGAGAACCCAAACCAACATTTAAAATTCTATCTCGAATTAGCAGACACTTTTAAAACCAATGGAGCTTCTCCTGAGGCAATCCGTTTGAGATTATTCCCTTTTTCCCTCAGAGATAAAGCCCTATCATGGTTAGATTCCTTTCCACCCAATTCCATTACGACTTGGGATAACCTTATAAGAGTATTCCTTGCTAGATACTTTCCCCCAAGTAAGACCGCCGTTCTTCGAAACCATATAACTAAATTTACCTAGAACCAAGGAGAATCGATGTTCGAAGCTTGGGAGAGATATAAAGAGCTGTTAAGAGCATGCCCACATCATGGTTTAGAAAATTGGTTAATCATTCAAACCTTCTATAATGGACTTCACTATAACACTAAGATTACCATCGATGCTGCCGCAGGCGGTGCGCTGATGAACAAACCTTACCCTAAAGCTAGTACCCTCATCGAAGATATGACTCAAAACCATCAATCATGGGGAGTCGAACGAGCGACATTTGAGAAGAAGGAAGCCCAATGAGGAGTACATGAACTAAACTCTATAGACATGATGCAAGCTAAAATGGACGCATTAGCCCTCAAAGTCGAGCATATATGCATAAACCCGAATACTGCAGCCGCAGTTTCGTCGGATTGTGAGATATATGGAACCAAAGGACACCAATCTGCAGAATGCAGTCTATTAAATGAAAACCACTCTAAGCAAGTAAACTACACCCAACGGAACCCATATTCGAATACTTATAATCCTGGATGGAGGAATCACCCGAACTTCTCCTATAAGAACAATAACCCAATCCAAAATAATGCACCTCCGAGACAAATAGGTTTTCAAGCCCCAAGACCAAATCAACCTATGCAACCTGTGCCACCAAAACCGAGCCTTGAGAAAATTATGGAAATTTTTATCACTGCTCAAACCCAACAAAACAAAGAGTTCATGAACCAAAACATTCATGTTAACTAACTGATTACTCAGTTAGGAACCAAGGTTGACCAAATAGTTACTCACACCAAGATGCTTGAAACCCAGATCTCTCAGGTAGCTTTAAACCAAGCCCCCCAGACCACACCTGGAGGACAGTTCCCTGGAACCTCAACAGAATCCGCGAGGGCAAGCCAATGCCATTACCCTACAAAGTGGGAACGCTTATGATGAGCCACCAAACCCAAGATTGAGTGACCCCAAAACTTCTAAGGAATATACCGAACCCACGGACAAAGTAAAGGAACCAGAGGAATCTGAAAAACAGGAAGGTCAAGAAAAAGGAGAAAAACCTAGATACAAAACTTACGTACCCCCGCCATATAAACCACCTATACCATATCCACAAAGACTTAAACAAACCCAGATCAATAACCAGTATCAGAAATTTATTAAGATTATAGAAAAACTTCACGTAAAAATCCCTTTCACATAAGCCATCACCCAAATACCTTCTTATGCAAAGTTTCTCAAAGACATCCTTACCAACAAACGTAGACTCGACGATTTGAAACCCTTGGAATGCAATTCTATTTCCGATAATAAGTTAGCCAAAAAAGATAAAGATCCTGGAAATTTCTGCATTCCTTGTCTTTTGGGAAGTCATGTCATCGGAAAATCTTTTCTAGACTTAGGAGCTAGTGTGAGCTTAATGCCTTTAGCAGTTTGTGAGAGGTTAAACTTAGGATAATTACAGCCCACTAAGATGTGACTTCAGTTAGCCGATAGATCTGTTAAGTATCCGATACGCATTTTAGAAGATGTCCCTGTTAGGATAGGTCAGTTATTTATCCCTATTGATTTTGTTGTCATGGACATCAAAGAAGATAATGATATACCAATCCTTCTAGGTAGACCATTCTTATCAACTGCAGGAGCCATAATAGATGTCAAGAGAGGAAAGTTGACCTTTGAGGTAGGTGACGAGAAAATAGAATTTATACATTTGAAATTTCTTATGGCACCTGTGATGGGAGACGCATGTTATGCCATAGATATCATTGATGAATGCATTAGGGAGTTAGAACAAGAAGAAATCATAAAAACAATTAAGTTTCCATCAACTCTCATACTGGAAGATGATGACTTTAGGAAACCCTACATCGATGATAACCTTTACGAATGTTTATCCCTTACCCCAGATCCTATGCCATGCCCTAGGAAACCAACCTTAGAACTTAAGGAACTGCCTAAGAACCTGAGATATGAGTTCCTCGATGAAGAGATGAATCGTCCAGTTATAGTCAGTGCTACCTTGAGCCAAGAGGAAACATACCAACTTTTAGACGTTTTACGAAGATATCCCTCAGCCTTAGGATGTAATATCTCTGACTTGAAAGGTATAAGCCCATCTGTATGCATGCATCGGATTTCGCTCGAAGAAGATTCAAAACCCTCCAGAGAACATCAAAGAAGAATAAACCCTATAATGAGTGATGTTGTTAAAAAAGAAGTTCTTAAGTTACTTGAGGCAGGTATAATCTACCAGATCTCGGATAGTAAGTAGGTGAGCCCTGTGCATGTAGTACCTAAAAAGGGAGGCATCACAGTCGTGCAAAACGATAAAGGCTAACATGTAGAAAAACGGACACAAGGAGGATGGAGGATGTGTATAGATTATAGAAAGTTAAATAAAGTAACTAGGAAGGATCATTTCCCTTTACCATTTATAGACCAGATGTTGGAGCGTCTAGCCAGACACTCTTACTTCTGCTATCTAGATGGATACTCAGGATTCTTCCAAATACCTATCCACCCCGAAGATCAAGAAAAAACTACCTTTACATGCCCTTATGGAACTTTTGCCTACAGACGAATGCCATTCGGCCTCCGTAACGCCCCAACCACTTTCCAACGCTGCATGATGTCAATCTTTGCAGATTACCTAGATGGTATCATGGAAGTATTTATGGATGATTTCTCGGTTTGCGGATTTGATTTCCAAAATTGTCTTGCTAACCTTGAGAAAATCCTGGAGAGATGCGTGGAGGTGAACCTTGTACTAAATTGGGAAAAGTATCATTTCATGGTGACCGAAGGAATTGTTTTAGGACATATAATTTCCGAAAAAGGTATAGAGGTAGATAGAGCTAAGATAGAAGTTATAGAGAATCTAAAACCACCAAAAACCATCAGAGAAGTCCGAAGTTTTCTTGGACATGCTGGATTCTACCAGCGTTTTATCAAGGACTTCTCCAAAATAACTAAACCATTAACTGGCCTTTTAATGAAAGATGCTAAATTCATTTTCGATGGAAAATGTAATGAAGCATTTAATCTTTTAAAGCAAGCGTTAATATCAGCACCTATTATGAAACCCCCTGATTGGTCAGAACCTTTTGAGATAATGTGCGACGCTAGTGATTATGCGGTTGGAGCCGTTCTAGGACAAAGGAAAGATAAAAAATTACATGCCATTTATTATGCCAGTAGAACCCTAGACGCTGTCCAACTTAACCACGCAACAACTGAAAAGGAATTACTCGCTGTAGTTTTTGCTATAGACAAATTTAGATCTTATCTAGTAGGAGCAAAAATTATAGTTTACACCGATCATGCTGCCATTCGTTACCTATTAAGTAAAAAGGATGCAAAGCCCAGGTTACCCCGATGGATTCTGTTACTACAAGAGTTTGATTTAGATATAAGAGATAAAAAAGGCACTGAAAATGTAGTAGCTGATCACCTTTCTAGGCTAGAACATCTAAAACCAGACTTAGTACCCATAAATGATGATTTTGCCTATGATAGACTAATAGCTAGACTAGAAACCATTAAAGACGATAGCCTAGGCCCTCATGAGCACTTCCAAAAATCCTTAGCAGTAAGTAACGTACCATGGTATGCAGACTTTGTTAATTACCTAGCTGCTGATATCGTACCCCCTGATCTTGACTACCACCGCAAGAAGAAGTTCTTCAATGATGTGAGAAACTTTTATTGGGACGAACCGCTCCTTTTCAAAAGGGGTAAAGGTGGCATTTTTAGCCGTTGCGTTCCAGAAGAGGAGGTAAAAAGTATAATTGAGCATTATCACTCTGCACCCTATGGTGGACATGCGAGCACCTCTAAGACATACACCAAGATTCTTCAAGCTGGCCTATTCTGGCCTACCATGTGGCGTGATGTCCATGCTTGCATTGTCAAAGGTGATAGATGCCAACGCACTGGAAATATTTCAAGGCATGACGAAATGCCTCTAAGAAACATTCAGGAAGTAGAACTCTTCGACGTTTGGGGTATAGATTTCATGGGACCTTTCCCACCATCCTTAGGAAACAGGTATATCTTAGTAGCTGTGGACTACGTGTCTAAGTGGGTTGAAGCTATAGTTTCACCCACAAACGACACTAGGGTGGTGATCAAGCTATTTAAAAACTATATATTCCCTAGATTTGGAACACCCCGTTTAGTCATAAGCGATGGAGGATCGCACTTCATATCGAGAATATTTGATAAAGTTTTAAGAAAATATGGAGTTAGGCATAGAGTAGCAACACCATACCATCCACAGACTAGTGGCAAAGTAGAAGTATCCAATAGGGAGATAAAACAAATCCTTGAAAAAACCGTTTCTATCTCTAGAAGAGACTGGTCTCAGAAGCTTCAAGAAGCATTATGGGCCTACCGAACTGCTTTCAAAACCCCTATAGGAACAACTCCCTACCAACTAGTCTATGGAAAATCCTATCACTTACCTTTCGAATTAGAGCATAAGGCTTATTGGGCCATTAAAACATTAAATTTAGACTACCTGACCGCTGGTGAAAAGCGTATCCTTGACATTCACAAACTAGAAGAACTTAGGCAATCCACCTATGAAAATGCCAAGATATACAAAGAAAGAACAAAAGCCTGGCACGACAAAAGAATAGTAAAGAAAGATTTCAATATAGGCGACCCTGTTCTCTTGTTCAACTCTAGGTTACGACTTTGCCCTGGGAAGTTGCGCTCAAGATGGACTGGCCCTTTCAAAGTATCCAAGATTCTGAGATCCGGAGCCGTAGAAATCAAGAACGAAACTTGTAGTCCATTCATTGTAAATGGACAAAGACTGAATCTCTACAAAGGAGGAGACATTCCAACAGACTACTCAAGCCACACTCTGATTGATCCACCGATTCCTACTACTACAGGTGTATAAATTCCGATCATCAAGCTAATGACGTTAAACAAGCGCTGCTTGGGACGCAACCCATGGTTTCTTACCTTGTTTTACTTTTTTTTGCATTTACTTTATTTTTAATTTTTAATTTTTATCATATTTTCACAGAGACTAAATATTTGAAATGTTTGTATTTTCAGGATCCTTTTTCTAACTTTTACAGGATGCAAGACTTCGACGATATGCACGTAGCCTATAGAGATGATGCTCAGAGAGAGCGCTACATAGCTCTTTACCAGCGCCCTATGGTGCCCACACGTTATCCAGATCAGCACTGCATGGAAGCCCTGGGTATTGAGCCGAGTATCAGATTTATGAGCCACCAGCTCCATTGGAACGAGTTCGCTGACGACCTGAGCAACACCTACAGGAACTTGACATTGGAGTTCCTCAGTTCATTTGATTATGACCCTTACTCTGGACCGGATGGGTATGCTGCTTTCAGACTTTTTGGGATTGAGTACTCCTTCAACCAAAAGGAGTTCGGTGACCTATTAGGCTTCCAGACCACCCCTGACGCTATCCTTGAGACACCGATGGGATATTTTCTAAGGAAGGAAGTGGAAAAGTTCTAGAGTAACATCTCAGGTGGAGGGAGCCAGGATCCTTCTACTCAGTTATCCCAGGCTATACATAACCCTGCTTTTAGATACTTCCAGATGATACTGGCACATTCCTTCCTAGGAAGACCGGATGCTGAGACTTTACTAAGTGAGGAGAAGATATTCCTACTATTTTGTGCATCCCAGTCTCGCCCAGTGGCATGTGGGAACTTTCTGTTATGTGGCCTCAGCGGTGTTTCCAGATCTTCCAAAAGAGTCATTCATGTAGGAGGGATCATTGCACAGATCGCCATCGCCTTAGGTCTATCTCGTAAGTTGTTACATCTCCGGACCTACTGTGGGTACACCACCATGGATATCGACTTTTTCTTGACCAGAGGGTTGATGAGGAGATCCTCCTTCAACCCAAGACAGTTCAGATTGCTGGTCGATAGTGAGGCGGTTCATTATTTTACACTACCTGATCCTATGATGACTAATGTTCATGACCCAGCTAACTGGAGTTATGCTTTGGAGGGCCAGGGAGAGACTATAGAGGAGCCCAAATCCCCACCTATTGCTGAGTATACCCCTACACCGCCTTCACCCAGGATCACTGTATTCTCTAACAATTTATCATTGCAGACCCCAAACATCCACACCCAGATTGCACAGTGTCGTAGAGAGATTGCCGAGCTTAGGCACGAGGTGGCTGACCTCACCTTACAGATGGGAGTATCCGATCTCACACACGCTATTGAGGCTGACTGTTTATACCAGGAGATCGCCGAGCTTCGCTAGGAGATAGCCATGCTTCGTGGATCTACTCAAGCAGACGAACCCCCTACTATCTGATTTTACCATCTCATTTTATTTTGTCTCATTTATGCTTATATTTTTCGCATTTACCTATTTATTTTATATCATTGCATTTGGGATATTTTTCTTAACTATGTCAGCACATTAATATTTCCACGTCTATACATCTATATTTTATGTGTGTTTATTATATTTATATTTTTATCATAATCTAGTTAATCATATTATATATTTATTTATTAGTCTAAGGTTTTGAATTTTATTTTTATAAAATTATGCAAGCCCTGTGTCAATAGGAAAATACAATGCAAATGCTATCCGGACCCCCCAACCGAAAAGAGAACGAGAAGCCCAAGCCAAATGACCAAAATCCGGCCCAGCCGAATTTTGCCTTGTGGCGCCCGCCATATATGTTGTGGCGCCCGCCACAGCGTCTGTATAAGCTCGGGGCAGACTCACATTTTCCACCATTTTCATACCTTCAAACTATTTTCCCAACTTCCATTTTCATTTTCATCCATCGAATTTCATAAAAATCCCACCTTTTTACAAACTCATCTTCATCATCTTTATCTTATTGCAAGAGCTAAATAATGGAGTTCAATGGATTTATCCTTCGAGGAGGGAAACCGGGAGATAGGAAAAGGAAGATTATCGAAAGATTGCAAAATCGGGAAGTTCTTCCGACAAGGTATGTCGATGAAAATTGTCTTTACACTTTGGGTATCTACAATAGAATTTTTTATTTATTAGATAATTTAGGCTTGCATACTATCTTTTCAAACAAAGAACCTACCTTTGAGCAATTGACAATCGAATTTTTAAGTTCTTTAATTTATATTGTCAATCCTACACTGCTTGCACAGTTGGTACTATCAGATTTAGCATGTTTGCTGTTGAATATGAATTCAGTACCGACGAACTAGAAGGCTTGTTAGGTATTCCTCATGGGGACGGTGCTATTTGTGAGGCCCCTTTGGATTCAGATTGGTTGGTCGAGGTGTTTTCCTTCTGGTAGAGATTGTCAAACACTTCCATAAATTCTTTCGAAGGAATTCTTGCCTCGACCATCCATAACCCGACCATCAGAGTTTTTAGATATCTGTTGGCATGTACTATTTTTGGCCGGGAGAATCCAAACAAGGTCAACGCTCGAGAACTTCTATTTTTGCAAGGAAGCCTCACAAATAGAAGAATTAATTCGGTCCCGTTTATGCTCGCTCATATGGCTTTAACTCTTAATAAAGCGGGACCTATAAGTTTCGGAGGACTCATTACGTCTATTGCTCGGGCGCTTAACCTGAACAATGAGATCGCTACCCTAGATCCCTTACCTCATCGCACAATCAACCTAAAATTTTTGAGAGATATGAAATTATGCCGATTGAGAAGAAAAGGAGGTTATGTGCTTATGGTTTATGGTATAGCTATCCCATCTGTTGTCTTACCATGCACTAGACGTACTGATGTACGTAATGAAAGGAATTGGACCTATGTTTTAGATGCTCCACCTGTTTTGGGTCCTCTTCCTCCTAATGTTTCTGATGAGGAGGGACACGACACTGATGAAGAATATGATCAGAGAGAGCGATCTCCCGCACCTCATGTGTCCCCCCATCACCCTTCACCACCACACACCGCACCATCTTCTTCTTTTGCAGGTTCTTCTCCTGGCTTCTATATTATAAAGGAGATGTGGCGTGACCACATGGCTAGAGAGCAAAGGCGTGATGACCTACTCTCTACCATTCAGGAACAACTGGCGGATAACATGAGCTTCATGCAAGAATCATAGCGGAGGACAGATAAATCCTATGAGACTGTTGTACAGTCCCTGCTGTAGCGGGGTATTCGTTACCATTAGAGATATCGACTAAATCTAAGGTAAACCATACAAGTCGAGTCGCCACCGCACTTCTATTTGTCCAAAGGAATGGTTAGAAAGCGAACAAAAACCTAAAAGTTTTATCGAATCAAAAACTAGTAAAAATGTCAGAGATTAGGGTAAGGGGGTTGGTTATGCAATGAGAAGGTTTTAAGCACCCAAAACATCCTAGGTACTCTAGGGAGCCCTTTTCACACTTGTTGTAAGGTTGGTATTTTGTGAAAATTTATTTGTGCAAACATGATTGAAGAGATGAGAAGAGAATATACAAGTTATTTACATTTTGTGTTTGGATGGATGAACCCATTGCCTACGTACCATCTTAAAAAAGATTAGGATCAAAACCTCGTAGTTCGGGGTAAAAATCTCAAAATGATTTGGTGAATTGATTGGTCCAAAAGCCTTAAGGTCTTTTGTTATCCAAGGGAGAAAACTCAACCTAAAACCCCAAATCCACCATGTGAGGATAGCTTCAACATGCTAGTGAGGGGTTAACCCTATAATAAGCATGGAAGACTCATTGTCCATCACTAAGGATATAAGTGAATATTACATCTACCTCAAGGATAACTCAAACCTAATAGCTAAAGGTTATAAGAAAGTTTTTTATTAAGAAAGTGGCCATTGAAACCATAAAAAGGTATTTGAATGAGTGGTATTTACCAATGAAAAGTATTTACAAAATATGGTCAAAGTTGACTTAAGATTCAATTCAAAATAAGTGTTATGAAACATGTTTGAAAATCAAAAGCATAAGGCTTAGGTTTCTAATGTTTGAAAAGGAGTGTTAAATGTTTGCACAAAAGTTTTGGCTTGGGTTAGAGTGGAGGGAAGAAGAAGAATGGCTAAACTCCTAAACATAAAAGAGATGAGGGATAAGAAGCAAGAACACAAATGGAGTTCCTCTCTTGAGATCATATTGATGATTCAAGTAGCTCCCATCCTTTGGAATATGCAAGCAAAATAAGTGTAAGCTCAAGCAATCAACATAATCAAACAAGCTCTTAGAAGATCCCCAATGTTTCTTGTATCTTTCACTTTGGATGAACATGGCAATGGTTCTTCAATTTTAGCTCACATAGGATCCCCTAGCACAAAAGCACACACATCAAAGAATTCTATGAAGTAACTCAAGAATGGACAAGAGTGAGTTTAGAGGTTTAGTCCTTCTAATCCATCTTCAATATTTAGGTCCGTTTACTCCAATTTTGCATAGCGAATGTCCTAGAAACTAAGTCCATTTGTTCATTTCTTTGCATTTGGTCCACAACAATCAAAACACAAGCACAATAATATATACACAATTATGTTCTCAAGTGAGCAAAACGCAAATTTCATTAACATAAACATGTGCTCAAGTGAGCAAAGAGCAAAACAAATGAATAATATATACAAGAATAGTAAATTGCATAAAATGTAAAGAGCAAGAAGTAAATGTTAGTAGTTAATGGTTAATGTTAATAGTTAGTGTGCCATAAGGCAAATTTAGCGCTATGTTAAGCAATCGTAATTGGACTTATGTAGAAGTCACAACTATCTGAGGCCGGTTAATAATAATGTAGGCAACAACACAAGTTAGAGGTCTTGATTAGTGAATCAAACTCCAATAACTTGCCATGCCAAAAAGAAGATGAGAAATGATCTTGTTTTGATTTAGGTTCTTTGCATGATTTAGGAAGCAACCTATCCTTAATGCAAAGCCATTCACTTGATCTATGATCAAGATGAATTAGATTTCAATCAAGGAAGATTAAACCTCCATGTATCAATTCGAACCACCAATCTTTAACTCATCGATCAAAAAGAAGAAAGAAATAAAGAAGAAGAAGAAGAAGAAGATGAAGAATTAAAGTGCATTAATGGAAATGGTATGTATTAATCAACAAGTATTAAGCAAAGATAGAGAAGATCAAGGTCAAACAATAGAAAACAGAAGCAAAATGAAGATTAGAAGTCAAGAAACAAATAAAATATTTTTGGCATTTTTTAATATTAAAATAAAACTTGAATTAAAATAATAACGAAAGGTCAAACTTCAAACTCACTTCAAATCAACTTTGAAAAGTACAAGTGAATTGTCCCAAGTTCAAAAAGGTCAAACAAAGTTTGACAAATTCTTTTAGCATCTTTAAAAGTCAGAAACTATTTTAAATCAATTAAAAATGCATAAAAATAACCTAATTGAACTAAAATCTCAAATAAATCTCAAGTAAATTAATAAATTGTTGAGAATATTTTTCATAGATCTATCATCATTCAAAGAGGTTGGAAAAATATTTTTGTATTTTTTGAATATCAAAAACTATTTTAAATGAATTAAAAATAACCAGAAAAGAGAAAATTACTAAAAAATATCAAATGACAAAATAAAAAAAAATTAAAAATCATTTTTAGAAAGTAGAAATTAAGAGAAGAATGAAATTGGTCCCATAATTTTTGGACCAATAATAAGAGAGATATTAATTTTCAAAATGAAATGGAATTAAAATAATAAAATGAAAATAAAACAGAAAATAGAAATAAGGAAAAAGCGTGAGCCATTGGATGAAGATTCATTAATTGACGTGGATCATCACATGGCCTAGAAGCGCACGTTCACCATACACCTTGGTCAACTGAAACACTCGAGCCTTTAAATAAGTCATAACAATGGACGTGTGTGATTGGATCTGGAAAAAGCAATGGACGGATCTGATTGAATCTGGAGACCAGACGGTGGCCAGCGCCACCGTCTTCTCCGACCAAACTCCGGCCACATCAAAAATTGCAAAAGTTAAAATGGCAACCAAAATGCACGATCCATGCATCAATCGAGAGCTAGGGGTGATGTACATCACCCTATACCACTCAATTCCTTTCTAGATCTCTATATTGAGAGAAATCATAAGTGGAAATTCTGTGGTGTTCATGTGAACTTCATGATTTTAAAAAATTGAAAGCATAGGATTGTTGCGTCTATGCAGAGGACTTCAGAGCACACAATAACAAAGAAAATAGAGCACTATACAAGCTGGTTCGAAGTAAATAAAAGTTAAAGTAAACCTTTGAATTGCAAGGCTTTGAGTCACGATCTTTGGATGCTTTTGCTTACAGTAGACAATATGGATCAAGGAGAGAAGGTTTAGGAACTTTGAGATCTGAAGATTGATCAATGAAATCAAAATTCAGATCTGAAAAATATGAAGAAAAATGGATTAGTTCCTTTAGTGATGGCTAGAATTTCAGTTCAGCAGCAATTGGGGCGCCTTAAGGTTGCTAAAATGAGAGGCAATGGCATTGTATTTATAGCTGAACAAGGCTGAGTTGCATGAACAAATCACGTGCATGGATGGAAAGGGCCTCCATGCATGGGCCTGTACAGGCGCATGGAGGGCCCAATTCCACTTGGATTTGCAAGCTTATGCCAAAGGGAATGAGAATGGACATGCAGAATGAGTGTGCTGAGCTCATGCAATGTAAATTTAATAGATTTTCAAAAATGCACCAACATGTTCATGCTTTCGAAAATGCCATGTCCATACTTGAAATGCAACCTTATGAGTAATGGTTGGAAAGCTTATTGCATAAGGAACAAATGTTATGTTGATCAAAACTCCATTTGGGCCTTGGAAATTAATGAAAATTGGACTTGAAGTGTAGGGTGCAAAACATGCATATGTGAGATTTTCAAAATTTACCAAAGTTCAAGCCCTTATGTCTCATTGATGCAAGCTCCAAATGAAAACCTCGTCAACATCAAAGTTGTATATCTTTTCAAGAAAATCAGTTTGGACACAAATTTTGCATTATTTGGATTTTTTATGAAGAAGTTATTATCACATGTATTTATTTTGAGATTTTGAAATTTTGCTCAACACAACATTTGAATTAGACATCTTAATATTTCCAATGAATTTGGTTTGACTTCAATATCATAAAAAATGAAGGAGTTATGTCCTTGGGAAGTTGACCCAAAATTAGGTTTCAGTCAAAATGACCTATAATGTCTTGGAATGGTTGATGACCTTCCAAGCTTCAATTCAATTTTTGATGAACATGAAAGTTGTTCATATAGTTCTTAATAACAGTTTTCATCTTGGGGTCATCTCCACTTGACAAACACATAAAAAGTTAGGTCTCGGTGTATTTCAAAATAGTCAGATGAATTGACTGATCAACTTCTCAAGTCCAAACCTCATATCTTGATGTATTGATGATTGAGGACACTCAAATAAGTTCAAATATGCATTAAATGATGAATTAAAGAACTTCCCTTGATTTTATTTGACCATGGGTTGAGGTTGCTTCATGAGCAAGGCACAATTGATGAACAAATGAATTAGGGTTTCCTTGGGAAACAAGCCTTAAAACCTTTGATTTGCTTTGATCAAAATGATGAATTGAGATACTTGGGTGGCATATTTGATGGATGAGAGCTTTGGGAACCATTGTCATGCTTGCTTTTATCTTCTCTTGGCTATATCTATGCACATAGGGTCTCCTAGAAGCTTTAGACCTTGTGACTACTCAAGCTACAAACAAAAGATGTTAGTGACATATTTTTGTGCTTTTGGTTAGTAAATAAAATGGGAAAGCTAATGATATAGAATTCAAACATGCTTGGTGATCTCAAACCAACTCACAAGAGATCCCACCCCAAAAGGTAAGGATCCAAGATGCTTATGATCCTTGAGGCAATGTAAATGCAATGTTATGATGTCATGAGGGATCTTAGGGTCAAAATTAGGGTCTTACACCTGCTTACGATCACGAACGAGCAAGCCCGTCAGCAACAATACCACCGTCAACATACTGTACTCATAGAATCCACTAAGGGTTCCATTTTGGGTAACCTTCGAGAGGTGAGGACTGCTCAAGACGCCTTACAGGCCAGGATGGATCAAAGAGATTATCGTCGTAGCCGATCCCATCGTCCACCTCAGGATGGCACAGGTACCAGTGATCAACAGTAGTATGTCAGGTGAGTCTCCCCTTATCTTATTTCAAAACATTGGGGATAATGTTCGATTTAAGTGTGGGAGGAGACTTTATCATTTTCTATTTTTCTTTGCTGTTTTTAGTTGGTTTGTTTATTTTTATTGCTTTTTAGTTGTTTACTTAGTTTCATTTTGCTTTTAGTTTGAGTGTTTTAGATAATGCATGAGTCTGACGAGTCACCAGTATAGTGTATCTTTAGTACAGTCTAATCTCCCCATTCCTTTAGCCCTACCAAAAAAATTTTTTTTGCAAAACAAAACGATGTTATTATGAAAGTTTTTGGGTTTTTAAGACGGGTTTGAGTATGGATGCGGTGATTTGGGAGAACTTTTTGAAACATCAGTATTGTTTTAGCACCATGGACTTCATGAATATAGGAATCACTCCCGAAACCCCAAATACCATGGCCTTAATCGCCATTTCAGTATAAGTCCTCAGTAGTTTATTCCAGCAGTCAGCTCCGGCCTACGCATCCTCTACGTGTGGGACCGATGAACATAAGTGAATGATCCAGTGAAATAAATAACAGAAAGCAAAAAGGCAACTCAGGTATAGGTGACCCTCATAAAGTCATTTAAACCAAAAAGTTTGTAAAAATTTGCTACAAAAGAAAAAGAAAAACTCACCCACCGTTAGTTGGTTCAGAGGTATCTGATGCTGAACTCGGTAGGGCGGATTACGATCCGATCCCCCACAACTGCAGTTAGGTCAAATAAAAGGGTTTACACAGATTTATGTGCCAGGAACCCCATGTTTAGATCATAATCACTAACAGGTCACTCTGCTATGAAGCATGTACGGATAACAGGCTTAATGTGATTGCGCCTGAATGAAAAGGACACAAAAAGAGATGAAGAGGCAGGCCCAGGTATTGTGGGATAATATGGGTTGGTTAATATAAGAATGGAGTTTATGTTCGTGTTTGCGGATAAGTGTCATCATGATACCCTTAGTTCACTCAGTTAGTACCTATCACTGCATCCCGACTTGAACTTAGAAATCTTTTAGCCTGAATCACTCGTTGACACCAGTTTTTCTTATATGAGCTCTTTAATGTTTTGCTTGAGCACAAGCAAGGGTTTAAGTGTGGGAGAATTTGATGACACTGATATTCACCGAATTTTTGACTCCGATTTCGCATGCATTTTAGTTATTTTATTATTATTTTGTTATGTTATTACTATGTTTCTCTTTGTTTTCATGTTTTCAGTCTAATCGGAGCCCCGATCGAGAAAACGAGTGAAAACGAGCTAAAAACCCTAATATTCAGCATTTTACACTTGTGGCTCCCACTGTGGCTGGCGCCATGGGTCCAGCCATGACGTGTCACAACTCAACTTCCCTCAACTGCCACGTTCCCCACTACCTCCACTTGGGCGCCACACTTTGCTCTTGTGGCGGGCGCCACAAGAAGAAAAGTTTTCCCTCCCAATTTCAAACTGAAGGGCGTCCTTGTCTTTTCCATTATTACTTGCCTATAAATAGAGACTCGAATTCATTTGTTTAATCATCCAAACTTAGAGCAGATGCAAACTTAGAGCAAACTTAGTTTCACTTAGGCATATATTTAGTATTTTAAAAGTGGTAATCGCTTCGCATTGAGGTGTTACCACAATTGTGTAATCAAGTCTATAATCGAGTCTGTAATCGAGTTTGGAGCACTTTGGAAGGAAGTTAATCCTGCCGCCATATTCATTTCCGCCTCGCATTTTATTCAACTCTCCGATTGGAGGAGGTTTTTATTGCTTGCCTTTATCTATTTTATTTTCCCGCACTGTCATTACTTTATTTATTTCTCGCACTCGCTTTACTTTATTTATTTCTCGCACTCACTTTACTTTATTTATTTCTCGCACTCGCTTTACTTTTATTTATTTCTCGCACTCGCACTACTTTTATTTACTTTCCGCACTCGCACTACTTTTATTTACTTTCCGCACTCGCATTACTTTTATTTGACCATGGGTTGAGGTTGCTTCATGAGCAAGGCACATTTGATGAACAAATGAATTAGGGTTTCCTTGGGAAACAAGCCTCAAACCCTTTGATTTACTTTGATCAAAATGATGAATTGAGATACTTGGGAGGCATATTTGATGGATGAGAGCTTTGGGAACTGTAACACCTCAAAATTTGCCCTCGTCTTCTTGAGACTAGTTTGACACATTGCATTTCATGCTTAGAGCATTAGGCATTGCATTTTGCATATCATATGGAAATAAGAAGGTCATCCTCCAAAGTCTTTTCAAAGGATGGAGAAGTTACATGATTCAAGCCTGAGGGTCTCTATGAATTGATGATCAACCATCTGAGGACATGGGCTTCAATTAGGGTTTCTTGGTTCTTCAAAGGTCTTGAGCATTCTCTTGTCTGCAAGGATATATTACCATCATCATGGTTATATCATCATCAAGGGTTTCGTAGTTCATTCTCCAGTTCCTTTGGATTAGGGTTGTGGCCTCTAGTCAACCTTAATCAATGTCATTCTTCCAACTAGGGTTTCTCAAAGAGATGGGGTATTTTCTTGGGATGAAGATCACATGGTTATCATGAGGAGCTTACATGCGCTAGGTTTTCATTTTAGAGCAATTTCCCTAAGTGGTAGAGGTTCAAATTGATCAAGGCATTTCAAGGTCATCTGAGGACCAAAAAGTCAACTGTGCAGTCAACTGAGGGCTATGAGGTGGGGAAATGAGTTGAGACACCTCAATCATGGTCAAATGGGGTCCATTCATCATTTTAAACATCCATATTGAAGATTCAAAGGTCATGGCAAAGGTTACTAAAAATGGAAAGTGACCTATAATTCAAAGTTTCCAAATTTGGAAAGTTTTTGGTCCACTTTCAACTTGACTTTTAAATATCAAATATATTTCTAATGGATTTTTGGTGAACATGAAAGTTGTAGATCTTTGTCTCTCCTTTCTAAAAAGTCCTAATTCATGTTCATATGATCAGTGGTTGAGGAGTTATGGTCATTTGATCACAAGGTGTGCATGGAAATTCAAAATGGCATAACTTTTGATACAATGCTCCAAATTGGTTCATTCTTTTGACAAAGTGTTTCTCATGTTCAAGACATCTCAAATGTGCTTTTGCCATGCATGGGAGAGGCTTGTATGCTCAACATTCATTTTTGGCTTAAGATGCAAGCAAACAAATACTCAAATCATGACCATTGGATGTTTTTAAGTGGATTGGAAGCTCAACATGGGATATTGCACGTGTACTATAGGCATGGTAGCTCATTTTGCATTTTTGCAATTTGATTCATATCTCACTAATCATGATTAGTACATGGAAAAGAGGATTAGGATTGTGATTAACATGAGATATAAATATCCAAACCCTAATTGTAACTGCCATAACTAACTTTTGAGATCAAGATTCAAGAAACTTTCCAAATTTGCTCTCTCTTCGAATCTTCATTTTTCTCACACAAACCTCAAATATTCTTGCATATTCTTGATCCTCATCCTTCACTGATCAAGAATCATCATTTGTTTGGAGCAATTCAGCCAGAATTTGAGGAGATCAAGAGCATGAACATGGCGATGGATTTTGGAAATTGAAGTGGATTCAAGTGTTTTCAACCATTGCTTATTGCTTAAAGCTTCAAAGGAGGTGCATAGGAGTGGATCTGGAGCATTGGAGCTCTTGAGAACGCATGAACAGAAACTTCCATTTCCAGGTGATGCAATTTCATCCTCTCCTTTTGTTGATTTTAGGTTATAGACTTGTAGATCTCATTGAGTAGAGCACGTACATATGTTTGGAATTGAAATTGGCTGAGTATTGAGCATGTTAGGTTGAATGTAAGTTTAGATCTAGAAACTTCTCCTCTTCGATCTGAATAATCTAGAAGGAATTAGGATGATCCATTAGCATATTTGGATTCAGCATTGAAAGAGGATTCGAACGGTATACATTTCGTGAATTTATGGAAATTCTCACGGCGGAGCTACTGTGCATCTCCCCAGAGAAGACGACCGAAGCTGCAGCTCCGGCGTCTGTATGTTGTTAGGGTTTTGATTACGTGTGAGCCATGTGTGCGCTTGCTTGGATGATCGATTGGCTGAGAATCCTTTGGCTGAGCCACGCGTGCCTTGGATTGCTGATTGGGCTGATGACGTCGTTTAATGAAACAGCGCGTTTTGATCATTTGAATGTGGACCTTTGATCTTGAGCGCACGCCATATCCAACGGTTTTGATATTTTCTGAGTTTATTCAAATTATTGTATTTCCCTCCATTTTTGTTTGGTTATTCAATTATTTTGGTTGTTTTGTAAAATTAATTAAAAATACAAAAATAGTCCAAATGAATCCCAATTTCTTTTCATGGTTTTGTATGGATGTCTACCTTTTTATGGTGCTGATTTCATGATTTTTGGATGTCTGGATTTTTATTTGGAGATTTTTGAATTGATGTTGTGCCAAATTGATATAGTGTATTAAATGCATTGTGAAATCCTCATTTTTGAGCCATTTGATCTAGTTTTTTGCATATATGATCTTCATACATGACATAAATTGTTGGTCACTGGTTTGGAATTTTCCTCACATGTTATCATTGTTTTTGACACATAGAGAATAATGTGACAAATTGTGTCACATTTTTGGCATTGAATTGGTGCATTTTCATTCACATTGCATTTGCATCATTCTGGACTTGATTTTTTGCACATTGAACATTCATGACATGAGGAACTTGTATAAAAAATCTCAAAGTCATTTCATGCATTTCTGATTTGATTTGAATTTGGAAGTTCATTTTGTGCCTATTTTTGGTCATTGCATCGCATAAGCAATTAGAGGCATTTGATTTATGATTTGATACTGGTCCTTTTGAGGACATTTTTAGGAGTGTTTGAATATGGAACGAGTAGAAGATTGGGTTCTGTTTTGGTCATTTGGTTAGTTTTTGAATTCATCTCTTATGCCTTTGTTTGTTGGTGTTTTGTTGTGTTGTTTAAATGCACATAAACTAACTTTGTCTTGTGTTTCAGGTTTGGATACTCATCATTGATCTTGTGAGATGCAAATGCATTTGAGTTCTAACCTATGTTTGTTTTGTAGGATTTAATTGATGTGGTGAACTCATGAGCTCATTTAAGTGCTAGGACACTCATGCATTGAATTGCAAAACTGTGGGAGAGTTTCACTGTTTGTTTGCCGGTTGTATAACTGAAGTACTAACTGTTTAGTCTTTGTACAGGTACCTTAGTTGCTTGCTTGCTTTAGCTCTTGCTTGAGCTTTGGATTGTGGTTGATACACCACTCAGGTAGTTGGCTTCTTACTTCATGAAGTCTGAAGTCCTATCACCTTTTTGGCAGGCATTTTGCTGGCAAGTCCTCCTTCAGAGGCTCTGTTTGTGTGTGTTTAAAATTGTGCTCAAAGACCTCCAAGAAGAGGCATGTGATATTTAATAAGACCTCAAAGAGAAGAGGCAATTGACGGATAAAAGGGATTAGTAGCCAATCCCCCGTTATTCAGTGTGTCGTTCTTTATGCTCACACTACGTGCTGATGCTTCTGAACATGTGACCCAGATCTTTGTCCAGAGTCGGTCAAGTGGAATAGGATCCCATTTTCTGGATCCCCACGCTTTCTTTGTCATGAGCTCACCCTGGCCAGGGTTAAGAGCATGAGGTCTCATCCTCATTACCATTTTGATCTGCTCACCCTGACGTTCAATGTCAGTGGTTAAGAGACCAGTTGATCACCCTTATAGTTTGGCTTGTTTGTCGAGGTTGATATGACCCCTCTTGACTAAAGCCCACCCATTGTTTGGGCCTCTTGTATGGATATAGTGTGTGATGCTTGTTCACTTGTGCTGGTGTGTTTATCTGCTTTCCTCTTCTCATCTCCATTTCTGTAGGAGTTGTATGATTGATTTCTGAGGAAGTTGAATGCATGTTAGAGACCTCAACTTACGAATATTTGATTGCATGACAACTATTAGGCTCGAGTCTTAGTCTCCCTATTAGTTTGTTGTCTCCCTGGTCTCTGGTTAGGAGAGTGTTTTACCCCTATTAAGGGGAACTACGTCGCCCTGATTCTCATACCAGATGAGATACGTAGGCAGGAGGTTGTGAGCAATCTCTCCGGGCACCATTTTGTTTTTTTGTGTGTTTATTCACCCTTTTTCTTTTTTGCTGTGTTGTCTTGTGTGTGTTCACCCTCTTCTTTGTTTTGGTGTGAGTACATGTTTGTCCAGCGTGGGCGTGCGTGGTATGTTTATACCTTGGGGATTTCTTCTGTTATTATTCGAGGTTCATTTATGACGGTTGTCATTCATATGGGGGTTCATCCTTGGGGTTCATTTATGAGGATTGTTAGTCACTTTGGGATTCATTCTTGGGGTTCATATTGGGGATCATTTGTGATGTTTGTTATTCAGTTGGGGTTCATATTCGGGGTTCATTTGTGATTGTTATTGTTGGGAGTCGGATGTAAGTCCATGTATTAGCATTCTGTTTCCTGTTTGTTTGTTATTGTGGGGAGTCGGGTGTAAGTCCATGTATTGGCATTCTGTTTCCTTTTGTTCTGTTGGTGTTAGGAGTCGAAAGTAAGTCCATGTATTGGCATTCTGTTTCCTGTTGAGTGTGTCTTTTGACGTCTCAGCGTCCCTTTTTGATGTCTTGTTTCGGCGTGCGTTAGCCGAGCTACGAGTGCTCTGATTCTCCTCTAGATAAAGAAGATACATAGGCATAGGACGCAATGTCTTAGCGAGCATGTCTTCCGTCCCCGAACTACGTTGACTCTGATGTTTGTTTCTGACAAACTACGTAGGCCCAGGATGCGATATCCTGCCGAGTCCACTTCCTTCGTTTTCATTCTCTTCCCCACCTGTTTATTATTCCAGTTTGTGCAGTTTTTTTGAGCAGTTTATTAGCAACCCTTTTCTTACTCTTCGAGCTATCTTTTGAGCGTGGATCCCGTCGAGTACGGCGGACGTGAGGGGTGCTAACACCTTCCCCATGCGTAACCGACTCCCGTACCTTGTAATCTCTGGTCGTAAGACCGTTCCTTTCCCTTTCTTAGGTTAGTCTTGCGCTCTCTTTCCGTCATAGGATGAATAGCGTCGGTGGCGGCTCTGTATTTTCCCGCCGGTTGTTTTTCGCGTTGCGACAGCTGGCGACTCTGCTGGGGAAAAAACTGACCTCTTGCTGGTCCATCTTCCCTAAGCGAGTCAATCCTAGCACTCTCTAGCGTAGTTTTTAGGGTAGTTTGGGTTGCTTTTACTGCTTATTTATTGCATTTGTGATTATTATACTATGATTGTATATATTTGCATATATGTTTGCATGCATCATATTATCATTGTGCTGGATTTTAGACAGGTGTGGTTTCTCTGATTTGGGGGTGGGTGTTCTGAGTTGGGCTAAAACCCAAAGCCCGAGTATACACCTAGAATTAGCATGGTCTCATGTCTCTGCTTATGTTGGATCAACATGATGTTGAGACGTGACATACCACATCTGGACGAGGTTCTTCTGAGAGAGCCCCTCCTTGTGGAGTTTCCACTATGGTTGGGTTACCTCTTTTGAGCTGTTGACTTCGGTGACCGTTCTTTCTCGGATCTTTGGTTTAGATGATCTTATGAGAGCTGCACGGCACACCCGAAAGGGAAAACCCGTTGATTATCTTGTCCGATTGTCGAGACCGATTATCCGCCTTAGGATGACCTTATTAGAATTCACCTGTGAGGGGAGGGGTTTGATTCCTACAGGTACAATTTCTGTTGGTGACTCTTTGATTCGGTCCGTAATTTGGGTTCTATTTATAAGTTGGATTTATGGATATTTATTTTTGACACGCCGGAGTTCTCTCCGTGGTATTTATGAGCGGGTTCCGTTTATTTCGGATCCCCTGAGTTGGATTTGAGGTTACTTGTTCAGATGATCTGGTTGCTATCCGTTCAGTGACTTTCCTGTGATGATGGTGATGTATCCTCCGGTTCCCTTTATTTCGGAACCCCCGAGTTGGATTTGTGGTTACTTAGTCCCTTGGATGGTTGCGATCAGTTCAGAGACCGGAATCCAGTACAGTTGGTGTTCAGATGTCTTGGAGGATGGCACTA
This sequence comes from Lathyrus oleraceus, assembly GCF_024323335.1. Classification (NCBI taxonomy): domain Eukaryota; kingdom Viridiplantae; phylum Streptophyta; class Magnoliopsida; order Fabales; family Fabaceae; genus Lathyrus; species Lathyrus oleraceus. The sequence continues at coordinate 60,016,095 of NC_066583.1, forward strand.
TACATTGCATTCATGCATCTGCATCATTCCCATTTTGCATTTATCCGCATCTAACTCATGTTTATCCATATGCAGGGTACATTCTTGATTGAGATCCTGGTTGAGAGACATCTTTGTTCCAGATATGAGGACCGACTTAAAAGATGATGTTGTCTACAGTTTCTTTGATCCAAAGATTGGCGTGTTGAAGGGTATGATAACATTGATTACACCTGACCATGTGGGGATGTTCCGTGAGGCTTATGGCAGTATTATGAAGATGGTTTTCAGGCTCACAGATGGGGATAGGAGTGCCCTCCATACTCTTCTCCAATTTTATGATCCGGGTTTGAGATGTTTTGTCTTTCCAGACTATTTGTTGGGGCCTTTGATGGAGGATTATGCCGGCATTCTGGGCATTCGGGTCAGAAACCAGATTCCTTTTTACGTTACTAAGGAAGAACCTGATATTGTTGAGATTTCTCGTGCTCTTTATTTGAGCCCGGAAGTGATTAAGAAAGGTTTGAAGGAGAAAGGAGAGTTGCCCGGTTTTCATCTGAGTTTCTTGGAGGCCAAGGCCAAGGAACATGTTGTTTTGAGTAATTGGAAGACTGTTTGTGCTTTGCTTACCGTAAGCATTTATGGAGTTATTTTGTTCCCTAATCAGAAGAATTTTGTGGATATTAATGCCATCCGGGTGTTTGCTCAGAGGAATCCCATTCCTACCTTGATCAGGGATGTTTATTATTCGGTCCATAATCGGAACGAGAAGCGGCGTGGAGGTTTGGTCAGATGTTGTGCTCAATTGTTATATGAGTGGTTCATGGGATATTTGCCTTCCAAGGGTGCCTTTGTCTTTCTTGATCATACTGTAAATTGGGCAACCAAGTTGATGGGTTTGCGAGCCAAGGACATAGTTTGGACTCACATTGATGTCGTTGGACGAGACTTTATTTGCAGTTGCGGGAGTTGTCCCAACGTGCCCCTTATAGGAGTTCAAGGGTGTATTAATTATAACCCGACGCTTCTTAAGAGACAAATGGGATTTGCTATGGAGGTTCCTCCTCTCAAGTGTGAGATTCAGGAGTCTTTTTACTTCCCGGTTGAGGGTAATCAATCATTGTTGAGGCAAGTGTCCGATGCATGGCACAACATTCAAAGGAAAGGCAAGATTCGTTTTGGTAGAGCTAATAACAGGCCTTTTCCTCCGTTTGATGATTGGCTCAGAGAGAGGGTTGAGCTCACTCGTTTGCCATTTCCTGTGGGTGATCTTTAGTATCCTTTGATTGAGGAGCCACGCTCTTCTGTCAGTATGGAAGAATTTCTTGAGATGAGGAAGGCAAGAGATTAACTGCAAGCAGAGAAGACTAAGATAGAAATGAGTGTTGCTGGAATTCAGCTGGCTAATCAGGAAATCAGGGGGAAAGCAGAAGACCAGGCTAGGAAACATGCTCAGGAGGTGAAGCATTTTGAGAAAGACACCTCCTATTACTGTAAGATCAGCCAAGCTTTAGAGTCATCTACGAAGGAGCACAACCTTACCAAGGAGAAATGTGCTAAAGCTTTGAAAGTCATTGAAGATGAAAAGAGGAGACAAGTCCCTGTGAAGACTCAAAGGGAAGCTAGAGCCAAAGCCCTTACCACCGAGTGGGAAGCGAAGCTGAGGGTTAAGGAAGAAGAGAAAGCGAAGATTATGGCCGAAAGAGATCACTATCTTGCTGAGAGGGACCATTATTTTCGTGAGATGAAGATTCATCAGAAAGAGGTGGGAAGACTTCAGCAGGAGAACGCGGAGCTCAGGTTCACTATGAAGTTTACCAGGATGGTCGATGGTGCAGAGCCTTATGTGGGACCTTATTCAGATTAGACTTTTATTGCAGTTGTTATCATGTGTTGGATTACCGTCAGGCATGTTGACGGAATTCACTTGCTTGTATTTCTTTCCGATTCTGGAGAATTGTACTGTTGATTTATAGTGGTTATTATCATTCAGTGATTGATCTCAAAGCTTTATTTGTTTCTCCGTGTCACGCTCACTTAACACACACATGGTCGGGTGATATCTTTGCTAGAGCACAACTTTCTATTCCGTACGGCAAAGCCAGATGATTGATGTCAGAATGTTGCTGTCAAATTATTGTTCGTCTCAATGAAGCCAGGATCGAAGGACAAGATGTTCCTCATATGGATAGACATTGCATTCATGCATGAATCATAATAACTTGTCTTCTATTTTGCAGGTGTCAGTATCTAACATGTTTGATTGACTCAGGAATCATTGCTCGCGCACGCAGAATCATTCCTCTGCACGTAGCTCGTCCGCACAGATACTTTACCAGACGCAACAAAACCAAAATGATGGATCCACCCAACGCTGACATTCTCGAGCTGAAAGAGAAGATCAGTGAGTTGATCAACGCCATGCAAGGGTTCGCCTTAGGGCAGAAAGCACTCGTCGATAAAGTGGAGAAGCTTGAGCGGGCTTCGGTTGCCAATAGTGGCAATAATCAAGAGGGTACCTCCAATAATGGTCCTGGTGGTTCTATGGATGGTGGCGATCCCAGAAGGAAGGCAACTACTGCTGGTGTAGTCCTCAACAATGGTGGTGGTTTTGGTTTTGCTACAGGCGGTGGATTAGGTCCTGTGGGCAACACTCTGAAGGACACTCAGTTTCCTCCTTTCTTTGGGGCTGTGGAGGATAAGGAAAAGGATCAGTTTTCTCTGCTGAATGAGCAGTTCGGTCAATATGGTGTTCAACCGCCAAATAAAGAGATTCAGGTACTAGTAGAAAATATCAGGGCTCTGGAAAGCCATACCTCTCCTGGGACTATTAATATGACAAACATGGGGCTGGTTTAGGGGATTGTGATTCCACAGAAGATCAAAGTGCCCACGTTTGATAAGTACAATGGGAGTTCTTGCCCGGAAACTCATCTTCAGGCCTTTGTCCGAAAGATATCTGCCTACACCATGGATCGGAAGCTCTGGATGTACTTCTTCCAGGATAGCTTATCTTGTGGGTCTCTTGAGTGGTACACCAAGTTGAGATCATCAGATATTAAGAGCTGGTAGGATTTGGGGGATGCTTTCTTCAAACAGTACCAATTTAATGCTGATATGGCACCAAGCCGTACCCAGTTGCAGGGTATGTCTCAGAAGTCGAATGAAGGGTTTAAAGAGTATGCACAAAGGTGGAGAGAGTTGGCTGCCAAAGTTCAACCTCCGTTGGTAGATCGGGAGATGTCAGATTTGTTCATGGGTACCCTTCAGGGGACTTTTGCTGAAAGGATGGTGGGATGTCCGGTTACCGGCTTTGCAGATATAGTAGTGGCTGGTGAGAGGATTGAAAGTTGGCTGAGAATGGGGAAAATACAGGGAAATGCTCCGTCGTCTGGAGTAAAGAAGCCCTTTGGTAATGGTCAGCGCAAGAAAGAGGGTGATTTGAGTGCTGTATATGCCCAGAAAGGACACGGTAGGAATCATTACTACCAGCATACTGCTGCAGTAACGATTCCTGCTGATAATCGACCCGCACAACAGCAACAGCAACAGCAGCCATTTCAATAGAGAACACAGAGAGTTGGGTACCAAGTTAGGGGAAGGATGGCAGATCGTCAGTTTGATAGGCCACCCATAATGTATGCTTTCCTGTTTAAGAAGTTGAAGGATCTTGGGTTGGTTCAGCTGAGGACGTTAGCTCCGTTAAGACCAGATCAGAGGCCTGCCAATTATGATGAGAATGCCAAGTGCGAGTTCCATTCTGGTGCTCCCGGGCATAACATTGAGGGTTGTAAAGCCTTTAAGCATGTTGTCCAAGACTTGGTGGATTCCAAAGCCATCAATTTTGCACCATCGCCGAATGTTAATGCTAATCCCATGCCGACGCATGGTCAGATGGGGGTGAATGCAATGTCGAAGGATAAGAGGAAAATTGGGGTGACGGACGTGGATCAGTTGAGGACTCCAATGTCTGTGGTCAAGAGACATCTGATGAAGAGTGGAGTTTTCCCTGGTTGTGATAATTAATGTGCTGCTTGCACTGTCACTACAAATGGGTGTGTAATGTTGAGGGAGACGATTCAGAGATTGATGGATGAGGGAAGCCTCTGATTTGAGAAAGTTGATTTGGAGAAGGAGGATGTTTCAATAATAACCATTTATTTTGATCTTGTCCACTTGTCAGTGTCGGCAGATGCGGCTCCAGTTACCATCACGGTGCCTGGACCTATTCCGTATGAAAATGATGATGCTGTGCCGTGGGACTATGGTGCGGAGGTGTGTTGTAATGGAAAAAAGAGGGAAGATCAGGCTGCAAGTGATATCACCGTTTCAAAGGTGGATAATACCGGACTTAGTAGTTTCACTCGTAGCGGGAGGTTGTTTGCGCCAGATACGTTGAGAGGAGGGGATGGAGAAAAAGAACAGAGAGATAAGGCCGAGGCTTTAGCCAGGGCAAAAGGTAAACAGGTGGTGAATGAGGGTACTCTTAGAGCAGCACCGGTGCCTGTTGGGCCGGAGAATGAGCTTGATGATGAAGCCGAGGAGTTTTTAAGGATTATCAAGAAGTCTGAGTATAAACTTGTTGATCATTTGCAGCAGACTCCGTCCAAAATTTCAATCTTATCTTTGATGCTGAGTTCAGAAGGCCACAAATATGCTTTGTTAAAAATCTTGAAGAGGGCCTATGTCCCGCAGGAGATTACGGTCAATCAGTTGGAGACAGTGGTGTCAAATGTCAATGCCAGCCATGGGTTGGGTTTCACTGATCTCGATCTTACTGTGGACGGGCGTAATCACAATAAGGCATTACACATTTTGATGGAGTGTAAAGGAGCCGTGCTTTCGCATGTTTTGGTTGATACAGGCTCGTCACTCAATGTGTTGCCTAAGAAGGCCTTGGCTAAGTTGGACTGCGAAGGAGTGGTTTTGAGGCCGACTGATTTGGTGGTTAGAGCGTTTGATGGCTCTAAGAGGGCTGTGTTTGGGGAAGTTGAGCTCCTTGTGAAGATTGGTCCCGAGGTGTTCAAGTCTGTGTTTTATGTCATGGACATTCAGCCGGCATACAATTGCTTGTTGGGTCGACCGTGGATACACACTGCTGGAGCAGTAACTTTGACTTTGCACCAGAAGTTAAAGTATATCTGGGATGGGCAGGTCGTAAAGGTTTGTGGAGAGGAGGATATTTTTGTCAGCCAGTTGTCATCATTCAAATATGTGGAAATGGACGGTGAAATATTCGAAACACCGAGTCAGACGTTTGAAACCGTCAAGGTGGAGAATGCCATTTTTGCTGAGAAAGAGAAGAAGTCGTCCATTGCTTCTTATAGACAGGCTGTAGAAGTGGTGAAGAGTGGAGAGGCCCCAGGTTGGGGAAGAATGATAGACATTGCGGCGAAAGAGGACAGGTTTGGGGTTGGTTATCAGTCGGGCCAAGGCTCGTCTGGACAGAATAGAGGACGTCGTCAACTGTTCACGTTCACCAGTGTTGGAATGCTAGATCCAGATCACGTCTGTGCAGTGGGTGAAGAGACTGACAGTGACTGCGAGCTTGACTCGTGGATAAAACCGTGCGTACCAGGAATGGAGATCCAGAACTGGAAGGCCGAAAAGATCATCAGTGTCACTCTGCGTGAAGAGTAATATTTCTGTTTATTAATTCTGTTTGCATGAAAGCCATACGTTTTGCCCGAAACGTAATGGTTCATTGTAAGGGTCACCTCATGTGTTTTATTTTACATTATTTGCATCATTAATAAACGGATGTTTTTCGCATTAAAAGCAGTGTTCCCTGTTTTTCATTTATTTTTGCAGTTAAAATAAAATAAAAATGGCAATGTTTATTTTCATTTTTCTTCCTTTTAATTTGTCTCGTCCCGACTCTAAAGCAATGCATGAATCAACATTCATGCAGATGTGATCATTCTCCGGATCTCATTGATAACAATCCTGTTACACCCCCATATGACTTCGACAACCCGATCTATCATGCCGAAGAGGAAGGCGAAGAAGATTGTGAACTGCCGGAAGAGTTAGCCAGATTGTTGAAACAAGAGGAGAAGGTGATTCAACCGCACGAGGAGCAAGTTAAGGTTGTTAATCTGGGTACCGAGGAGGTCAGAAAGGAAGTAAAAATTGGGGCTGCATTGGAGATGAATGTCAAGAGCAGAATGGTAGCACTGTTGAAAGAGTATGTTGATATCTTCGCCTGGTCTTATCAAGATATCCCAGGGTTAGATACCAATATTGTTGTACACAAGTTGCCATTGAGAGAAGATTGTCCTCTAGTAAAGCAGAAGTTGTGCAGAACTCGACCCGAGATGGCCATGAAAATCAAAGAGGAGGTGCAGAAGCAGCTGGACGCTGGTTTCCTAGCTGTCACTAATTATCTGCCTTGGATCGCGAACATTGTGCCAGTACCAAAGAAGGATGGAAAGGTGAGGATGTGTGTGGACTACCGGGATTTGAACAGAGCTAGCCCGAAAGATGATTTCCCATTACCTCACATCGATGTGTTGGTAGATAATACAACTCAATTCTCGGTGTTTTCCTTCATGGATGGCTTTTCTGGCTATAACCAAATTAAAATGTCGCCAAATGATATGGAGAAAACAACGTTCATCACACCATGAGGCACTTTTTGCTATAAGGTGATGCCATTCGGTCTCAAGAACGCCGGTGCCACGTATCAAAGGGCTATGGTGACTTTGTTTCATGATATGATTCATCATGAGATCGAATGCTATGTTGATGACATGATAGCAAAGTCCCAAACAGAAGAGGGGCATCTGGTAGACTTGGCCAAGTTGTTTGACCGGTTGAGACAATTCAAATTGAGGTTGAATCCGAATAAGTGCACTTTCGGAGTGCGGTCCGGTAAGTTGCTGGGGTTTATTGTAAGTGAAAAGGGAATCGAGGTTGATCCTACTAAAGTAAAAGCGATACAAGAAATGCCTGAACCGAGAACAGAAAAAGAGGTTCGTGGTTTCTTAGGTAGATTGAACTACATTTCACGCTTCATATCTCATCTAACAGCCACGTGTGAACCCATATTCAAGTTGTTGAGAAAAGATCAAACGGTCAGGTGGAATGATGATTGCCAAGCGGTATTTGAAAAAATAAAGGAATATTTGCAGGAGCCACCGATTCTGATGCCTCCTGTGGAGGGTTGACCGTTAATCCTATACTTGACAGTCCTCGAGGGGTCTATGGGGTGTGTACTGGGGCAGCATGAAGAGTCTGGTCGAAAAGAGCATGCAATTTATTACCTTAGCAAAAAGTTTACCGACTGTGAAATAAGATATTCACTGCTCGAGAAAACTTGATGTGCTTTGGCATGGTGTAGCACCTCAAATTTGCACCTATCATTGTACATACATTTTCATATTAGGTCATAGCATATCATGGTCCATTGCATAGCATTGCATTGCCTCTTCTGCCTCAAGTGCAAGCCAATCAAGAAATTAGGTCAAACTGATCAGGAGATCAGTCAACCAAGCAAGCAAGTGCATTTCTCAAGGAGCCAAGGCCTTAGGGTTTGTCCAACAAGTTCACATGACTTGGAGGTCTATTTGAAGTGTTCAAGTCAAGGGTTGAAGGCTTGGAGATCATCAGTTCATACACAGACAGTCAAAAACCCTAGAAAAGTCAACTATTGGTCAACTGTCCATTTAATCAGTGATTTGATGAATGGAAATGGTTTGAGAGAGTTTATTCATGTCCAAATAGGCCTCGTATATCATGTCAAACACCATCATGGAAGAATTTGAAGCCAGATCAAAAATTTCCAAAAGTGGAAACTGGACCTGTAACTGAAACTTACCAAAAATGGAAAGTCTTGATCCTCAAACTTACCTTTGTGCATTTTCTAAAACACAGTCCAAAAACTCCACATAACCAAGCCTGGCTTTTGTTGAAACATCATCAAAACAGCATTATGGACCTGTGGCAAGCATCATTCATCACCTGCACAGCCATCTTCTTGCTCTGTTTTCTTCATGGACATGAAATGGTGATTTGAGATTTAGAGGGTTATAAGCATTACTGAGCTGGTTTTCTTCAAGCATTCAACATCTCCAAGCCTTGTGGACACCTGTCTGTGCCTGTACCAGTCAAATAACCACTGTTCAACACTTTTCTTCAAAATCAAGTAAGTGCTCGATTCTCCCTTTTCTCCAAATTGTGCCATGTTTAGGGTAGGTCTGTGTATGCTGAAGCCAATGCAACCTTGAACCATTGAAAATGATTAACTATGCTGTGAGAAAATTGAATTTCATTGTTTATGCTCAAATAAGTTTCTGCTCGATTTGCCCTATTCATGATGAATTAGTGAAAATGGATACCATATTTGTGTCGTATGTGGTCTGATGATGCTGTTGATGTGCTTGCCATGGATTTCTGGGCGTTTTGAAAATTTCGATTTGAATAGAAAAGATGAACTTGCTGTTTGTTTAAACCTAAGACTCTGCCAGAACATGAATTCATGATTGTGTTTGTGTTTGTTGTTTATGTTGTGAGTGCGTGAAGAACTTTGTTAATTGACATGCTGTGTGAGTGATTCTGTTTGAAGTTGATGATGAACATTGTTGATGAACATGAAGCATGCTGTTGTGCTAAACCCTTGTATCTTTCCAGAAATCTTGTTTCGTATATGCATGAGTTTTGGCTGCTGTTGTTGTTTGTGATTATACGAACCATTTCCAATGCCATGCTAATTGCCATGTTGTTTGAATTTCGCATGATGATGATGAATTATGAAGTTGAACTTGATGCCCTGCTGCTAAAACCCTAAGGGTTTTAAACCCAGAAAGTTTGAATGTTCATTGGCTTGTTTACTGTTCCATTGGAACTGACCAATGGGAATATTTCGTGGCCTTAGCTGATGCGCAGTCGTTTTGCTAAATGAGGGTGGTAATTACCACCGTGCCACTGGTCAACCATAGTTTGACCATCCATTCATCCACTTTGTTCATGTTTCATCCAATTTGTTACTCATCTTCAACAATTCATTTCTAATTCATCTCAACTCCAAAAATTATGGAATTTTTTGCATAATGACCGGTTGGATGTCTAGTATTTTACCATGATTTTTAATAATTTTTCTGATCATTGGATTTTAATTGGCCTTAGGGTTTGTGTTATGTGACCAAAAGTTGTACATATTGCCAAAACCATTGTGAAATAATGATGATGCATCCATTGGTTCTGAAATTTTTTGTGGTGAAACTAGACTCATTCATCTTCATTTTGGTATAAAGTTTGTGGATTTCTCATTTGTGGTTTGTGTGATATGATTTTTTGAAGTAAGGTGTCACATTTGGTGTCACAACATGAATGTGCATTTTCATGAATTTTGTTAACTTGCTTCCTGGCATCCAAATGACCCCAAATTTTGCATGATCCCTCCCTTACATGTCTAGTTCATGTGTGAATTTTCTTGGAATTAATTGTGATACAATTTCCATTTATTTGAGATTTTTCTTCCCTGCCTAGTCAATTGTTCACTTTTTGTGCTACATGTTGCCAAATCCTTTGGGAAATTCTCATACCATATTGTATGACCATGAAATTTCATATGTGATAACTAGACATCTTGAGCTTTGCATTGGTGTTAATCTCATTCATTTCTCATCTGTTTTCATTTTGTTTTGATTTTTTGAAGTTGACTCATGTTTGTTGACCTTCATTGTGCATGCTTGAATTTGGTTTAACTTTCTGATTTTCATTGACTGCCTTCCACTTGTCCAAATGAGATGAAATTTGATATTCTTACCATTCTATGTGTTGTGATTGATCATGATTTATTTGATGATTTTTGGAAATGTTTGAGATTGGTTTTGATGCAAGTCTTGCTGTTGACTTCTATGAGCTTCTAAAATGCCATGTCTTGACCTAAATTGTTCATGAAATGATGATGATGATTGATATGAATGTGAAACCAATTGGGTTTGTTTCTTAAATGTTTGAACTTGACTTTGATTGGGCATTGCTTGCTGTTTTGACTTTTTCATTCCTTTTTGACCCTAGGCTTGTCCTAGTGGTCCTGTTACTCACCATTGAGTTCATGTTTTCAGGTTGACCATCAAATGGCCATTGAGACCAATTCTTTTGATTGAGCTTGCTTAAATATCATTGTCTAACCTCTTTGTCTTGTAGGTAGCTTGGCTCACATGCTTTAAGCTTTGTGCCTTGCACATTCACTAGCTTGTGTTGACTGGTTGATGTCTGTTTCATTTTGATTTAACTCTGACTTGTATACTAACGGTGCTTGACTGATTTCAGGTACTTTAGTTGCTTAGTTCCTTGTGAACTTTTTGCTTTGCTTTGCTTGTATAAGCAATTTGCATTGAGGTATGTCTCTTTTTCTTCATGTAGTCTGGAAGACCTGGCCTGTTACTTGGCCAGGCAACTGTCTGAAGTCCTCCTTAAGAGGCAATGTTTGTGGATGTTTAATTTTGTCCTTGCATAGAGTCAAAGTCCTCCTAAGTGAAGAGGCAATTGGTGGAAGGTAGGGATATGCAATCTATCCCCCACTATTCAGTGTGTCATCTGCTTTGCTCACACCACTGTGTTGATGCATTGCGGATACAAACCCAAGATCTTGTACAATTGTACAGTTGAGTCAGTTTTAAATGTGTAGAAGGGTTCCCACTTTCTGAACCCACACATTCTTGTCAAATGCTCTCCCAGGCCAGGGATAGAAGCAATGAGGCACACCCCTCATCTCCTTTCATCTGCTTCACCTTAGCCCCGCAATGGCAAGGTTAAGAGCAACATTCACCCAGTTCCAGAGGTTTGTTTGTTGAGGTTGATATGACCCCTCGACTAAAACCTAACCCTTGTTTGAGCCACTTGCTTGTGTATAGTGTGTGCTATCTGTGCTTGTAGGATTGTTTGACTTGCTTCTTGTGCAAGTTAGGATTGTTTGACTTGCTTCCTGTGCAAGTTAGGTTTAGTTTAGACTTGCTTCCTGTGCAAGTAGGTTTTGCTTGACTTGCTTCCTGTGCAAGTTAAGTGTGTGTGTGGCTTGCTTCCTGTGCAAGTCATGTCTAGGATAGGTTGGCTCCCTGTGCCAGTTAGCTAGAAACCTTAACTTAGGGATGAATTTGCATGATAACATCTAGGCTCGAGTCGTAGTCTCCCTAGTTGTGTCTCCCTCTGTTATCTGGTTAGGCTAGTCCTTTATCCCTCTGTAGGGGAACTACATCGCCCTGATCTTCACACCAGATGAAGTATGTAGGCAGGAGATTGAGCTGATCTCTCCGGGCGCCCTTTTTCTTTTTTGTGTGAGTTGTTTGACAGTTGCTAGGCTCGAGTGCCTGACTCCTTAGCAATTTGTTGTCTGTCTGTTTGAGTGTGTGCTTGACAGTTATAGGCTCGAGTCCCCGACTCCCTATTAACTTGTTGTGTTGTTGTGTGCTTGGAAGCCGATATAAGTCCATCGAGTGGCATTTGGGTTCCAGTGTGTGTGTGTTTTGGTTCGGATGCTGATGTAAGTCCAGTGATTGGCATTCAGGCTCCACGTTTGCCTTTGCCTTTGTTTGTTTGTGTGCGTGTCAGCCGAGCTACGAATGCTCTGATTCTCCTTCGTCCAAAGGAGATACGTATGCATAGGATGCGACATCCTAGCGAGCATGTGTTGTTTCCCCAGTCCGAACTACTTGGACTCTGATGTCTATGCCTGATAGACTAAGTAGGCCCAGGATGCGACATCCTGCCGAGTCAGTTTCAGTCAGTTTCTTTTGTCTCTTTCAGCCAGTTTGTGAATGTTTGAGCAGTGTTTTTTAGCAACCAATATTCCTTTCTTTTGTGCGTGGATCCCGTAGAGTACTACGGATGCGTAGGGGTGCTAATACCTTCCCTTCGCATAACCGACTCCCGAACCCATCCTCTTTGGTCGCGAGACCATGTTCTTTCCTAGGTTTACTTCGAGCGTTTCCTTTCCCTCTTTTGGGATAAATAACGCACGGTGGCGGCTCTGTTGTTTCTTCTTTTCCCGCCGGTTTTTCGCGCGATGCGACAGCTGGCGACTCTGCTGGGGACATAGAGAAGTTGACCTGTGCTGGTCCATCTTCCCTGAGCGAGTCTCTCCTAGCGCTCTCTAGGTTAGGGCTTTGGTTGCTTTGCACTATTTTATTGCATTCTTTGTATATATTTGCATTTACTGTTTGCATTTATTATTTGCATCAATGTTTGCATTCATTCATATTCATCTGTTCATCTGGCTGTGTTTCTCTGTTTGGGGTGGGAGTTACTCGAGGTAAAAGGCCCAATACCCAGGCTATGAGTGAAATCTAGGAAACCTAGGAATAGAGTGATTCATGGGAAGCGGGTGGTATGGCGCCACTTAGCGGAACATTGATATCACGAGCAGTTCAGACCCTGGTGGGATATTATCGGTGCATACATCGGGTGTGCACAGGATGATATTCTGCGAAAGGTTATTTATGCTGCGTTTCTCTCGACCTTACCCTGGCCTAGATGACACCCGTGAGTGGGGGGGATTGATCATTTTAACAGGTACAGTTGGTGACTCTCGGTACAGATGGTGACTGTGAATTATGGACGTTTATTTCTGGGACGCCGGAGTTCTGTCCGTGGTTTATCAGCGGGTTCCGTTTATTTCGGATCCCCGGGTTGAATTTGAAAGTACCTGTTCAGAGGAGCTGGCTGTCATCCGTTCAATGGATGTTCCTGTGATGATAGTGATGCAATCTCCAGTTTCGTTTATTTCGGAACTCCCCAAGTCGGATTTATGGTGACTTGGTTCCTCAGATTGGTTTCAGATGCCAGTTGATCAGATTGACTTTGGGTTTCAGATGTTTGTGATCAGAGTTCAAGCCGAAGCTTTGACCCTGTGCCTTGAGACGCACAGCCTGACCAGTCATGTTGCATCATTTGCATCATAGCATGTTTATTTTCCAAAAAATAGTAATGCATGAAAAAGAAAAGTTAACTTGCATATGCATATCCTTTATCAGGATCATTCATGACAAAATAGTACCCATATCATGCATATCATGCACATAGCATCCTTGCATTACAGACATGTTTGGAGAGACTTCTCACTTCGGTTCTTGACTGAGAGAGGATTGCTGACCGCCGACCGCATCGTTACTCAACCAGACTCAATCAACAGAGGATTATGGACCAGGTTCAGACAGAGTTGGCTGAGATGAGGGCAAACATGGCCCAGTTTATGACGACGATGCAAGGAGTTGTTCAGGGGCAAGAGGAGCTGCGTGCCTTAGCCCAGAGACTGGAAGCCGTGATTCCACCAGTCCACCGTGCTCCACCAGTGAATGTACCCGCTCATGAGGATGTTGCTGTCACCATTCTCGTCGATGATCATGCCGTGGGTGATGAATTGAAGGGGATCAGAATCAGTGAGCAGCCTCTTGCTGCAGAGACTGTTAATGTCAGAGCAACCCGCGCTCCGGTTCGCCATCCTGGCTCTTCAAGTTCCTCGAGTACTAAGAAGACATACTCTGGGGCACCCAAAAGGGGAGAGATTGAAACAAATGTTGTGCACCGACGGGGGAGTGTGAACAGAGGACAGTATCGTCAGGCTGTTGGTGTGACTATTCCAGCAACTCAACCTCAACAACAGCAGAGAAGGTCAACTCAGCAATATCAGCGTCAACAACATCGTCCTCAGCAGCAGGCTTCCCAGCCTCACAATGGTAATCAAGCCAGTACGAGTAATGAGAGGAAGAAGATCATTTTGATCCAATCCCCATGTCCTACGCCGAGCTCTGTCCCTCGTTGATAGAGCGGAACTTGATTACTCCCAGAGACCCGCCACCCATACCCGTCAACCCTCGGTGGTGGTATAGGCCTGAACAGCATTGTGTGTATCATTCGGGTGCTCCTGGTCATGACGTGGATAGTTGTTTCCAGCTGAAGATGAAGGTTCAAGACCTTGTGAGGTCAGGTATTCTGATCTTGGAGGACTTAGGTCCCAGTGCTAATCAAGCTTGAAGCTCACAAGTCCCGGGCTGTCGGTGTTTCTGTTCTTCTGAGGTCTTCAAGAGGGTTGTTCAAAATCAGAAGCTGCTGATGCAAAGAAATACAGACAGTTGTCGTCCCTGATGGGATCTATCACAATTGGGTCACTGTGGGCTTTCTTACAGTTGTTCATAAGTCTTTGTAACAATCACTTTGTTTAAAAACCCTTCTCCCATGCCAAAAGGAGAAGTGATGACATTGTTGGCAACATTTTGTGCAATGATATTTTCATTCAAATAATTCATGTTAAACATTTGTTTTTCCAATTGTTTTCCCTTTTCGCTTTTTGCATGAAATTGGTGATCACAAAAAAACCTTTAAAAAACAGGAATAAAAGCAGTCTTTTCATCTGCATAACGATTGTCTTGTTTGATTTTCAAAGAGCTTTTCATATCAAATCATTATGCAGGTTGTTTCTCAAACCCATTGAACATAGTGATCGGACGTCATCTCCCAATTTTGAATTCCCTGTATTCGAAGCGGACGAAGATGATGTTGAAGGGATTCCTGACGAGATTTCCCGACTTCTTGAGCAAGAGAAGAAGATCACTCAGCTGCATCTCGAGAATCAGCAGAACAGCCAACTGGGGCATTATCAAAAACAAAAAAGGAAGAAAAAAAAGAAAAAAAGAAAAGAGGAGGGTGCAAAATCAAAAAAAGGAAATCAAAAGAAATCAAAAGAAAGAAAAAGAAAGGAAAGAAATAAAAGAAAATAGCACCCTCAAAGTCCCAAGTTGGCTGATGCTGAATTCGATCAAAAAGAAGAGATCAACTGCCATGTGTCATGGTCAGTCATATCAGCAGAGAGTGAAAAAGCATTCAACAAGAAGGTCAAGCCTCGTGTGTTCCGAGAAGGTGACCTTGTGCTCAAGAAAGTCTTGTCTTTCGTACCCGATTCCAGGGGCAAGTGAACCCCAAGCTATGAATGTCCATATGTTGTCAAAAGAGCCTCTTCAGGCAATGTTTTGACACTCACAACAATGGATGGAAAAGTTCACTCGTCCTGTGAATTCCGATGCAGTCAAGAAATACTTCGCCTAAAACAAAAAAAAAGCAAAAGCTCGATAAGTCAAACACCCCAAAGGGCGACTTAGTCAAAAAGGAGCGTCTCGGTGGATTGAAAACCCGAAAGGGCGATCCAGGCAAAAGTTAGAGACATTGAAAAAAAAAAAAGAATTTGCATCCCGCTAGATTGATCACCTCACACTGGGGCAATCTAGGCAAAAATTAGGGATTTGGCAAGTAACTGCATCTTGACAAGACTGTGCTCTATATCTGTCATCCGTCAGGGATTCTCGATTCGTTGTCGACTGAGGCTTTGAATACATCGAAAATTCAGAATGGTAGAGGAAAGGTCATTATGTTCAATGTAGCCCTCTCCAATATATATCACCGATTTCAAACTTGTACAGATCCATGGAGTCTCGCCCTTTGCAGACTACCATTCCATCACATCAATTTGAGCTTTTATCCAATTATTTGCATTCTTATTTGTTTCAACTCAACAATTGTTTTGCATGTTTTAATTGACAAAGTATCATTGTTTTCAAAATAGACAAATTTTTCAAAAAAAATTGTTCTTAAACAAAGTGAACGTTCACAATGATGGAAGGATACTCAGGAGATCCGCAGTGCTCTCCCGAGGGTGGTATGATTACCAACAGGTAAGACATTTGTTCGTATCTCGAGCATAACTTTATCTCTCTCCTGTCGAACCTCTTTTGGTTTCTCCTCAGCATAGTTGCTCAGTGCAGTGTTGGTTGGAGTTGTTTATCTTCATGTTCCCGGCAGTACAACATTCTTCCTCCAAGTCCCTGTTAGCCCTATTGTGGGGCATCTCCAGTAGAGTGCTGTTTGAGCCCTATCGTGGGGCATCCTCAACAAGTTTGCTGTTTCGGACATTATTGTGGGGCAGCTCCCCTAGCAGAGTGTTTATTGAAGACTGCAACTTTCGCCTCTCCAGCAGAGTAGTCTTCCTCTCTCCCCAACGTGGGTGTTTTTCTTTGAAGATTCAGTATTTGGTAGATCAACCTCCCAGTACTATAGAATTCCCTCAGATAGATCCCTCAGCGGAGTGGTTCGCGTAAGGAGCTTTATCAACGCTTTTGTACTTCTCATCAGAGATCTGGTCGCTTCTCGGTATCTCTGATTTTCAGCACAAGTTGTTGTGGCGCATCCGCCTGTATGTTGAACTTTGTTCTCCGGTTGCGACTGACGATCCCTCCGGAAGCCTCTTGTGGCTCTTCCTCCCATGCAGAATGAGGACTTTGGTTTTCTCTCCGGATGGTTGATTCCCGGACCGTTGGTTGGAGCATGTCTGTTTGTCAGCATTCATCATACGTTTTAGGTAGAATGCATACATGCATAATCATAGCATTTGGATACTCATGTTGCAGCTGTCGTCGGGTATCTATTGATTGTTGCCTCCTGCTATTTGGTGATACAGATCTCTCCAGTAGATTTTCCTAGCAGATATGGGTGTGTCTGATCTCTCCATGTAGAGCCAACCCCTTAAGCAGAAAGTGTTTATCCTTTCCTGCCATTTCCCCACTGAGATACATCCTCGTGGATGACGGTTGCTTCCGTTCCCTCCCTAACGGGATGGGTTTTCCCTATTGAGTTCTTTCCTCATTAGGATGAGTCTTGATTCAGTCTGCCTTTTGGATCGATCGTAAATTGGCTTCTTGTTGATTGTCTCTTGTGCTGCCCTGGGGCATGAATGAATAGTGGCTCACTAACTGGCATTCATTCATCTTATCCTCAGCGAGATTTGTGGCCTCTACCTACGAACCGGTAGCTGTAAGTCCTATCTTTGTGGTTTTCTACCCACTAGCTGGTAGTTGTAAAATCCCACGTTCTCCCCTTGTTGGAGTTAACCCTTTGTGCCCATCCCAATGATGACTGGTTACTTTTCCATTGGCCTCTACCTATAACCCGGTAGTTGTAAGTCCTATCTTTGTGGTTTTCTACCTACTAGCTGGTAGTTGTAAAATCCCACTTTCATCCCCCTGGTGGAGTTAACCCTGTGTGTTCATCCTATGGATGACTAGTTACTTTTCCGTGGTTTTCTACCTACTAACCGGTAGATGTAATCCCCTCTTTGCAGTTATCAGTATCCGGTTTGTGATATTGATATTCTTTTCCCCTCTGGATACTTGTCTTGATCAAGCAGTATTGTCCCCATTGGGTCTTTCCCCTCTTTTTGGATACTTGCTCCGAGTAAGCAACTTTATCCTCTTTTGATTGGTCATCTTTGCATACCTAGTCCTGGTACCGATGCCTTTCTTTTCGGTCGATTTATCCATTTAACAACCTGCAACCCGGTTATGGATAATCTTCCATGCGAGTGTATTATCTACGTTTTGACGGCTATAGATAATATATCTCATGCACTCTTTGGTCAATCTTTCGATTGTTATCCCCGAGTGGAGCGGGTCTCATGAAATACATCTCCAGCAGTGATTTTCCTACATATGGATTGGTTGGGTCGTCCCTAGTGGAGTAGCATTTATTTCTCCAGCAGAGTTCATCCTACCAGTGGATTGGACGGGTTTCTGTAGAAGACTGATATCGGCATCCCCAGCTGAGTTGATTCTACCTATGGATCGCATGGGTTATCCCTAGCGGAGTAACAGACATTCTCCGAAGCAGGGTTTACCCTATCTGAAGATTGGTTGGGTCTTCCTCCCAGCGGAGTCGCTCCGCCACTCCCCAAGCAGAGTTCCCCACAGAATATTTCCCCAAGAGGAGTCTCCCCACAGAGTCAGAGTATCTGATCATTTCGGCTCCCTAGCCAGGGTTCATTTGCATTTTGCATGTAGTGATCATTGCATCTTCAAAAATCGCGTAGCATTTCCATTCCTAAATGGAGCATTACGCCATAGAAAAATTCAAACATATGCATTCATGTGTTCGAAACCCCATCAAACCGTATCCCCTGCAGAGACGGATTTTTGTTCAACCTGTACAACGCATTTGCTACAGTTGCTCCAGTCAACATTTGGTGTTTATAATCCCCACAGAGGTTTATTTCCTCACCTGTTGATGACAGAAAGTTTGTTTCTCCCCAGTGAGACCTCCTGCAAGTGTTCAGCCTAGCCTTGTCATCTTGAGAATGTCAGTATACCCTGTCAGCACCCGGGTGTGTTGTTTCTTTGGTGTCGGTAAACACCATCTTTCGGTGATTTCCAGTCATGCGTAAGTGTCTGGTCTTCTTTGGTGTCGGTAAACACCATCTTTCGGTGATTTCCAGTCATGCGTAAGTGTCTGGTCTTCTTTGGTGTCGGTAAACACCATCTTTCGGTGATTTCCAGTCATGCGTAAGTGTCTGGTCTTCTTTGGCGTCGGTAAACACCATCTTTCGGTGATTCCCAGTCATGCGTAAGTGTCTGGTCTTCTTTGATGTCTATAAACATCATCTTTCGATGTTCGTAACGTCGTCCCTCCCCTAGTGAAGATTCCTCCTCTCCGTTGGTGTCGATAAACGTCGAGTTTTTCCCGATCATCCGTTGATGATTTGGTTGTGTTCACTCTCCCCAGTAGAGTTTCCTCCTCTCCGTTGGTGTCGATAAACGTCGAGTTTTTCCTAGTCATCCGATGATGTCTAGTTGTACCCCTCTCCATGCAGAGTTACCTCTCCGTTGGTTTCGATAAACGTCGAGTTTTTCCCGATCATCCGTTGATGATTTGGTTGTGTTCACTCTCCCCAGTAGAGTTTCCTCCTCTCCGTTGGTGTCGATAAACGTCGAGTTTTTCCTAGTCATCCGATGATGTCTAGTTGTACCCCTCTCCATGCAGAGTTACCTCTCCGTTGGTTTCGATAAACGTCGAGTTTTTCCCGATCATCCGTTGATGATTTGGTTGTGTTCACTCTCCCCAGTAGAGTTTCCTCCTCTCCGTTGGTGTCGATAAACGTCGAGTTTTTCCTAGTCATCCGATGATGTCTAGTTGTACCCCTCTCCATGCAGAGTTACCTCTCCGTTGGTTTCGATAAACGTCGAGTTTTTCCCGATCATCCGTTGATGATTTGGTTGTGTTCACTCTCCCCAGTAGAGTTTCCTCCTCTCCGTTGGTGTCGATAAACGTCGAGTTTTTCCTATTCGTCCTATGACGTCTAGTTGTACCTGTCCCCACGTGGATTTACCTCTCCGTTGGTCTTGGTAAAAGTTGAGTTTTTCCCATTACGTCCGCTGACGTATGGTTGTATACCCCTTCCCAGTCATTCATTAATGTCTGGTTGAGTCTCCCTTTCGTCCGTTGACGTCTGGTCGAGTTTTCCCGGTCGTCCCCAGTTGATTCTCCTTCTCCGTTGGTGTCGATAAACGTCGAGCTTCTCCCTTTCGTCCGTTGACATCTGGTCGAGTATTCCCATTCATCTGTAAATGTTTGGTCGATCTTTTTGGTGTCTGTAAACATCATCTTTCGATGTCTGTAAACGTCGAGTTTTCTCCCATTCACCCGTTGATGTCTGGTTGTATCCTTTCCAGTCATTCATTAATGTCTGGTTACCTCTCTGTTGGTCTTGGTAAACGTTGAGTTTTTCCTAGTTGTCCGTTGGCATCTAGTTGTGATTTCTTTCCCCCATTCATCGTCGTTGCGATGTCTGGACGTGGCTGTACCCTTTAAAAACAAAACCAAAAAAATATATACCCAGCAATAAATATCAAATCTCAGTGGACGTTTCCATTGGTGGATCCCTGTATTGTGCAAATTCTACGGTTCTTGGTATTCAATCCCTGTTTACCCTGAAAGTCTGACAGCCGTTGCTCTCATCCATTCGGGTTCCCAGCTGATTGAATAGGGGCAGCTGTAGCACCTCAAATTTGCACCTATCATTGTACATACATTTTCATATTAGGTCATAGCATATCATGGTCCATTGCATAGCATTGCATTGCCTCTTCTGCCTCAAGTGCAAGCCAATCAAGAAATTAGGTCAAACTGATCAGGAGATCAGTCAACCAAGCAAGCAAGTGCATTTCTCAAGGAGCCAAGGCCTTAGGGTTTGTCCAACAAGTTCACATGACTTGGAGGTCTATTTGAAGTGTTCAAGTCAAGGGTTGAAGGCTTGGAGATCATCAGTTCATACACAGACAGTCAAAAACCCTAGAAAAGTCAACTATTGGTCAACTGTCCATTTAATCAGTGATTTGATGAATGGAAATGGTTTGAGAGAGTTTATTCATGTCCAAATAGGCCTCGTATATCATGTCAAACACCATCATGGAAGAATTTGAAGCCAGATCAAAAATTTCCAAAAGTGGAAACTGGACCTGTAACTGAAACTTACCAAAAATGGAAAGTCTTGATCCTCAAACTTACCTTTGTGCATTTTCTAAAACACAGTCCAAAAACTCCACATAACCAAGCCTGGCTTTTGTTGAAACATCATCAAAACAGCATTATGGACCTGTGGCAAGCATCATTCATCACCTGCACAGCCATCTTCTTGCTCTGTTTTCTTCATGGACATGAAATGGTGATTTGAGATTTAGAGGGTTATAAGCATTACTGAGCTGGTTTTCTTCAAGCATTCAACATCTCCAAGCCTTGTGGACACCTGTCTGTGCCTGTACCAGTCAAATAACCACTGTTCAACACTTTTCTTCAAAATCAAGTAAGTGCTCGATTCTCCCTTTTCTCCAAATTGTGCCATGTTTAGGGTAGGTCTGTGTATGCTGAAGCCAATGCAACCTTGAACCATTGAAAATGATTAACTATGCTGTGAGAAAATTGAATTTCATTGTTTATGCTCAAATATGTTTCTGCTCGATTTGCCCTATTCATGATGAATTAGTGAAAATGGATACCATATTTGTGTCGTATGTGGTCTGATGATGCTGTTGATGTGCTTGCCATGGATTTCTGGGCGTTTTGAAAAGTTCGATTTGAATAGAAAAGATGAACTTGCTGTTTGTTTAAACCTAAGACTCTGCCAGAACATGAATTCATGATTGTGTTTGTGTTTGTTGTTTATGTTGTGAGTGCGTGAAGAACTTTGTTAATTGACATGCTGTGTGAGTGATTCTGTTTGAAGTTGATGATGAACATTGTTGATGAACATGAAGCATGCTGTTGTGCTAAACCCTTGTATCTTTCCAGAAATCTTGTTTCGTATATGCATGAGTTTTGGCTGCTGTTGTTGTTTGTGATTATACGAACCATTTCCAATGCCATGCTAATTGCCATGTTGTTTGAATTTCGCATGATGATGATGAATTATGAAGTTGAACTTGATGCCCTGCTGCTAAAACCCTAAGGGTTTTAAACCCAGAAAGTTTGAATGTTCATTGGCTTGTTTACTGTTCCATTGGAACTGACCAATGGGAATATTTCGTGGCCTTAGCTGATGCGCAGTCGTTTTGCTAAATGAGGGTGGTAATTACCACCGTGCCACTGGTCAACCATAGTTTGACCATCCATTCATCCACTTTGTTCATGTTTCATCCAATTTGTTACTCATCTTCAACAATTCATTTCTAATTCATCTCAACTCCAAAAATTATGGAATTTTTTGCATAATGACCGGTTGGATGTCTAGTATTTTACCATGATTTTTAATAATTTTTCTGATCATTGGATTTTAATTGGCCTTAGGGTTTGTGTTATGTGACCAAAAGTTGTACATATTGCCAAAACCATTGTGAAATAATGATGATGCATCCATTGGTTCTGAAATTTTTTGTGGTGAAACTAGACTCATTCATCTTCATTTTGGTATAAAGTTTGTGGATTTCTCATTTGTGGTTTGTGTGATATGATTTTTTGAAGTAAGGTGTCACATTTGGTGTCACAACATGAATGTGCATTTTCATGAATTTTGTTAACTTGCTTCCTGGCATCCAAATGACCCCAAATTTTGCATGATCCCTCCCTTACATGTCTAGTTCATGTGTGAATTTTCTTGGAATTAATTGTGCTGTTTTTCCATTTATTTGAGATTTTTCTTCCCTGCCTAGTCAATTGTTCACTTTTTGTGCTACATGTTGCCAAATCCTTTGGGAAATTCTCATACCATATTGTATGACCATGAAATTTCATATGTGATAACTAGACATCTTGAGCTTTGCATTGGTGTTAATCTCATTCATTTCTCATCTGTTTTCATTTTGTTTTGATTTTTTGAAGTTGACTCATGTTTGTTGACCTTCATTGTGCATGCTTGAATTTGGTTTAACTTTCTGATTTTCATTGACTGCCTTCCACTTGTCCAAATGAGATGAAATTTGATATTCTTACCATTCTATGTGTTGTGATTGATCATGATTTATTTGATGATTTTTGGAAATGTTTGAGATTGGTTTTGATGCAAGTCTTGCTGTTGACTTCTATGAGCTTCTAAAATGCCATGTCTTGACCTAAATTGTTCATGAAATGATGATGATGATTGATATGAATGTGAAACCAATTGGGTTTGTTTCTTAAATGTTTGAACTTGACTTTGATTGGGCATTGCTTGCTGTTTTGACTTTTTCATTCCTTTTTGACCCTAGGCTTGTCCTAGTGGTCCTGTTACTCACCATTGAGTTCATGTTTTCAGGTTGACCATCAAATGGCCATTGAGACCAATTCTTTTGATTGAGCTTGCTTAAATATCATTGTCTAACCTCTTTGTCTTGTAGGTAGCTTGGCTCACATGCTTTAAGCTTTGTGCCTTGCACATTCACTAGCTTGTGTTGACTGGTTGATGTCTGTTTCATTTTGATTTAACTCTGACTTGTATACTAACGGTGCTTGACTGATTTCAGGTACTTTAGTTGCTTAGTTCCTTGTGAACTTTTTGCTTTGCTTTGCTTGTATAAGCAATTTGCATTGAGGTATGTCTCTTTTTCTTCATGTAGTCTGGAAGACCTGGCCTGTTACTTGGCCAGGCAACTGTCTGAAGTCCTCCTTAAGAGGCAATGTTTGTGGATGTTTAATTTTGTCCTTGCATAGAGTCAAAGTCCTCCTAAGTGAAGAGGCAATTGGTGGAAGGTAGGGATATGCAATCTATCCCCCACTATTCAGTGTGTCATCTGCTTTGCTCACACCACTGTGTTGATGCATTGCGGATACAAACCCAAGATCTTGTACAATTGTACAGTTGAGTCAGTTTTAAATGTGTAGAAGGGTTCCCACTTTCTGAACCCACACATTCTTGTCAAATGCTCTCCCAGGCCAGGGATAGAAGCAATGAGGCACACCCCTCATCTCCTTTCATCTGCTTCACCTTAGCCCCGCAATGGCAAGGTTAAGAGCAACATTCACCCAGTTCCAGAGGTTTGTTTATTGAGGTTGATATGACCCCTCGACTAAAACCTAACCCTTGTTTGAGCCACTTGCTTGTGTATAGTGTGTGCTATCTGTGCTTGTAGGATTGTTTGACTTGCTTCCTGTGCAAGTTAGGATTGTTTGACTTGCTTCCTGTGCAAGTTAGGTTTAGTTTAGACTTGCTTCCTGTGCAAGTAGGTTTTGCTTGACTTGCTTCCTGTGCAAGTTAAGTGTGTGTGTGGCTTGCTTCCTGTGCAAGTCATGTCTAGGATAGGTTGGCTCCCTGTGCCAGTTAGCTAGAAACCTTAACTTAGGGATGAATTTGCATGATAACATCTAGGCTCGAGTCGTAGTCTCCCTAGTTGTGTCTCCCTCTGTTATCTGGTTAGGCTAGTCCTTTATCCCTCTGTAGGGGAACTACATCGCCCTGATCTTCACACCAGATGAAGTATGTAGGCAGGAGATTGAGCTGATCTCTCCGGGCGCCCTTTTTCTTTTTTGTGTGAGTTGTTTGACAGTTGCTAGGCTCGAGTGCCTGACTCCTTAGCAATTTGTTGTCTGTCTGTTTGAGTGTGTGCTTGACAGTTATAGGCTCGAGTCCCCGACTCCCTATTAACTTGTTGTGTTGTTGTGTGCTTGGAAGACGATATAAGTCCATCGAGTGGCATTTGGGTTCCAGTGTGTGTGTGTTTTGGTTAGGATGCTGATGTAAGTCCAGTGATTGGCATTCAGGCTCCACGTTTGCCTTTGCCTTTGTTTGTTTGTGTGCGTGTCAGCCGAGCTACGAATGCTCTGATTCTCCTTCGTCCAAAGGAGATACGTATGCATAGGATGCGACATCCTAGCGAGCATGTGTTGTTTCCCCAGTCCGAACTACTTGGACTCTGATGTCTATGCCTGATAGACTAAGTAGGCCCAGGATGCGACATCCTGCCGAGTCAGTTTCAGTCAGTTTCTTTTGTCTCTTTCAGCCAGTTTGTGAATGTTTGAGCAGTGTTTTTTAGCAACCAATATTCCTTTCTTTTGTGCGTGGATCCCGTAGAGTACTACGGATGCGTAGGGGTGCTAATACCTTCCCTTCGCATAACCGACTCCTGAACCCATCCTCTTTGGTCGCGAGACCATGTTCTTTCCTAGGTTTACTTCGAGCGTTTCCTTTCCCTCTTTTGGGATAAATAACGCACGGTGGCGGCTCTGTTGTTTCTTCTTTTCCCGCCGGTTTTTCGCGCGATGCGACACATGGGCTGCTCGCCGACTGAGACAGTATATGCTGGTTCATACCACTTTGTTGATTTCCAAGATGGATCCGATCAAGTATATATTTGAGAAGCCAGCATTCACCAGACGGGTTGCGAGATGGCAAATGATTCTGACTGAATATGATATCCAGTACAATTCTCAAAAAGCAATAAAGGGGAGTGTATTGTCCGATTACCTCGCCCAACAACCCATTGAGGATTATCAACTGATGAAATTTGAGTTCCCTGATTAGGACATCATGTTTCTTAAATCGAAAGACCTCGAGGAACCTATCCCGGAGGAGGGGCCTGACCCTGAGTCCGAATGGATTCTGATGTTTGATGGGGCCGTTAACGTGAATGGTAGTGGAGTTGGTGCTGTTTTGGTTACGCCAAAGGGATCCCACATTCCTTTTGCTGCCCGGCTAACATTTGAATGCACCAACAATGTTGCTGAATACGAAGCTCGTATCTTGGGTGTCAAAGAGGCGATTGATTTGCGAATCAAGAACCTTGTTATCTATGGAGATTCAGCTTTGGTTGTGAACCAGGTTAATGGGAAATGGCTTACGCATCAATCTCACATAATTCCATGTGCCGAGAGAAGAAAATCCTTTGGCGGATGCCTTGGATACTTTGGCCGCTTTGATTAAAGTGCAGTGGTGGAATGAAGTTCCTAGTGTTGAGGTGGGACGACTGGGTAGACCGGCTTATGTGTTTGCTGTCGAAACAGTGCCTGATGATGAAAAGCCGTGGTATTATGACATCAAGCGGTATTTGGAGACCCAAGAGTATCCCGAGGGAGCGTCTAAGAAGGACCGAAAGACTCTGAGGAGGTTGGCCATGGCGTTCTATCTGAACAAAGATGGAGTTTTGTACAAGAGGAATTTTGATTGGGCTTTGCTCAGATGCGTCGATGACAAAGAAGCAAGCCAATTGATGAAAGAGGTGCACGAGGGGTCGTTTGGTACCCACGCCAGTGGAAATGCGATGGTGAAAAAGTTGCTAAGGGCTGGATATTATTGGATGACAATGGAGGCTCAGTGTTTCAACTTCGTGCGGAAATGTCATAAATGCCAGATTTATGCTGACAAGGTGCACGTGCCTCCAAATCCATTGAGTTTGATATCGTCTCTGTGGCTGTTTGCTATGTGGGGCATTGATATGATCGGAAAGATTGAGCCTACAACTTCGAATGGACACCGGTTCATATTAGTGGCTATTGATTACTTCACCAAGTGGGTGGAAGCGGCGTCTTATGCAAATGTGAAGAAACAGGTCGTGGCCAGGTTCCTGAAGAGAGACATCATTTGCAGATATGGGGTTCCCAAAAGAATCATCACTGATAATGGTTCTAATCTCAACAACAAGATGATGGCAGAACTGTGCCGGGAGTTCAAGATCGAGCATCACAATTCCTCTCCTTATCGTCCGAAGATGAATGGGGCGGTCGAGGTGGCTAATAAGAATATTAAGAAGATTGTGCAGAAAATGGTCGTGACTTATAAGGATTGGCACGAGATGTTGCCGTTTGCATTGCACGGGTATCGGACCTCAGTGCGTACATCTACTAGGGCAACGCCTTTCTCGCTTGTGTATGGGATGGAAGTTGTGCTACCAGTTGAGGTCCAGATTCCGTCATTGAGAGTCCTGATGGATATGAAATTGGAAGAGGCTGAGTGGGTAAGGACTCGGTATGAAGAGTTGAGCCTGATTGAGGAAAAGAGGTTGGCGGCCATTTGTCATGGGTAGTTGTATCAACAGTGAATGAAGCGTGCTTTTGACCGAAAGGTGCGACCTCGTGTGTACCATGTGGGAGATATGATGTTGAAAAGGATCCTTCCTGCTCAGAACGATCGTCGGGGCAAGTGGACACCCAATTATGAGGGTCCATTCGTGGTCAAGAAGGTTTTCTCTGGCGGAGCCTTGTTGTTGACGACCATGGATGGTGAGGATTTTCCATCCCATGTGAATGCGGACGCAGTTAAAAAATACTTCGTATAAGAGACCCGCTGGACGAAAAGAACAAAATAGTCCAGGCAAAAATGGGCATCCCGGCGAACCAAAAGAAAAAAATGAAAATGAAAAAGGTTCGGGCAAAAATTAGGGATAAAAAGAAAAAAAATTGTACACCCGACAAGTCGAAAACCCCACAAGGGCGGCTTGGGCAAAAAAGGGTATCCCGGTGGACTGAAAACCCGAAAGGGCGGTCCAGGCAAAAGAGGGAGTGAAACTAATAACTGTGTCTAGCATGGTCGTTTGTACTTTGGATATGACAATGGATACTCTGAAAGCGGAGATCGGTCGGAAGCGTCTTGTTTCGGAAGGCAGAAAGTGTGGAGAGTCTTAAGGACATATGGGTTGTAACCGGGTTGGAACTCGATGAGATCACGGGTTCACATTGCCATTAGGATAGATTTTACTTTTGTGCGCAATTACCTCTTTTCAGGGACTGCTTCCTGTGTATTGCTCAGTTACGAGCCTCCTTTTTCAATCAATAAAATGCATATTCAGTCAAATAATTTTGTTTTTGTTTTCATTACCGCTTTGATTGCAAAAACATCCGTTTATTTTGATAAAGAATCTTTGCATTTTGAGACATAGGGGTCCCTTCCAATGCATGTTTATAGGATTGAAAACCTGAAATCTTATTCGGAAGGTTGAGTGACCTGGGTGTTGAAATTTTGGCACGCCTGGGGCACGTTTTATCTAACGATCTCTTTTGCAGGTGCTGTGGGTTATTTTCACTCACTTGCAGGTTGTGGTATGAAGCGTCTCTTTTTGACAAAAGATTCCTTTGAGGTCCAATCAGGGACAAGGAGTTGAGGAATGGTGTAAAGACGACGAAAGAATTGCGACGATCCTAGAGGGTTAATCAAGAAGACTCTTCAAAGTCTGAAGAAGTGGAAAGTTGACATTATGGTTAAATGGTGAATGCCAGTGTTCGACGAGTCGACAGGTGTTCCGTGTCAAATATTCCGTATCTCCCCAGCGGGTTCGAGGTCGGTGTTTCCTCGGCAACTAGGCCTGAAGTTTTCTGTTTCCCCTAGCAGGGTTGAGATTGTTATTTCCCCAGCAGGTCTGAAGGTTGTTATTCCCCCGGCAGGGGTGTGCGTTGGTAGTTTTTTCCCAGTAAAGTCCCCAAGCGGATCGAGTTCAGTGGAGGTCATCCCTAGTAAGGGTTGTCCTTTCCCCAGCAGTAGTGTTATCCCAAGCAGAGTTGGAGATTGGAGTGATATCGAGTTCCCCGACAGAGTTGCTCGTGCAGTCCCCTGAGGGGGATATTTTTTATGCATTCATCATTTAGAGAAGCATAGCATATTGCATAATTAATTGCGTAGCATTTCCATGGTTATGGAGCATTACGCTGTAAAATTCATGCATCGACATTGCAAGCATAAACTAGTCTCGAGCCGTGGTTACCGTTTGAGAATTGGTTTGGCTGGTTGGAGAAGATGTTACTCTGAGGAGTTTGGCATCGTGATTTTGAATCAACAAAGTATTCCGCAGTAGTCCGATATTGGAGGAAGCAATTCCGTCGTTCGGAGATGGAAGTGAAGACTGGAGAACGTTACGCGATCAACGCGGAGATCGGGGTCCATCAGGAGAAAAGGAGACGCAAAGTGTCTTCTGGAGAACGGGGTTCAAATGGAGAACGGGGTTCATTGTTTGGTAGCGAGAGTGATATGAAGTTGTCGGGGTTCAAATGCGGTGATCAGGGATCATCCGCGCAAAAGGAAAATATTTGTATAAGGGTCCAAGAAAGAAAAATCAAAGAAGTTTTGGGGGTTCAAAAAAATAAAAAATATTAATAATAATAATAATAATAATAATAATAACAAAGAGAAAATCCCCAACACTTGTGGCATTCAGGGCAAGTTTTCCGGTATTCAGACCGAAATGGCATTCAGGCCAATTTTCCGATGTTCAGATCGAAGAAGTTTCCGACGTTCAGGTCGACGTAACTTGTAGCATTCAGGCCAATTCTCCGATATTCAGACCATAGTGGAATTCAGGCCAGATTTTCCGATGTTCAGATCGAAGAATTTTCCGACGTTCAGGTCTGTAAGACCCCAATTTTGTCCCTAAGATCCCTCATGGCATCATAGCATTGCATTGCATTAGCCTCAAGGATCTTTAAGCATCTTGGCTTCCTTACCTTTGGGTGGGAAATCGTCTTGTGAGTGGTATGAGATCACCAGGCATGCTTGCATTGTATATCCTTGCTTTTCTTGTTTTAATCACTAACCAAAAAAAGCACCAGAAATATGTCATCTAACATTTTGTTTTGCAATCTAAGCAAGCACAGGTCAAGAAATTCAAGAATATCCTATGGGCAAGAAATGATGGTATTTTCTTGAGATAAGGATCACATGATATCATCTTGAGCTTATATGAGCTATGGTTCCATCTTGAAGCAAATTCCCCAAGTGGTAAAGGCTCAAGTTCATCAAAGCATGTCAAGGTCATTTGAGGACCAAATAATCAATTGTGCAGTCAACTAAGGGCTTTGAGGTGGGGGAAATGATTTGAGACATCCCATTCATGTTCAAACAAGGCCTATTCATCATGTTAAACATCTATCTTGAAGATTTTGAAGTCATGGCAAAAGTTTCCAAAAATGGAAAGTGACCTGTAATTTCTAGTTTCCAAAAATGGAATGTTTTTAGTCCACATTCAACTTGACTTTCCAACATTAAAGAAGCTTCAAACTAATTTTTGGTGAACATGAAAGTTGAAGATATTTCTCTCCTCTTTTCAAAAAGTCCTATATCATGTCCATCTGATAATTGGTTGAGAAGGTATGGCCAAATGATCACAAAGTATGCATGGAAGTTCTACATGGCATAACTTTTGATTCAAAACTCCAAATGAGTCCACTCTTTTTGCAAAATGCTTGTCATGACCAAGAGATCCCAAATGAATCATTGCCTTGCATGGGAGAAGCTCACATGATCACTTATTCACACATATGCATTTTGGAGGGAAATTTGATAATTCAAATTTGGTTGATCATGCAAGCAAAATACCACTTCCATTTTGATTATTAATTGATTTTAAGTGAATTTGTACCCTTGCATGGTACTGTTCACGTGCACATTGGTCATGCTAAGCACACTTGTGCAATTTTGCAATTCACCTCACATCTTCCTAATCCTAATTAACCAATGCTTAATTGTAATTTCAGTGTGATTAATAGGTGGTATATAAGCTAAATCATAACTGTTTTTCAAGAGAGAAGCAATTCAGATCTCAAAATTTCCATTCCCTCCAAAATTTCTCTCTCTTCGAATCTCTCTATTCTTCACACAAACCTTGATTCTCTTTGCATATTCTTACTCCTGGAAGAATTCTAAGCAAGATTCAACCATTGGATTGGATAATTGAGCTTGATTTTAAGCAGATTGAACGCATGAACATGAAGATGGATTGTTGAAATTGAGCTAGATTCAACCTGTTTCCATTGCTAATTCTTGTGCAAAGCTTCAGTAGAGGTTAAAGGAAGTTGATCTGGAGCTGGAGGATGCTTGAGCACGCGAATTCATTCACTGCCATTTCAAGTAGGTGAAATTTCGATCATCTCCTTTTGCCTTTTTCTTGCCGTAAATATGTAGATCTTGTAATGCTGAGAATGCTGATAGTTTTAGATTTTGATTTGGCTGAAAAATGAGCTTGTATGATGAACTTAAAGTTTGGATGTTCAATATGTTTTTGCTCGATCCGTTCAATTCAAGAGGTTTTAGATGATTTTGATATGACATTCATGATCCTCGTTGAAAGATCTTTCGAACCATGTATCATTTGCCAATTTCTAGAAATTTTTGCGTGAAGGTCACCGGATTTCAACCGGAGAAGACGACCGGAAACACTGTTCTGGTCGTTTGGTTCAGTCGCTAGGGTTCGCTCAAAACGCAGCGTTTTGGTTATGAGCGCGCTTTGAACCTTGCGCGCATTAGTTCGATTCTTGGCATATGCGTTTTGTGAATTTTATTCGAATTATCATTTCCTGCCTGGCGTGCATGCGTTCGATTCCTGCTGATGCGCTTTCTGAATTTAATTTCATTTCATTTTTCCTG
Source organism: Lathyrus oleraceus (assembly GCF_024323335.1). NCBI lineage: Eukaryota > Viridiplantae > Streptophyta > Magnoliopsida > Fabales > Fabaceae > Lathyrus > Lathyrus oleraceus. Next base: position 60,046,642 of record NC_066583.1, read on the forward strand.
GCCTGGCGTGTGTTCGAATCCTGGTTGTGTGCATATGCTGATTTCATTTGAATTTCTATTTTCCCTCCATATTTCATTTAATATTTCATTTTATTTCTTCAACTTCAAAAAATCACTAAAAATAGTAGGAATGTCCAATTTGATCTCAATTTTTTTTCACAATCTTGTTTTGATCTCTATCTTTTTATAGGATTTATTTCATGATTTGTTGATTGCTGGATTTTTAATGTGTGATTTTTGTTTGAACCTTATGCCAAATTGACATGTTACATTCAATTCTTTGTGAAATGCTTTGTGTTGATCCAATTGATCTGAAATTTGGCATGCTTGATCTTAACATGTGATATGATTTTTGAGCTTTGGTTTGAGATTTTTATCATATGCTATCACTGTTTTGGACACATGAAGATATGTTGTGACAATTTGTGTCACATTTTTGGTATTCAATTTGTGCATTTTTGTTTACCTATCATTTGAGCTCTTCTGGATCTAATTTTTTGTACATTACTTGTTCATGACATGTTGAGTTCACATAATAATTCTCAAGGCTATTTGATGCATTTCTGTTTTGATTTGGATTTTCTAATTTGGATGCCCAACTTTGTGCATATTGTTTGCCTTTGCATGACATGAATTGTTTGATACCTTTGCTTCATGAATTGATCTTGGTCCTTTTGAGGACATCTTATTGATTGATTGAATGTGCATCATGTGAAAGATTGACTTCTGTTTTGATCGTTTGATTTGGTTTTGAACCTAGTCTTTGTACTAGTGTTTTGTACATGAACTAGTTGCGCTTTGTGTTTCAGGTTTGGACATTTAGCATTGATGATTGGTTTGATCTCACTTTGTGAGATACAAATGCTTTTGAATGCTAACCATTGCTGTTTTGTAGGTTCTAATTGATGCTCATGAGTTCACTTGATTGCTTGAGCATTGTTCATTAAGATGTAAATATTGGAAAGTTCCACTGTTTGTCTGTTGGTTTTCTGAATGCAATATTAACTGTTTGGCTTTTGTACAAGTACATTAGTTGCTAGCTTTTAGCTCTTGTTTGAGCTTTGGATTATGGTTGATACACCATTGAGGTAGTTTGTCCTTCTTACTCCATGTAGTCTGGAAGTCCTGTCACCTTTTTGGCAGGCATTTGGCTGAAGTCCTCCTTAAGAGGCTCTGATTGTGTTTGTTTATATTTGTGCCAAAGACCTCTAAATGAGGCATGTTACTTGATAAGTCCTCCTAAGTGAAGAGGCAATTGACAAATAAAAGGGATTAGCAATCAATCCCCTGTTATTCAGTGAGTCTTTCATTATGCTCGCACTACGTGCTGATGCTTTTGAATAAACACCCAAGATCTTGTTTAGAGTCTGTCAAGTGGAATAGGATCCCACATTCTGGATCCCTACGCTTTCTTTGTCATAAGCTCACCCAGGCCAGGGTTAAGAGCATGAGGTCTCATCCTCATTTCCATTTTTCATCAGCTTCACCCTAACTCTCAATGTTAGTGGTTAAGAGCTACAAACTACCTTTGTATAGTTTGGCTTGTTTGTCGAGGTTGATATGACCCCTCTTGACTAAAGCCCACCCTTTGCTTGAGCCACCTTGTATGTATATAGTGTGTGCTTGTTTGCTTATTTGTGCATCCTTCATGTGTTTGCATTTGCATGATTGTTTTGAGGAGTTAGATATAAGTCCATATATTGGCATTTTGTTTCCTGTTTTGTTTTGAGGAGTGAGATATAAGTCCATATATTGGCATTCTGTTTCCTATTTTGTTTTGAGGAGTTAGATATAAGTCCATCTATTGGCATTCTGTTTCCTGTTTCGTTTTTAGGAGTCGGATCTAAGTCCATATATTGGCATTCTGTTTCCGTTTTGTTGTTTGGAGTCGGATCTAAGTCCATATATTGGCATTTTGTTTCCATTTTGCTTTCAGGAGTTGGATGTAAGTCCATATATTGGCATTCTGTTTCCTTGTGGTTCTCTTCTGAGACCTTGTTTATATGCTTTTGCCTTGTGCTTGCTCATTCCAAAGGAACTTACTTGGATCATCTCTATGATCTCGAGAAAGGAACCCCTGTTGTGGTTCTATCCCTTAGCCATCACCATTAACCTTTTCACTCCATCTTAACCCAAACCAAAAACTTTTTGTGCAAAGATTTGACTTGTTTTCAAAACTAGAAACCTAGGCCTTATGCCTTTGATTTTCAAACTTTCTTTTCATAATACTCATTGTGAATTGAATCATTAAGTCAACTTTGACCATTTTGTACATACTTCTAATTGGTTAATGCAACCCACTCAAATGCTTCTTTTGTGGTTTCAATGACCATGTTCTTAATCAAATTTTTCATAACCTTTAGCTATTAGGTTTGAGTTATCTTTGTGGTAGATATAATACTCACCTTTGTCCTTAGTGATTGAATTGTAAGACTTCCATGCTTATTATAGGGTTAACCCCTCACTAGCATGTCGAAGCTATTCTCACATGGTGGACTTGTGGTTTTTCAGGTTGAGTTTTCTCCCTTTGATAACAAAAGACCTTAAGGCTTTTGGACCAATCAATCCACTCTTTTGTTTTGAAATCTTTTACCCGAACTACGGGGTTTTGATCCTTATCTTTCATGAGAAGGTACGTAGGCAATGGGTTTATCCATCCAAACACAAAATGTAAATAAATTTGTATATTCTTTTCTCATCTCTTCAATCATGTTTGCACAAATAAATTTCATAAACAATAACCTTTTGCAACAAGCGTGAAAAGGGCTCCCTAGGAGTACCTAGGATGCATTGGGTGCCTAACACCTTCCCTTTGCATAACCAACCCCCTTACCCAGATCTCTGACCTTCTTTTACTAGTTTTGTTTGTAAAACTTTATAGGTTTTTGTTCGCTTTCTAACCATTCCTTTGGATAAATAGAAGTGCGGTGGCGACTCGACTTTGTATGATTTACCTTGGATTTAGTCAATATCTCTAATGGTAACGAATACACCGCTACAGAAAAGTGGCGAATCTGCTGGGGATAAATTTCCTGGTGGGTTTTGCCAACTTTTCACACTTGTTGTATTATATTGTTGTGACATATTTTTGTGCAATTTGGGATTATTGTATTGTTTGTAATGCTTGAATTGCTTGATATATCAATTGCTTGTGTGCTTGGTGATCTTTGTGAGATGAGTTCTATACCCGAACTCGAGTGCACTTAGGATAGGAGAATGGCGTAGTCTCGTCGACTTGTGTGGAGTTTATCCTTAGCAAGTTGACTTGCGAGTCCATTCACTTGGTGGAGGTCATGTTGGGATCAATAATGTCACACGAGTAAATTGTGGTTAGACATTATTCTTTCAATATGTGCCTTAGAAGCCAAGGACCTTAGTTTACCAAGCCCATCTTGGCCTATTTTAGGACGTAGTGCGGAGGTCGTTCAAATGTAAGATTTGATGCGATTGTTACGCGATACTACACTCATAAGAGTCTCTCTTGAGAATATTTTTGGAATACGAGTATTCGTTCCTCCGATAATATCCGAAAGATGGGATGATGACTATGGGAACCTCTTATAGGACATGTTCGGCAGGTTTAAACCCTAGTACACTCCCTTTGGGTGGTTCTTAACTGAGACTCCATGCTCGTGACTCACAACAAACTCGTGATTCATGGTTGATCCGTTCATGCATCCTTAATATCAATGGAACTTGGGTGTTGATAAGGTGAAAACCATAATCCACCAAAATGGATGATTGATATTAAGGATAATATGAGCCATCACATGACCTTTGTCTGGTGTGCTTTGCTTGATCCTTGAGTGTGATTGTTGCATTCATGCATTCATGCATTCATCTGCACCCATATCATCAGATAAAAAGAAAATTTTCAAGGAACTTAAGGGGTTTATTTGCAAAATTTTCAGATATGGAAAGAAAAAAAAGGCATACAAAGAAGTACAACTTTAGACAACCCGATCTGAAAGAGTTAAGGAATCTGACATCCTATGTACTAGATCCCTTGGGTTTCAAAGCTCGCTTCGGGAAACTTCTTCCTCTTTTGACTACTCAGATGGATGAAGGGTTGATGAGTACGTTGGCGCAGTTTTATGATCCTTTATACCATTGCTTCTCTTTTCTGGACTTTCAGTTGTTGCCTACCCTTGAGGAGTACGCTTATCTGGTGGGTATACCTATTCTGGATCAGTTGTCGTTCAGTGGCTTGGAGAGTATTCCTACTTCTCGAGAGATAGCCGACATGTTGCACATAGATGAATCCCTGATTAGTGCTCATATGACTACCAAAGGTGGAATTCAAGGTCTCCCTTCTGAGTTCCTCATTGCTCAAGCTACTGTTTATGGGAAGGCCATGAGTGAGGATGCCTTTGAAGCCATATTTGTACTTCTCATCTATGGATTGGTATTGTTCCCCAACTTCGACAAGTTTGTGGATGTGAACTCTATTAGGATCTTTTCTGCTCTTAATCCCGTTCCGACTCTGGTGGGTGATACCTATTTCTCTTTGCATATGAGGAATGCAAAAGGTGGTGGTGCTATTGTGTGATGTTTGCCTCTGTTGTATAAGTGGTTTATTTCTCACTTACCTCAGAAGGTCACCTTCAAGGAGAACAAGGGATGTCTACGGTGGTCCACGAGACTCATGTCTCTCACTAATGACGATATCTCTTGGTATAACCGTGTATATGACGGTGTCCAGATTATTGACGCTTGTGGTGAATTCTCCAATGTGCCTCTTCTTGGTACATGTGGTGGGATTAGCTACAACCCTGTGTTAGCACGTCGTCAGCTTGGGTTCCCCCTAAAGGATAAACCTAATAACATTCTGTTAGAAGGAGTGTTCTTTCAGGAGGGTAAAGATCCCCAAGGCTTGAAAGGAAGAATGGTTCGCGCTTGGCGCAAGGTGCACAAGAAGGGCATGAATAAGTTGGGTCCTAAGAACTGCATTGCTTTGGAGCCGTACACTACTTGGGTAAGGAAGAGAGCATCTGAGTATCTCATGCCTTACGATTATCCGAGACCTACACCTCTGGTTGTGGCTGGGCCTTCAACCCTCCCTAACGAAGGAGTAGAGGAGTTGAGAGACGAAGACCTGTCAAGTGCCTGGATCCGTGAAAGGGAAGAGTTGCTTCAACAGATTAAGGAGAAGGATGCTCTGATAGAGTTCCTCGAGCATCAAGTCATTGATGATCCTGATGATGCATGAACTTCTCTACTTCCTCAGTCTTCCAAGTTCTGGAAAAGGAGGTATGACCGACTCGCCAAGGATAAAGCAGATATGGAAGCAGCATACGAGAGAGAGGTGAAGAGGCTTCGTGCAACTTATCTTCCGGTGTCCCGAGCTTCTAGGGATCCATAGGATGATTATTTTCCTTTTCTCTTGTAATATGATTGACAATGCTGTACTTCTTTCTCCGATATATAATATGAGATATTTCCATATGCGATAAAATGCTTAATATTCCAAATTTGCAAATAAAACCCTAGAGTTCCTTTGAAATAAAAACAAATCATATGCACAAGCATTGCATGCATCATTTGCATAACCAGGTGTTGTTCTCAGCCTCTGGTCCTGTGGTCTAACTCTGTGCTCTTCATTTATTTTGAAGACAAGCTGACTCACTGGTACTACACCAGAGCCAACTCTTCCAGATTGATGGATCATCTAGAGCAAGAGAACCGTGAACTCAAGGAGGAAGTCGCCAGACTGAGTGCTTTGATGGAATCATTCCTAGCTGCTCAGAATCATTCGTCTCCAACACCTGCAACTCCTCCCCAGAGGACAGTCATTTCTGAGATTGTTTCCTCAGCTGTGCCTGCTGCCAGTGCAAACTTTGTACCGACAGCCATGTCGTCCGGGTTTCCGTGGGGGATGCCTCCCGACTTTATGCCTGATATTCCGGCTCCAACGTTTGCTTCGATGCCGGCATCTAACCCGGTCCTTGCTGTTCCTCCTCCTGTCGTGCATACCGTTCCTAGGGTAGACGACACCATCTATCATTATGAGCCGTCTGAGGGCCCAGATGTTCATGAGAAGATGGATGCAATGAATGACCAATTTCTTGAGTTGCGCAAGGAATTGAAGAATCTTCGAGGAAAAGGATCTCTTTGGAAAATCTGCTGCCGAGCTGTGTTTGGTTCCCGGTGTGAAAATTCCTGTGAAATCCAAAGTCCCTGACTTTGAGAAATACAAGGGGAACACTTGCCCTCTCAGCCACCTGGTCATGTATGCCAGGAAAATGTCAACTCAAATAGATAATGATCAGCTACTCATCCATTACTTTCAGGACAGTCTGTCTGGTGCCGCACTGCGTTGGTATATGAGTTTGGACAGTGCGAACATCCGTTCCTTCAATGATCTTGGCGAAGCCCGTCGTCAAGCAGTACAAATATAATGTGGATATGGCTCCCGATAGAGATCAGCTCAGGGCCATGTCCCAGAAGGACAAGGAAACGTTCAAAGAGTACGCCCAGAGGTGGCGAGAGTTCGCAGCTCATATTGTGCCTCCGCTAGAAGAGAAGGAAATTACCAAGATCTTTCTAAAGACCTTGAGCTCATTCTATTACGAGCGGATGATTGCTAGCGCTCCTTCTGACTTCACCGAGATGGTGAACATGGGGATGGGTCTAGAGGAAGGGGTCCGTGAAGGACGGCTAACCAAAGATGAAGGCTCTTCTACCAAACGATATGGGGCGTTTGCGAAGAAAAAAGATGGAGAGGCATATGCTGTGACCTCCCATGTGAAACCCAGAAGACCCTCTGTGAAGAGGAAGCCCGTGCGCCCTGCCAGCAACCAGCACCAGGTGGCTCATATAGCACCTGTCTTTAGAGATAATCAGCAATATCAATAGCACAATAATCAACAACAATCTCAGCAATATCAGCAACAATATCATCCTCAACAGCAGGCTTACCAGCCTCGCAACAGTAATCAAGCCAGCACGAGTTATAAGAGGAAGAAGATCACTTTCGATCCGATTCCGATGTCATATGCAGAACTGTATCCCTCTTTGATAGAGAGGAAACTGATTACTCTGAGGGACCCGCCAGCTATACCTGCCAACCCTCAGTGGTGGTATAAGCCTGATATGCATTGTATCTACCACTCTGGTGCTCCTGGCCACAATGTGGAGAACTGCTTTCCGTTGAAGACTAAGGTTCAAGACCTTATGAGGTGCGACATTTTAAGCTTTGAGAACTTAGGTCCTAATGTTAAGAAGAACCCATTGCCCGAGCATGGGAAATCGGTTAACATGGTCCAGGGCTGCCCTGGCAAGTACAAAGTCAAATATGTTAGCCATATTCGACAATCATTGGTTGAGTTGCATCGTTTGCTGTGTGATTACAGTCATCTGGAGCACGATCATGATAAATGCCGAATCTTCTCTGTTAACAGATTGGGTTGTCGCCAAGTGCGTAAAGATCTTCAGGAATTGCTGGATGAAGGAGTCATTGAGATCCTTCAGAACAGGAATGTTGACGAAGATGAACCAGAGGTCAATGTGATGTCTCCAGTGTTCAGGATTCCCGAGCCGGTTATCATTAAGTATGATGGTAGCAAGCAGAAGGTTTCTCCTTCCCTGATTATCAAACCTGCCGGTCCTGTGTCGTATTCTTCTGACAAGGCAATCCCATTCCGTTACAATGCTGTGGCTGTGGAAGATGGGAAAGAGGTGACTTTGCCGTCCTCCTCTGTTGTGAATATTGCAGATGTCAGCGGGTTGACCCGTAGCGGTCATGTGTTTTCTACACCCCCGAAGCCTCAAGCTAAGGCTGACTTTATTGAGCGTCCGGTTGGGAATGCAGTATATTTTCCGAATCCGGCACCTGTTGTTAAACCCTCCTCTGTACAAAAATCTCCTATTTCTGATGGCCCTAGGGGCAATGTGAATGAAGACTGTGATGAGATGCTGAACCTCATCAAGAAGAGTGAGTACAACGTTGTAGACCAGCTTCTACAAACTCCATCCAAGATATTTGTGCTATCATTACTTCTGAATTCAGAACCGCATAGAGAGGATCTGCAGAAGGTCTTGGATTTAGCTTATGTTGATCACGATGTCACTATAGAACAGTTTGACAACATTGTTGCAAACATTACTGCTTGTAACACTTTGAGTTTCTGTGACTTTGATCTCCCTGAGGAGGGAAGAGACTACAACCTGGCTTTACATATATCCAAGAATTGTAAGAACGACGCCATGTCCAACGTGCTGGTGGACACTGGGTCATCCCTAAATGTATTGCCAAAAACCACTCTCGCAAGATTGTCTTATCAAGGGCCTCCCATGAGGCAGAGTGGGGTTGTTGTGAAAGCTTTTGATGGGTCGCGTAAGACTGTGGTCGGGGAAGTTGACCTCCCAATCAAGATTGGACCAAGTGATTTCCAAATTACCTTCCAGGTTATGGATATCCACCCATCATAAAGTTGTCTCTTAGGAAGACCATGGATTCACGAGGCTGGCGCCGTGACATCCACCCTACACCAGAAGCTGAAATTTGTGAAAAACAAGAAACTGGTTGTGGTAGGGGGAGAAAAGGCTCTCCTGGTTAACCACTTGTCTTCCTTATCATATATAGATGTTGAGGATGAAGTTGGAACACCTTTCCAAGCTTTATCTATAGCCGAGCCTGTTGAGAAGAGAACTCCTTCATTTGCTTCCTATAGAGATGCAAAATTAGCCATTGAGTGTGGTGCAATTGCTGGTTTAGGAAAAATGATCGAACTTGAAGACAACAAATCCCGGGCTGGCATTGGCTTTTCTTCTGGGGACTTCAACAAAAAAGGGTTGTTCAAGAGTGGAGGTTTCATCCGCACTGGTCAAAGCGAGGAAGTTGTTGCTATCTTGGAAGAGGATGCAGAGGATTCTGACAAATTTGTCATCCCTGGAGGGATCTGCCACAATTGGGTCGCTGTGGATGTTCCTACAGTTATCCATAAATCAAAGTAATAATCACTTTGTTTAAAAACCCTTCTCCCATGCCAAAAGGAGAAGTGATGACATTGTTGGCAGCATTTATACAATGATACTTTCATTCAATAAATTCATGTTAAATGTTTGTTTTTCCAATTGTTTTCCCTTTTCGCTTTTTTGCACGAAATTGGTGATCACATAAAACCATAAAAGCAAGAATAAAATCAATCTTTTAATCTGCATAATGATTGCCTTGTTTGATTTCTAAAAAGCTTTTCATATCCGAAATCATTATGCAGGTTGATATCTAAACCCATTGAACATAATGATCCAACGCCATCTCCCAATTTTTAATTCCCTGTATTCGAGGCAGAGGAAGATGATGTTGAAGAGATTCCTGATGAGATTACCCGTCTTCTTGAGCACGAAAAGAAGATCATTCATCCGCACCTCGAGAATCTGGAAACAGTAAACTTGGAGTCTGAAGATTGTGTTCGAATAGTGAAGATTGGGGCACTCCTTGAAGAGTCTGTTAAGAAGGGGTTGATAGAATTGCTACGAGAATATTCTGATATCTTCGCTTGGTCGTATGAAGACATGCCAGGTCTAGATACAAATATTGTGCAACATTTCCTGCCTTTGAAGCCTGAGTGCGTGCCTGTGAAGCAGAAGCTCAGAAGAACTCATCCTGATATGGCAGTGAAGATCAAAGAGGAAGTTCAGAAGCAAATTGATGCGGGGTTTCTGGTGACTTCTACATATCCTCAATGGGTGGCCAATATTGTGCCCGTGCCTAAGAAAGACGGAAAAGTCCGGATGTGTGTGGATTACCGTGATTTGAATAAAGCTAGTCCGAAAGATGATTTCCCTCTACCACACATTGACATGTTGGTAGACAATACAGCTAAATTCAAAGTCTTCTCGTTTATGGACGGATTTTCCGGATATAATCAGATCAAGATGGCACCCGAGGATATGGAGAAGACAACATTCATCACACCTTAGGGAACATTCTGTTATCGAGTGATGCCCTTCGGTTTGAAGAACGCCGGAGCCACGTATCAACGAGCTATGACTACCTTGTTTCATGACATGATGCACAAGGAGATAGAGGTCTATGTTGATGATATGATTGCTAAATCAAGAACGGAAGTGGAACATGTAGAGCATTTGTTAAAGCTTTTTCAGCGTTTGAGGAAGTTCAAGCTTCGCCTAAATCCCAACATATGTACATTTGGAGTCCGTTCTGGAAAGTTATTGGGCTTTATTGTCAGCGAAAGAGGTATTGAGGTTGATCCTGCAAAGGTCAAAGCAATACGAGATATGCCTGCGCCCAAAACTGAGAAGCAAGTCCGAGGTTTTCTTGGCCGCTTGAATTATATTTCCAGATTCATATCCCACATGCTTGCCACATGTGCGCCGATATTCAAGATCCTCCAGAAAGATCAGTCTAATGATTGGACCAAGGATTGCCAGAAATCTTTCGACAGTATCAAAGAATATCTATCCGAACCTCCGATCCTGTCTCCGCCTGTAGAAGGAAGACCTTTGATCATGTATCTGACAGTTCTTGAAGACTCAATGGGTTGTGTCCTTGGTCAGCAAGATGAATTCGGAAAGAAAGAGTATGATATTTACTACCTGAGTAAGAAGTTCACTGATTGTGAGTCTCGATACACAATGCTTGAGAAGACATGCTGTGCTTTGGCTTGGTCCGCTAAGCGTTTGCGCCAGTATATGATAAATCATACAACTTGGTTGATATCCAGAATGGATCCAATCAAGTACATCTTTGAGAAGCCTGCTTTAACCGGGAGGATTGCCCGTTGGCAGATGTTGTTATCTGACTATGATATCGAGTATCGAGCTCAGAAAGCTATTAAAGGTAGTATCTTTGCTGACCACTTGGCACACCAGCCGATTGAAGATCATTAGTCACTTCAGTACGACTTCCCAGATGAGGAGATTCTGTATTTGAAAATGAAAGATTGTGATGAGCCTACACTCGATGAAGGACTAGAGCCTGGTTTCAGATGGAGTATGGTGTTTGATGGCGCTGTAAATCAGTACGGAAATGGTATTGGGGCAGTAATTATTACTCCTCAGGGCACACATATTCCTCTTACAACAAGGCTAACTTTCAAATGCACGAACAATATGGCTGAGTACGAAGCCTGCATTATGGGATTGGAAGAATGCATTGATCTGAGGATCAAGCATCTTGATGTTTATGGTGATTCGGCCCTTGTTGTAAATCAGATCAAGGGTGAACGGGAAACGAATCAGCCTGGTCTTATTCCATACAGAGATTATGCGAGGAGGATTTCAACGTTCTTTACTGAAGTTGACTTTAATCATATTCCTCGAGAGGATAATCGGATGGCAGATGCTCTTGCTACGCTTGCTTCCATGATTGTGGTCAAATATTGGAATGAAGTTCCCAATATCACCGTGATGCGCTTGGACAGACCAGCTCACGTATTTGCAGTTGAAGAAGAAAACGATGATAAGCCATGGTATTATGACATCAAGTGTTTCCTCTAGAACCAGGTTTACCCGCCTGGGGCATCTGTGAAAGATAGGAAAAATTTGAGGAGATTGTCAGGCAGTTTCTACCTCAATGGCGAAGTGCTGTATAAGAGAAATTTTGACATGGTTCTGCTCAGATGCGTGGATAGACACGAAGCAGACCTGTTGATGGCTGAGGTCCATGAGGGTTCATTTGGTACTCATTCCAATGGACATTCCATGGCTAGAAAGATTTTGAGAGCAGGCTACTATTGGCTGACAATGGAGTTTGACTGCTGCAAATACATGAAGAAATGCCATAAGTGTCAGATTTATGCGGATAAGATTCATATTCCTCTGACACTTTTAAATGTGATTTAATCACCATGGCCTTTCTCTATGTGGGGAATTGACATGATTGGCATGATTGAGCCGAAAGCGTCCAATGGGCACAGGTTTATTCTCGTAGCAATTGATTACTTCACCAAGTGGGTTGAAGCTGCATCGTATGCAAATGTGACCAGGCAGGTGGTCGTGAAGTTTATCAAGAACCAGCTTATATGTCGTTATGGTGTGCCAGGTAAGATCATTACTGATAATGGATCTAATCTGAATAACAAGATGATGGAAGAGTTATGCAGCGAGTTCAAGATTGCACACCATAATTCTTCTCCTTACAGACCTAAGATGAATGGGGTTCTTGAAGCTTCTAATAAGAATATCAAGAAGATTATCCAGAAAATGGTTGTCACGTACAAAGATTGGCATGAGATGCTGCCATTTGCTTTGCATGGATATCGTACATCTGTCCGCACTTCAACAAGGGCAACCCCTTTCTCTCTTGTTTACGGCATTGAGGTTGTACTCCTTGTAGAGGTGGAGATCCCATCAATGAGAGTCTTGATGGAGGCCAAGTTGACTGATGCTGAATGGATTCAGAGTCGTTACGACCAACTGAATTTGATAGAAGAAAAGAGATTGACTGCCATGTGCCATGGTCAGTTATATCAGCAGAGAATGAAGAAAGCTTTTGATAAGAAGTTCAAGCCTCGTGTGTTCCGAGAAGGTGACCTTGTACTCAAGAAAGTCTTGTCTTTCGCGCCCGATTCCAGGGGCAAGTGGACTCCAAACTACGAGGGTCCATATGTTGTCAAGAGAGCCTTTTCAGGCGGTGCTTTGATGCTTACAAATATGGATGGGGAGGATTTCACTCGTCTTGTGAATTCAGATGCAGTCAAGAAATACTTTGCCTAAAAATAAAAACAGAATAGCTCGCTAAGTTGAAAACCTGAAAGGGCAGCTTAGGCAAAAATGAGCGTCTCGGTGGATTGAAAACCCGAAAGGGCGATCCAGGCAAAAGTTAGAGACATGAAAAAAAAATGATATTTGCATCCCGCTAGATTGAGTACCTCATCCTGGGGCAATCTAGGTAAAAATTAGGGATTTGGCAAGTAAATGCATCCTGACAAGACTGTGTTCTACATCTGTCATCCGTCAAAGATTCTTGTTCATTCGTCTTCAACTGAAGCTTCGAATACATCAAATACGGAATTGGTGGAGAAATGGTCATTATGTTCAATCTAGCCCTTTTCCAATATATATCACCAATTTCAAACTTGTACAGATCTATGGAGTCTTGCCATTTGCAGGCTACCATTCTATCAAATAAATTTGAGCTTTTATCCAATTATTTGCACTCTTATTTGTTTCTTTTCAACAAATGTTTTGCATGTTTTTGATTGATAAAAATATCATTGTTTTAAATAAATAAATGTTTCACAAATTGTTTTTAAACAAAGTGAACATTCACAATGATTAAAGGATACTCAGGAGATCCTTAGTGCTCTCCCAAGGGTGGTATGATTCCCAACAGGGTAAGACATTTGTTCATATCCCTGGCATGAATGTGTCCTCTCCTCCTAGGATTTTGTTGGGATTTCTTCCCACAGAGTGTGTTGTGGTTAAAATTCCCCTGCTAGAGTGCTTGTTGAGATTATTCATATCCGGATTTCCAGCAGAGCAGCAGTCTTTCCTGTTTGGCAGTTGTGTCCTCTCTGGAAGCCTCGTTTTGAGGGGTTGGTCCCCATAATTCCTCTATCCTTCAGGCAAACTCCTCAGCAGGTTTGTTGGTGGTGATGAATTTTATCTATATAGGTTCATCCCAGAGTGGTATGCTTGTCCATCACTCTCCCCTAGCAGAAGAGCAGTGATCTTCACTCCTTATCATAAGTGTTTTCTTTGGAAGGTTTGGTATTTTGTGGTTGATCCCCAGCATTCCTTCTCTTCCTCAGATAGTTAATCCCCAGTAGAGTTATTGGTGATGGATGTTATTTGTGATAGGTCATCCCCAGCTGAGTTGTTGGTGTGTTGGATCCTATCCTCGATGATGTTATCTTCCTCAGATAGATCCCCAACTGAGATTGTTGGTGTGTTGGATCCTATCCTTGATGATTTTATCGTCCTTAGATAGATCCCCAGTTGAGTTGTTGGTGTTTTGGATCTTATCTATGATAATGCTATTTCCTGCATGAGATATTGCTATTTCCTCAGACAAATCCCTCTCAGAGTTGTTGGTATAACGGGCTTTATCTGAGATGATTCATCCCTTGCTAAGATACTGTTTTCTGGTATCTGGGTCTCCCCAGCATGGGTCACTTTTGTGACAGTTTCTACCTGCACAATGAACTCGTTTCTCCGGCTGTGACTGTTGTTTCCTCCGGAACCCTTTGGGGTTTATTTCCCCAAGCAGAGTGTATGGTAAAGGTATTTTGTTGCCTCCTTCCTCCTCAGCAGGTGAGAGCTCTTGGTGTTTGGCCTTTTGAGAGCTTCTTTTGTGATAATTTCTCTGGCGGAGTTGTTTCTCCAGCAGAACTTATTTGCGCCGTGATCCGGCTCCCGGTTGGAATGGTGGTTGTTCGTTCCCCCAACAGAGATTTGGTGATTGCCTGATGTCTCTGATCCCCAGTAGAGTTGCTTGCGTGGCAGATTCTACTTATGCGATCTTTGCTCCTCAGCGAGTGTGATCTCCTCAGTGAGTTTGGTTTTTGGTGGTTGTTCCCCAGAAACCTATTATATCCCTCAGTGGATTCCCCAGTGGAGTTGCTTGGAGTTGCTGTTGTGGCAGTTTCTGCCTGTGCAATGAGCTCCTTTCCTCAGCTGAGACTGATGATCCATCCTTGCAGAGATTTTTGTTGTCTTTGATCCCGACAGATTGGTTGTTCTTCGGTGATCCTGGCTTTCTCTCCTGAGATGTAGTACCGGGTGTTTGACTCCTGGACCTGTTATGTGTCAGATGTGTCTGTTTTTCAGCATTCATCCAACATAAAACACGCATATACATGCATACTTATAACATTCAGATATTCATGTTGCATTCTTTGCCATATATCTATTGTTTGTTGTCTCCTACTATTTGGTGGTATATTTTTTCCCCAAGCAGATGTCGGGTGTCTAATCTCTTAATATAGAGTCAGCCCCTTAAGCAGAAAGTGTTTATCTTTCCTTCTGCACTCCCCACTGAGTTATATCCTCGTGGACGATGGTTGTTTCCGTTTCCTCCCAACACATACATTGGGATGGGTTTCCCTATTGAGTTACATCCTCATTAGGACAAGTCTTGATTCGGTTTGCCTTTTTGGTTTGATCCTAAATTGGCCTTGTGACTGTCTCTTGTGCTTCCCTGTGGTATAAGTGAATATTTGCTCAGTAACCGCCAACCATTCATCTTATCCCCAGCGGAGTTTGTGGCCTTCTACCCAGTAACCGGTAGTTATAAGTCATATTCTTTGTGGTTTTCTACCCAGTAACCGGTAGTTGTAAATCCTATTTTCTTTCTCTCCAGCAGAGTTTGTGGTTTTTCTACCCAGTAACCGGTAGTTATAAACACTAACCTTTTTTCCCCACGCGGAGTAGTGTCCTTTCGCTTCCCACACAGAGTTTGTAGTCTTCTACCCAGTATTCGGTAGTTGTAAACCCTATTTTTATCCTCATCAAAGTTTGTGGTCTCTACCCAGTATTCGGTAGTTATAAATCCTACTCTCTCCCCTTTGCAGAGTTAACCTTTGTTGTTCATCCTAGTTGGTGACGGTTACTCTTTGGCGGTTATTATTATCCAGTATTCGATATTGATTTTCCTTGCCCCTTTTTGGATAATTGCTTTGGTTAAGCAATATTATCTCCAACGGGTCTTACCCCTTCTTATGGATAATTGTTCTGAGTAAGCAATTTTATCCCCAGCGGGTCCTCTTTCATTTACCGTTTGCCGGTGATGTTTGTTGCTCCCCTTCTTTTGGATAATTGCCTTGTTATGCAATTCATCCCAAGTGAGTCATCTTTCGTCTACCCTATTATTGTTGGTAACGATTGGTTCTCCTTGATTGGTCATAATTATATACCTAGTTTGGTATCCCGATGTCCTTTTGTTTCAGTCGATTTATCCTTTATTAACCGAGTAACCGGTTGTGGATAATCTTCCATGCGACTATATTATCTACGTTCTGACGGTAATAGATAATATATCTCATGCGCTCTTTGGTCGAAGTCTTTTGTTGTTCTTCCCCAATTGAGTAAGATTCGTATTCTTTGTAGAATCGAATATCCATCCTATAAACAAGTTTGCTTTTCCAGCTCTCTTCAGGATGATAAGTGTTTTGGCACACACACCAACTCACGTTGCGGTCGATTTATCCTTTATTAACCCAGTAATTGGTTGTGGATAATCTTCCATGCGAGTATACTATCCATGTTCTGACAGTAATGGATAATATATCTCATGCGCTCTTAGGTTGAAGCCTTCTGTCCTTCCCCATTCGAGTAAGATTCGTATTCCCTTTGCGGAGTCGAATGTCCATCCTGTAAGTCGATTTGCTTTTTCAAGCCATCCTTTCGGATGATGAGTGTTTTGGAAGTAAACCCCAATTCACGCTTCGGTTGGTCACCTATTATATACCCAGTAACCGGTATCCCTGGTGTTCCTTCCCTTCTGCTCCCTATCATGACCTTGGTCCCCTGTGGAGTCAAATTTTTCCTGAGTTGATATACCTTCTTCAGGTCCTCCTCAGATGATTTGGTTGATTGATATCTCTCACCCTTATACCGGTCTTAGATATTCATTCTTCCCGAGCTTGTTGTTCTTTCACCCAATAACCGGTGATTAGATCACATGTCTCATTGAGCTTGTTACCCAGTAAGCGGTAACAACTCATCCTTTTGCTTCCCCTGGAGAGTCTTTTTAGATTTCCCCAGTGGAATTTCTGTTGTGATCTTCCTTTTGTTGTGTTGGCGTTTTTCCCAATACACGCATTTTTCCCTGGCAGGGATGTTTTGTTCGTATCTTTCCCCAACCTGAGTCCGGATTTTTATCCGATGTATCCTTTGTGGATAGTTTTGTTGTGTTGGCGTTTTCTCCAATACATGCATTTTTTAGTCAGCTTGTGTCTTTCTGGTGGATTTTATTCCCTTTGGAAACTCTTTTCCCTAGTTTTGAGTCGTGACCTGCTCACGCCGTGTCAGTTCTCTTTCCCCTGATTCTGAGTCATGATCTGCTCACGCATTGCTTTTTCTATCCTCGTGAGAGTCCCGTTTGAGTCTCTATTCCTAGTGAGTGTATTACTCCTATGGATTGTCTTTTCTCCCGATGTCTTTTCCTCTTTGTGGACACATATCCCCACAGAGTTTTGTTTGTTTTGCACACATACATTTGCATCATGAGGTCTCTCAGGGACCAAAATTTGTCTCTTTGTTATTATTTAAGCCCATTCTACCTCGTCGAGACGAAGATTTTAACCTTCATTTCTCCGGTTAGAATGATCTTAAATAGGGGCATCTGTAAGACCCCAATTTTGTCCCTAAGATCCCTCATGGCATCATAGCATTGCATTGCATTACCCTCAAGGATCTTTAAGCATCTTGGCTTCCTTACCTTTGGGTGGGAAGTCGTCTTGTGAGTGGTTTGAGATCACCAGGCATGCTTGCATTGTATATCCTTGCTTTTCTTGTTTTAATCACTAACCAAAAAAAGCACCTGAAACATGTCATCTAACATTTTGTTTTGCAGTGTAAGCAAGCACATGTCAAGCAATTCAAGAATATCCTTTGGGCAAGAAATGATGGTATTTTCTTGATATAAGGATCACATGATATCATCTTGAGCTTATATGAGCTATGGTTCCATCTTGAAGCAAATTCCCCAAGTGGGAAAGGCTCAAGTTCACCAAAGCATGTCAAGGTCATTTGAGGACCAAATAATGAATTGTGCAGTCAACTGAGGGCTTTGAGGTGGGGGAAATGATTTGAGACATCCCATTCATGTTCAAACAAGGCCTATTCATCATGTTAAACATCTATCTTGAAGATTTTGAAGTCATGGCAAAAGTTTCCAAAAATGGAAAGTGACCTGTAATTTCTAGTTTCCAAAAATGGCAAGTTTTTGGTCCACATTCAACTTGACTTTCCAACATCAAAGAAGCTTCAAATGATTTTTTGGTGAACAGTAAAGTTTAAGATCTTTCTTTTCTCTTTTCAAAAAGTCTTATATCATGTCCATCTGATAATTGGTTGAGAAGTTATGGCCAAATGATCACAAAGTATGCATGGAAGTTCAACATGGCATAACTTTTGATTCAAAACTCCAAATGGGTCCACTCTTTTTGCAAAATGCTTGTCATGACCAAGAGATTCCAAATGAATCATTGCCTTGCATGGGAGAAGCTCACATTATCACTTATTCACACATATGCATTTTGGAGGGAAATTTGATAATTCAAATTTGGTTGATCATGCAAGCAAAATACCACTTCCATTTTGATTATTAATTGATTTTAAGTGAATTTGTACCCTTGCATGGTACTGTTCACGTGCACATTGGTCATGCTAAGCACACTTATGCAATTTTTAAATTCACCTCACATCTTCCTAATCCCAATTAACCAATGCTTAATTGTAATTTCAGTGTGATTAACAGGTGGTATATAAGCTAAATCATAACTGTTTTTCAAGAGAGAAGCAATTCAGATCTCAAAATTTCCATTCCCTCCAAAATTTCTCTCTCTTCGAATCTCTCTATTCTTCACACAAACCTTGATTTTCTTTGCATATTCTTACTCCTGGAAGAATTCTAAGCAAGATTCAACCATTGGATTGGATAATTGAGCTTGATTTTAAGCAGATTGAATGCATGAACATGAAGATGGATTGTTGAAATTGAGCTAGATTCAACCTGTTTCCATTGCTAATTCTTGTGCAAAGCTTCAGTAGAGGTTAAAGGAAGTTGATCTGGAGCTGGAGGAAGCTTGAGCACGCGAATTCATTCATTGCCATTTCAAGTAGGTGAAATTTTGATCATCTCCTTTTGCCTTTTTCTTGCCATAAATATGTAAATCTTTTAATGCTGAGAATGCTGATAGTTTTAGATTTTGATTTGGCTGAAAAATGAGCTTGTATGATGAACTTAAAGTTTGGATGTTCAATATGTTTTTGCTCGATCCGTTCGATTCATGAGGTTTTAGATGATTTTGGTATGACATTCATGATCCTCGTTGAAAGATCTTTCGAACCATGTATCATTTGCCAATTTCTGGAAATTTTCACGTGAAGGTCACCAGATTTCAACCGGAGAAGACGACCGGAAACACTGTTCCGACCGTCTGGTTCAGTCGGTAGGGTTCGCTCAAAACGCAGCGTTTTGGTTATGAGCACGCTTTGAACCTTGCGCGCATCAGTTCGATTCTTGGCATATGCGTTTTGTGAATTTTATTTGAATTATCATTTCCTGCCTGGCGTGCATGCGTTCGATTCCTGCTGATACGCTTTCTGAATTTAATTTCATTTCATTTTTCCTGGCCTGGCGTGTGTTCGAATCCTGGTTGTGTGCATATGCTGATTTCATTTGAATTTCTATTTTCTCTCCATATTTCATTTTATTTCTTCAACTTCAAAAAATCACTAAAAATAGTAGGAATGTCCAATTTGATCTCAATTTTTTTTCACAATCTTGTTTTGATCTAAATTTTTTTATAGGATTTATTTCATGATTTGTTGATTGCTGGATTTTTAATGTGTGATTTTTGTTTGAACCTTATGCCAAATTGACATGTTACATTCAATGCTTTGTGAAATGCTTTGTGTTCATCCAATTGATCTGAAATTTGGCATGCTTGATCTTCACATGTGATATGATTTTTGAGCTTTGGTTTGAGATTTTTATCATATGCTATCACTGTTTTGGACACATGAAGATATGTTATGACAATTTGTGTCACCTTTTTGGTATTCAATTTGTGCATTTTTGTTTACCTATCATTTGAGCTCTTCTGGATCTAATTTTTTGCACATTACTTGTTCATGACATGTTGAGTTCACATAAAAAACCTCAAGGCTATTTGATGCATTTCTGTTTTGATTTGGATTTTCTAATTTGGATGCCCAACTTTGTGCACATTGTTTGCCTTTGCATGACATGAATTGTTTGATACCTTTGCTTCATGAATTGATCTTGGTCCTTTTGAGGACATTTTAATGATTGATTGAATGTGCATCATGTGAAAGATTGACTTATGTTTTGATCGTTTGATTTGGTTTTGAACCTAGTCTTTGTACTAGTGTTTTGTACATGAACTAATTGTGCTTTGTGTTTCAGGTTTGGACATTTAGCATTGATGATTGGTTTGATCTCACTTTGTGAGATACAAATGCTTTTGAATGCTAACCATTGCTGTTTTGTAGGTTCTAATTGATGCTCATGAGTTCACTTGATTGCTTGAGCATTGTTCATTAAGTTGTAAATATTGGAAAGTTCCACTGTTTGTCTGTTGGTTTTCTGAATGCAATATTAACTGTTTGGATTTTGTACAGGTACATTAGTTGCTAGCTTTTAGCTCTTGTTTGAGCTTGGAATTGTGGTTGATACACCACTGAGATAGTTTAGCCTTCTTACTCCATGTAGTCTGGAAGTCCTGTCACCTTTTTGGCAGGCATTTGGCTGAAGTCCTCCTTAAGAGGCTCTGATTGTGTTTGTTTATATTTGTGCCAAAGACCTCTAAATGAGGCATGTTACTTGATAAGTCCTCCTAAGTGAAGAGGCAATTGACAAATAAAAGGGATTAGCAATCAATCCCCTGTTATTCAGTGAGTCTTTCATTATGCTCGCACTACGTGCTGATGCTTTTGAATAAACACCCAAGATCTTGTTTAGAGTCTGTCAAGTGGAATAGGATCCCACATTCTGGATCCCCACGCTTTCTTTGTCATAAGCTCACCCAGGCCAGGGTTAAGAGCATGAGGTCTCATCCTCATTTCCATTTTTCATCAGCTTCACCCTAACTCTCAATGTTAGTGGTTAAGAGCTACAAATTACCTTTGTACAGTTTGGCTTGTTTGTCGAGGTTGATATGACCCCTCTTGACTAAAGCCCACCCTTTGCTTGAGCCACCTTGTATGTATATAGTGTGTGCTTGTTTGCTTATTTGTGCATCCTTCATGTGTTTGCATTTGCATGATTGTTTTGAGGAGTTAGATATTGTAGCGGTGTATTCGTCGCTATATGATTTATTGATTAAACCATAAGCAAAGCATACAATGAATTCGAGTCGCCACAGCACTTTTATTTATCCAAACGACTGGCTAAAAAGCGAACAAAAACCTAAGAAGTTTTACACGTAGAAAACTAATAAAAAGATCAGAGAGTCTGGGTAAGGGGTAAATTACGCAATGGGAAGGTGTTAGGCACCCACTACGTCCTAGGTACTCCTAGGGAGCCCTTTTCACACTTGTTTCATAAATTTGTTATTTGTTATGACATAAGTATTGTGCAAACATGATTGGGATGATGAGAAAAGAATATACAAGTTAGTTATTTTTGTGTTCGAACGGATGAACCCGTTGCCTACGTACCTTCCATCAAAGGTAAGGATCAAAACGCCGTAGTTCGGCTAAAAGATTTCCAAAAGTTGGTGGATTCAATTTTAAACACAAGCCCTAAGGTCTTACGTTATCCACGGGAGAAAACTCAACCTTATACAAACAACAAGTCCACCATGTGAGAACAACTTCAACTTGCTAGTGAGGGGTTAACCCTATAATAAGCAAGGAAGACTTATAATTCAATCAACTAAGGACAAATAGGTGAGATTGACATCAACCAACTAGGATAAATCAAACCTATAGCTCATGTACGAAAAGATTAACAATGGACAAAGCCAAAACAATTGAATGGGTGAAGTTAATTGATTGTGATTATGAAAGTAGGGTCAAAGTATGATTAAGATTGATTCAAAAGAAGTGTTATGAAATGGGGTTTGAAAAAAGTCAAGGACTTGGGTCCAGGTTTTTAGTTTGAAAAGCATGAAGATGTTTGCACAATATCTATGTCAAGTTTGAAATC
Organism: Lathyrus oleraceus; assembly: GCF_024323335.1. Lineage (NCBI taxonomy): Eukaryota > Viridiplantae > Streptophyta > Magnoliopsida > Fabales > Fabaceae > Lathyrus > Lathyrus oleraceus. Next base: position 60,068,447 of record NC_066583.1, read on the forward strand.
AAAGTGTGAAAAGGTTTAGGACACAATGGGGATGAATGGTGGAGGATGAATGTAAAACTTCTTAGAAGGTTCACCTCTTGAAATCATATAGGAGATGATCCAAGTGTGTCCTTTGGAATGGGCAATGGATAATAATAATGTAAGAAAGCAAAATGATACCGGATGCCACTCAATGGTCTTACTCCAATCTCACAAACAAAAGCGGATACCGGATACCACTAGATGGATTTACACCAATCTCCTAAAACAGAACTGGATATCAGAGGCCACTCAATGGACTTACTCCAATCTCCTCAACAAAGAAATAAAAAGATGGATACCGGATGCCAATCACTGGGCTTATACCAATCTCCTAAAACAAAACGAAACTGGGATACCGGATGCCAATCTGTCTGGGCTTATACCAATATCCAACATATGATCATAGGAAAGCAAATGCCAACTTGCAGGGACTTACAATTGCATCCTCACATAAACAAACAAAAGCAAAACATGGACGTCAGATGCCAATTTATCTGGGCTTACTCTAACCTCCACAGTATGGTCCTAGGAATACAAATGCCAAATTACACGGACTTACAATTGCATCCTCACATACAACAAACAAATGCATCAAAGAAAAGATGAGATGAGTGGCCAATGTGATGGTCTTATACTCACTTCCATATCCTAGGAGCAATGGCCAATGGATGGTCTTACAATTGTCCTCAATGGGTAAACAACAATGATATGTCATAAAGACAAATGAGATGATCATGCACTAAATGAGTAATTGATGATGATAAATGCACAAAGCATACAAGCAAACATGTGTATATGAAGTAAGTGATCAATCAATGAAGTCATTCAGCACACACTATAACCACACAATGAGGCTCATACAAAGGGTTAGGCATTGAAGCCAACTGGAATAGGGTTAATGGTGCTCTTAACCTTGCCATTGAGGGGCTAAGGTGAAGCAGATGAAAAGATATGAGGGGTGTGCCTCATTGCTCTTATCCCTGGTCAGGGAGAGCATTTGAATATCAGAAGATGTGGGAGTTCGGAAAGTAGGAACTCTCTCCACAGATTATTGACTCGATAGATCTTGGGTTTGGATCTCAATGCTACAACCATGTAATGGGAGCAAGGAGAAGACTCACAGAATAGTAGGAGATAGGTTGCATATCTCTTTGATCTACCAATTGCCTTATTAAAAGGACTTTTCCTGCTTGGGACAAATGTAAACACACACGAGCATCGCCTCTTAAGGAGGACTTCAGACAGTTGCCTGGCCAAGTAACAGGCCAGGTCTTCCAGACTACATGAAGAAAAGGGATTATACCTCAATGCAAATTGCTATAAAGCAAAGCAAAGCAAGTTCTTAAAGAACTAAGCAACTAAAGGTACCTGAAATAGTCAAACAGAATCAGTACACAACTCAAAGTTTAAAGCAAAAGGAGGTAGGAATCAACAGTCAAAATAAACAGACAAATGTGCAATGCACAAGTCTCAAGGCATATGAGCCAAGCAACCTACAAAACAAACATGTTAGTCATAATAAACAAATCAAGCTCAATCAATTTGTATTGTTCTCTTTGAAGCATTTGTTGCTTAACCTGAAAACATGAACTCAAACATAAGCAAAAGGACCACTAGGACATGCCTAGGGTCAAAAGGGAATGAGAAAGTCAAAACAGCAAGTGATATCCAATCAAAATCAAGTTTAAACAATCAAGAAACAAAATCAATTGGTTCCATGTTCATATCATTCATCATCATCATTTCATAAGCAAATTAGGTCAAAGCATGGCAAATGGAAGCTCATAGAAGTCAATAGCAAGACTTAACTCAAAACCAATCATAAACAATTCAATAAATCATCAAATAATTCATGGTCAAACACAATCCATAACATGACATGCATATAAAATTTCAGCTCATTTGGATCAAGGGAAGATGGTCAATGAAAATCAGAAAGGCAAAGCAAGTTTAAACATGCTCAAAGAAGTCAACCAAACATGTACCAACTTGAAAAAATCATAAATCAGTGATACCATATGAGGAATGAATGGGATCAACACCATGACAAAGCTTAAGATGTCTACTAATCACATGTCAAATTTCAAGTTCATTCAATTAAGTATGAGAATTTCACAAATTAAATGGGAACATGTGTCACAAAAAGTCAACATATGACCAAACAGGGGAGAAAAATCTCAAACAATTAGGAAATGCCACAAATAATTCCAAGAAAAATCACATGTAAACTAGACATACATAAGTGAATTCATGCAAAAATTCAAAGAAATTTGAGGTCAAGAAGCATCGTATTGAAAATCATCAAGTTGCACATCAATGGTGTGACACAAATTGTCACACCCTACTTCAAAAAATCATAACTCAATGACCAGAGATGATAAATTCACAAACTCTATACCAAAATCACCATGGATTTGTCTAGTTTATGCACAAAATATTTCAAGGCCATTGGATAATGCATCACCATTTCACAAATGTTTTGGCAAAAGGTACAAAATATGAGCACATGTCACAAACCCTAATACCAACTAAAATCCACTTATCCAGAAAATCAGGAAAAAATATGATAATAAACTAGAGATTGTGATGAACACAATGCAAAAATTCCCATGAAATTTGGATTATTATTGAAGGCTCTATGATTTTTCAAAGTTGATGCATCAAATTGAAATAAACATTAAAAACAAACATGATGTAATAGGACAAATGGCACGGCCGATGGCAATTTTGTAAATAATTGAACTACTAATCAAAACGCGGCGTTTTAGCGAAGCAAATGAAATAACGTGATTGGTTGGTTTAATGGAACAGTGCCCAGCTCATGCAAATCACGTGGAAATTCTGGGCAAACATGGAAAATTAGGGTTTGGTGTCTACAGTACCAGCTCATCTTCCTCATCAAATCGTGCAAAAATTATTTACCCAGAAACAGAAATTAAACCCACCATTAGACTCAGCAAACATCACACATGCATAATCTATCAATCATTTTCATCAAATCGAGCTAACACATGAGCAATAAGCAAAAACATGTTTGGATGTAAAACTTAAAAAACATATTTCTCACACATAGCTCAACCATTTAGCACGATTCAAAGTTCATTGTGACCAGGGAAGTGAGATCTATCATAATCATATCATGTTTTAGCAAATAGTGAGAGTCGAAACCTTACTTGATTTTGAAGAAAATGATGAAACAGTGATGATTTGGTGGTTTGGCTCAAAACAGATGCGCACCAATGCTTGAAATGATGGAAGAGTGAAGAAGTTTAGCTCAAGAATGCTTGGTTTTACTCCAATCCAAATCTGCCATGAGAGAGTCCTTGGATGAAACAGTAATGGAATGGCTTTACAGTTGAGAAAGAGTGCTCGAAAGTGCTTCCAAATGGTTGCAAGATGATGAAACAAGCAAGCAATAATCGTGCCCTTTGAAAGTTTGAGCAGAATTTTCAAAAAGCAAAAATGGTGTGTTTGAGAGAAATGGATTTTTCTGTCTTGGAATTGTGGCTGCTAGGGTTCTGTTTGACAGAAAATGTGATATATATTGGCTGTTTAAGGTTGGCTAATCATGGTTAGTGGTAATGTAATCCCAATTTGCCAAAATGACATGCTTTGACAAAATTGCTAAAAAACAATCCAAGTTGGTATGGGGTGTAAGTCTGCACGAAATTGGGCCTCCAACTCAACCAAAACATCATTTCAGAACTTATTTGAATGGCAAAATGTGTTGGAAGTGGTTAATTCAAAAGTTCATTTTTGCACCACACTTGAAATTAATTCATGCAAGTCCAAAAAGGCCATTTTGATTTGTGAAGTTTTGGTGAATGATGATGACATATTTGGAAAGAGGGGATCAAATGTGACTTGTTGCAAAAAACCCCACCCAAATTGGCCAAATGGTTTGAGAGATATGGCCTTTTGAAGTTCAAAAATTTTGGAGAATGAATTGATCATAACTTGCCAACCAAACATGGGAAATGAGTGTTCTTGGACTTTTTGAAAATGGGAGAACAAGATCTTCAACTTTCATGTTGGGCAAAAATTCATTTGAAGCTTGTATCATGATGTAAGTTTAGGATCAAGAAGTTTCCATTTTTGGCAAATTCCAATTACAGGTCAACTTTCTATTTCTGGAAATTTCTTGTCTGACTTTATTTTCTTCACTGTGGATGCTTGACATGATATATGAAGCTTATATAGACATGAATGAGACCTCTCAGACCAAATCCCATCATCAAATCACTGATTAAATGGACAGTTGACCAAGGTTGACTTCAGTTGACTTTTCTAGGGTTTTGCTTGACTGAACCATGCTCTGATGAATTCCAAACCCTAATTCCTTGAGATCTTGATTCAAAATGATGTCACAACATATAAGAACTCTTGATTATTGATCATGGTGCCCAAATTCTTCAAGAATGGCCACCATCCACTGTTATGACTGACTTGACTGATTTTGACCTAATTGGCTTCATCTGCAAGTAACATGGTTAGAATGACAATATTTTTGTACTTTTTGGTTAGTAAATATATGAAAAGCAATGGTATACAAATTCAAAACATGCTTGGTGATCAAGAACCACACTCACAAGGTGACCCACCCACTATGAGGGAAGTTAGGGCATGCAATGATCCTTGAGGCCATGGTATGATATGATATGGGCCATGAGGGATCTTAGGGCCAAAATTGGGGTCTTACAGATGCCCCTATTTAAGGTCATTCTAGCCGGAGAAGTGAAGTTTAGAAATCTTCATCTCGACGCGGTAGAATGGGCTTAAATAACAGTAATGAGACAAATTTTGGTCCCTAAGAGACCTCATGATGCAAATGTATGCATGCAAAAGACACAAATTCTGTGGGGATACAGTTCACACAGAAGAAAAGACGATCCATCGGAGTAATACACTCACCAGGAACAGAGACTCTAACAAGACTCTTGTTGGGGATAGTAAAAGAAAAGAATGCGTGAGCAGGACACGACTCTGATTAGGGAATACAGAAATTAGATTGGAGACCTCACTGAGGAGTGAAGGACTCACACTGGGGGAAAGAACTCCAAAGGAAAATAAATCCATTGGAGAGACACAAGCTGACTCCTGGGGAGAAGCAACAGGAAAACTTCACTGAGGAAGCACCAAAGAAATGAGAAGTCACCGGTATAAGGGTGAGAGATATCAATCAACCAAACATCTGAGAAAGACCTGAAAAAGGTACATAAACTCAGGAAAATCTGACTCCACAGGGGGACCGAGGTCATAATAGGGAGCAGAAAGGAAGGAACACCAGGGATACCGAGGTATATAATAGGTGATCGACCAAAGACGTGAATTGGTGTGTGTTCCAAAACACTCATCATCCTGAAGAGAGCAAAAGCAAACTTGTTTATAGGATGGATATTTGATTCTACAAAGAATGCAAATCTTACTCAGTTGGGGAAACAAACAAAGTGTTCTACAAAAGAGTGCATGAGATATATTATCTATAGCCGTCAAAACGTAGATAATGTACTCGCATGGAAAGTTATCCTGAACCGGGTTGTAGGTTATTTATAGGATAAGATCCGAAATCGTGAATTGGTTTGTGTTCCAAAACACTCATCATCCTGAAGAAAGCTAGAACAGCAGACTTGTTTATAGGACGGACGTTCGATTCCACAAGGAATACGAAACTTACTCTGCGGAGAAAAACAATCGAAAGATTGACCCAAGAGCGAACGAGATATAATATCCATTACCGTCAGAACGTGGATAGAATACTCACATGGAAGATTATCCTGAACCGGGTTGTAGGTTGTTTATAGGATAAATTCCGAAGACGTGAATTGGTTTGTGTTCCAAAACACTCATCATCCTGAAGAAAGCTAGAATAGCAGACTTGTTTATAGGACGGACGTTCGATTCCACAAGGAATGCGAAACTTACTCTGCGGAGAAAACAATCAAAAGATTGACCCAAGAGTGAACGAGATATAATATCCATTGCCGTCAGAACGTGGATAGAATACTCACAAAGGAAGATTATCCTGAACCGGGTTATAGGTTGTTTATAGGATAAGATCCGAAAACGTGAATTGGTTTGTGTTCCAAGACACTCATCACCCTGAAGAAGGCTAGAACAACAGACTTGTTTATAGGATGGATATTCAATTCCACAAGGAATATAAATCTTACTCTGCGGAGAAAACAATCAAAAGATTAATCCAAGAGTGCATGAGACATATTATTCATTACCGGCAGACCGTGAATAATATACTCGAAAGGAAAAGACACCAGAGATACCGAAGTATATAATAGGTGACTAACCAAAGACGTGAATTGGTATATATGCCAAAACACTCATCATCCGAAAGGAGGGCTTGAAAAAGCAAATCGACTTACAGGATGGACATTCGAATCCACAACGGGAAAACGAATCTTACTCAATTGGGGACACAAACCCAAAGAGTGCATGAGATACAATATCCCTTACCGGCATACCGTGGATAAGAAAACTCGCATGAGATTTATTATCCATTACCGTCAGAACTTAGATAATAAACTCGCATGGTAAGAAACACCAGAGATACCGAGGTATATAATAGGTGATCTACCGAAAACGTGAGTTGGTATATATGCCAAAACACACATCATCCAGAACACAAACTGGTTAAAGGATGGATATTCGATTCTACAAAGAATACGAATCTTACTCGACTGGGGAATATCAACAAAGGACTCCAACCAAAGAGCGCATGAGACATATTATTCATTACCGGCAGACCGTGAATAATATACTCGAAAGGAAAGGACACCAGAGATACCGAAGTATATAATAGGTGACTAACCAAAGACGTGAATTGGTATATATGCCAAAACACACATCATCCAAAACACAAACTGGTTAAAGGATGGACATTCAATTCTACAAAGAATACGAATCTTACTCGACTGGGGAAGATCAACAAAGGACTCCAACCAAAGAACGCATGAGACATATTATTCATTACCGGCAGACCGTGAATAATATACTCGAAAGGAAAGGACACCAGAGATACCGAAGTATATAATAGGTGACTAACCAAAGACGTGAATTGGTATATATGCCAAAACACACATCATCCAAAACACAAACTGGTTAAAGGATGGACATTCGATTCTACAAAGAATACGAATCTTATTCGACTGGGGAAGATCAACAAAGGACTCCAACCAAAGAGCGCATGAGACATCTTATTCATTACCGGCAGACCGTGAATAATATACTCGAAAGGAAAAGACACCAGAGATACCGAAGTATATAATAGGTGACTAACCAAAAAGAGAGACAATCGATACCAAGCATCCGGGTAAACGAAAGACAACTCAAAGGGATAAATTGCAAGCATCCGACAATTATCCGACAACAAGAATATTCGACTCCGCAAAGGGAAATAATGAATCTTACTCAACAAAGAAAACACAAAAGGCTTCGACTGAAGAGTGCATGAGATATATTATTCATTACCAGCAGACCGTGAATAATACACTCGCATGGAAGATTATCCTTAACCGGGTTGCTGAGTTAATAAAGGATAGATCAACCGAAAAGAAAGGCATCGGGATACCAAACTAGGTATATAATGATGACCAATCAAAGGGAGCAACAAACATTACCAACGAAAGGGGGTAAATGAAAGAAGACTCGCTGGGATGCATTGATGACAATCAATGATCCGGGGAACACAATCACTGACAAAAGGTGAAAGGATCCGCTGGGGATAAAATTGCTAGCATACGGCAATTATCCACAAAAGACTTGCTGGGGATATAAGTGCTTATCTGAGCAACTTATCCAAGCGAAGGAAAAATCAACATCAAACATTAGATGAAGATAACCACAAAGAGGGGATTACATCTACCAAAAGAAATTGGATAGAAAACCACAGAAGAGTAACTGTCATCGGTTGGGATGAACAACAAAGTTAACTCTGCCAGTGGAGAAAACAAGGTTTATAACTACCGGTTTGCAGGTAGAAAAAAAACCGCAAAGATAGGACTTACGACTGCTGGTTTATAGGCAGAGGGCCAAACTCTGGTGGGGATAACCACAAAATTAGGGTTTACATCTACCGAATACGGGGTAGAAGACCAACAACTCTGCGTGGGGATAGAACAAATCACAAATCCGCACGGGAAACCAAGATAGGTTTTATAACAAACCACAAACTGCTGGAGAGTAGGAAAATAGGATTTACGACTACCGGTATGAGGGTAGAAAACCAAAACTCTGGTTGGGGAATAAAGGTGTATAACCACAAATTCTGCCAAGAAAGCCAGGAAAAATAGGACTTATAACTACCGGTATGAGGGTAGAGGCCCAAAACTACTCCGCTGGGGAACAACCCACTAGGAAGCACAAGACATTTGACAAATAGCCAATTCGGGAATAATCCGAAAAGTTGGACTGAATTAAGACATGTCCTAATGAGGATGTAACTCAAATAGGAAAATCCGTCCCAATATATGTGTTGGGAGGAAACGGAAGAAACCGTCATCCACGAGGATATATCTCGGTGGGGAACTGCAGAAGGACAGACAACAAACACTTTCTGCTTATGGGGCTGACTCTATATGGAGAGATTTTAAACACCCGACATCTGCTTGGGGAGATCTATAAAGAGATCTATATCACCCGTTGCAGGAGACACGACAAACAAAAGATATATGGTGAAAAATGCAACATGAATATCTGAATGTTTATGAGTATGCATGAGTATGCGTGATTTATGTTTGATGAATGCTGACAAAACAGACAGTTCTAACACAAACAGGTCCAGGAACTAAACGCCCGGTATTATACTTCCAGGGGAAAACCAACTGGAAAGTCAATCTGCGGAGATCTATATGCCGTCAAGCAAAGATCTGCGAGTACTGCTGAAGAAGCAGAGGATCGGAGATATCAGGAAACAACCCAATCAGGGTACAGAAAGTCACAACAGGCAAAACAGCCACCAAGACGAATCTGTAGGGGAACAAGAGAAGATCCAAGATATCTGCAGGGGATCCCAGTGTCAACTGAGAAACAAAAGGTGCGTTGTACAAACACAAACTGCTGTAGAAGCAACTCCACACAACTCCGCTGGGGAACAACCCACTGAGGGAGAATGATATCATCCAGATAGAATCTAACTGCATAAGCAACTCTACTGGGGAAAACTGTCGGCTACTCTTTTGGGGAACAAACCACTGAGGGAAGACAGATCAAACAAGTAGATTCTGCAACAAACCACTCTACTTGGAGAGGATACACATAGCAAACTGATCACAACAAGTAGATTCTGCAATATAAGCCACTCTACTGGGGATCACCAACAGTCAGGCGATCAATCCGTTCACTGGAGGCCAAAGCCATCATCCGACCATATTGGGGATTGAAGGAGTATTCAACAGGAAAAAACTGCTGCAACAAACACTCTGCAGACTACGCTGAGGAAAAGATGGATGCAATACTGGGATATCAACCCAATCAACCACTGAATAGGAAAATAATTCCTGGCACTGCTGAAGAGAAAAAAAACTCTGATGGAGAGATAGCAACAACTCCGCAGACGACTTCGCCGGGGAAAAGGTAAAGTACCGGGTATCAAACCGCTGACTTACCGGGTCTTTAAAAAGAAAGCGATCGTGCTGAGGAAACAGACAATTCCGCTGGCAACTGCACTGGGAAGAGTGACAACAACTCTGCTCGCGACTCCGATGGGGATATCAATAACAGCTCTACTCATGACTGTGCTGAGAAGACAAATAAAGTCTGGGGCAGGCGACCCACTGGAGAAAGTGACGGGGCACCAGGATGACAAGACAATCAACCGCCGAAACTCACAAGGAAACACCCATGCTGGGGAAAACTGCTGCTGGAGAAAACGAAGTCTTCAACAACACTCTGCTTGCGACTATACTGGGGAACAACCCCAACAACAACTGTGTTTGAGGAACAACCTCAACAAAGATCTGAAGAAAGAAGATACAACCAAACCAGGAATATGAACAAATGTCTTACCTGTTGGAGATCATGCCACCCTCGGGAGAGCACTGAGATATTCTTGAGTATCCTTTCAATATTTGTGAATGTTCACTTTGTTTAAAACAATATTTTTGAAAAATTTGATTTGTTTAAAACAATGATATTTTATCAATTTAAGACATGCAAAACATTTGTTGAATTGAAACAAATAAGAGTGCAAATAATTGGATAAAAAGCTCAAATTGATTTGATGGACTGGTAGCCTGCAAATGGCAAGACTCCATAGATCTGTACAAATTTGAAATCAGTGATATATATTGGAAGAGGGCTACATTGGACATAATGATCCTTTCTCTACCAATTTGAATCTCGATGTATCCGAAGCTTTAGTTGACGACGAATCGAGAATCTTCTGACGAAATGACGACTGGTGAACAGAAAGTCTTGTCAGGGTGCAGTTACTTGCCAAATCCCTAATTTTTGCCTAGATCGCCCCAGGGTGAGGTACTCAATCTAGCGGAATGCAAATATTCTCTTTTTTTTCAAGTCTCTAATTTTTGCCTGGATTACCCTTGCGGGTTCTCCACCGAGACGCTCATTTTTGCCTAAGCCGCCCTTGCGGGTTTTCAACTTAGCGAGCTATTCTGTTTTTTTTCATTTGCATATACTTTTTTTTAGGCAAAGTATCTCTTGACTGCATCTGAATTCACAGGACGAGTGAAATCCTCCCCATCCATTGTTGTAAGCATCAAAGCTCCGCCTGAAAAGGCTCTCTTAACAACATATGGACCCTCTTAGTTTGGAGTCCACTTGCCCCTGGAATCGGGCGCGAAAGACAAAACTTGCTTGAGCACGAGGTCACCTTCTCGGAACACACGAGGCTTGACCTTCTTATCAAAAGCTTTCTTCATTCTCTGCTGATACAACTGACCATGACACATGGCAGTTAATCGCTTCTCTTCGATTAAATTCAACTGGTCGTAACGACTCTGAATCCATTCAGCATCAGTCAACTTGGCTTCCATCAAGACTCGCATTGATGGGATCTCCACCTCTACTGGGAGAACAACTTCCATGCCATAAACAAGAGAGAAAGGGGTTGCCCCTGTTGAAGTGCGTACAGACGTACGATATCCATGCAAAGCAAATGGCAGCATCTCATGCCAATCTTTGTACGTGACAGTCATCTTCTGGATAATCCTCTTGATATTCTTGTTAGCAGCTTCAACAGCCCCATTCATCTTAGGTCTGTAGGGAGAGGAATTATGGTGTGCAATCTTGAATTCAGCGCACAACTCATCCATCATCTTATTGTTCAGATTGGATCCATTATCAGTAATGATCTTCTCTGGCACACCATAACGGCAAATCAGCTGGTTCTTGATAAACTTCACAACCACCTGCCTGGTTACATTTGCGTACGAAGCGACTTCAACCCATTTGGTGAAGTAATCAATTGCTACGAGAATAAACCGATGTCCGTTGGACGCTTTTGGCTCAATCATGCCGATCATGTCGATTCCCCACATAGAGAAAGGCCATGGCGATGAAATCACATTCAGGAGTGTCGGAGGAATATGAATCTTATCCGCGTAAATTTGACACTTGTGACATTTCTTCACATACTTGCAACAGTCAGACTCCATTATCAGCCAATAGTAGCCTGCTCTCAACATTTTCTTAGCCATGGCATGTCCATTGGAATGAGTACCAAATGAACCCTCATGGACCTCAGTCATCAACAGGTTTGCTTCGTGTCTATCCACGCATCTGAGCAAAACCATATCAAAATTTCTCTTATACAACACTTCACCACTGAGGTAGAAACTGCCCGACAACCTTCTCAAAGTTTTCCTATCTTTCACAGATGCCTCAGGCGGGTAGACCTGGTTCTGGAGGAAATTCTTGATATCGAAATACCAAGGCTTGTCATCTTTCACTTCTTCGATTGCAAATATGTGAGCGGGTCTGTCCAAGCGCATCACAGTAATGTTGGGGACATCATTCCACCATCTGACTACAATCATGGAAGCAAGAGCATCTGCCATCCGATTATCCTCTCGAGGAATGTGATAAAACTCAACTTCTGTGAAGAAAGTTGAAATTCTCCTTGCATAATCTCTGTATGGAATGAGACCAGGTTGATTCGTCTCCCATTCACCCTTGATCTGATTGACAACCAGGGCCGAATCACCATACACGTCAAGATATTTGATTCTCAAATCAATGCATTCTTCAAGTCCCATAATACAGGCTTCATACTCCGCCATATTATTCGTGCATTTGAAAGTTAGCCTTGCTGTAAACGGAATGTGTGAACCTTGAGGAGTAATGATCACTGCCCCAATTCCATTCCCATATTGATTAACAGCGCCATCGAATACCATCGTCCATCTGGAACCAGGTTCCGGACCTTCATCAAGAGTAGGCTCATCGCAATCTTTCATCTTCAAATACAGAATTTCCTCGTCAGGGAAGTCATATTGAACAGACTGATGATCTTCAATCGGCTGGTGCGCTAGATGGTCAGCCAAGATACTACCTTTGATAGCTTTCTGAGCTCGATACTCAATATCATACTCAGACAACAACATCTGCCAACGGGCAATCCTCCCAGTTAAAGCAGGCTTCTCGAAGATATACTTAATCGGATCCATTCTGGATATCAACCAAGTTGTATGATTTATCATGTACTGGCGCAAACGCTTAGCAGCCCAAGCCAAAGCACATCACGTCTTCTCAAGCGTAGAGTACCGAGACTCACAATCAGTAAACTTCTTACTGAGGTAGTATATAGCAAACTCCTTCTTCCCTGATTCATCTTGTTGACCGAGTACACAACCCATCGAGTCTTCAAGAACTGTTAAGTACATGATCAGAGGTCTTCCTTCCACAGGTGGAGACAATATCGGAGGTTCGGACAGATAATCTTTGATACTGTCGAAAGCTTTCTGGCAATCCTCAGTCCAATCATGAGACTGATCTTTCCGGAGGAGCTTGAATATCGGCGCACATGTGGCAGTCATGTGGGATATAAATCTGGAAATGTAGTTCAAGCGGCCAAGAAAACCTCGAACTTGCTTCTCAGTTTTGGGTGCAGGCATCTCTTGTATTGCTTTGACCTTTGCAGGATCAACCTCAATACCTCTTTCGCTTACCACAAAACCCAACAACTTGCCGGAACGGACTCCAAAAGTACATTTGTTCGGATTCAAACGAAGTTTGAACTTCCTCAAACGCTGAAAAAGCTTCAACAAATGCTCAATATGCTCAACTTCCTCCTTGTGCATCATATCATGAAACAAGGTAGTCATAGCTCGTTGATATGTGGCTCCGGCGTTCTTCAAACCGAAGGGCATCACTCGATAACAGAATGTTCCCCAAGGTGTGATGAATGTCGTCTTCTCCATATCCTCTGGTGCCATCTTAATTTGATTATATCCGGAAAATCCGTCCATAAAGGAAAAGACTTTGAATTTGGCTGTATTGTCTACCAACATGTCAATGTGTGGTAGAGGAAAATCATCTTTCGGGCTAGCCTTATTCAAATCTTTATAGTCAACGCACATACGGACTTTTCCATCCTTCTTAGGAACAGGCACAATATTGGCCACCCATTGAGGATATGTCGAAGTCACCAGAAACCCCGCATCAATTTGCTTCTGAACTTCCTCTTTGATCTTCACTGCCATATCTGGATGAGTTATTCTGAGCTTCTGCTTCACAGGCACGCACTCAGGCTTCAAAGGCAGGAAATGTTGCACAATATCTGTATCTAAACCCGGCATATCTTCATAGGACCAAGCAAAGATATCTGAATATTCTCGTAGCAAGCTGATCAAATTTTCTTTGACAGACCCTTCAAGAAGTGCCCCAATCTTCACTAGGCGAACACAATCTTCAGACCCCAAGTTGACTGTTTCCAAGTCTTCGAGATGCGGCTGAATGATCTTCTCTTTCGTGCTCAAGGAGACGGGTGATCTCATCAGGAATCTCTTCAACATCATCTTCCTCTGCCTCAAATACAGGGAATTCAAAATTGGGAGATGGCGTTGGATCATTATGTTCAATGGGTTTTAGGATCAACCTGCATAATGATTTTGGTTAGGGAAAAACTTTAGAATTTAAACAAGCAAATCATTATGCAGATGAAAGATGTTTGCTTTTTATTCTTGTTTTTATGGTTTTTTGTGATCACTGATTTCATAACGAAAAGCAAAAAGTGAAAACAAAGGAAAAACAAATGTTTTAACAATGCGAAAATTGAATGAAAACATCATTGTATATATGCTTTGCCAACAATGTCATCACTTCTCCTTTTGGCATGGGAGAAGGGTTTTAAACAAAATGAACAATTACTCTGATCTATGGATGACTGTAGGAACATCTACAGCGACCCAATTGTGGCAGACACCACCAGGAATAACAAAATTGTTCACATCCTCTGCGTCCTCTTCAATGATAGCATCAGCTTCCTCTTCTTCAGGTTGATCAGCGTGGATGAATCCTCCACTTGTGAACAAACCTTGCTCATTACATGCCCCAGAACCATAGCCAATGCCAGCCCGGGATCGGTTGTCTTCAAGTTCAAGCACTTTCCCTAATCCAGCAACTGCACCACATTCAATGGCCAGCTTCGCATCACGGTAGGAAGTGAATGAAGGAGACTTCTTCTCGATTGGTTCATCAATAGATAAAGCTTGGAACTGAGTTCCAACTTCATCCTCTGCGTCAATGTACGAGAAATAAGACAGATGGCTAACCAGGAGAGCCTTTTCTCCCCCTACTACAACCAATTTCTTGTTTTTGACGAATTTCAGCTTCTGGTGTAGGGTGGATGTCACGGCGCCAGCCTCGTGAATCCATGATCTGCCTAAGAGACAGCTGTAAGATGGGTGGATATCCATTACTTGAAAAGTAACTTGGAAATCACTTGGTCCTATCTTGATTGGGAGGTCAACTTCCCCAATCACGTTCTTGCGCGACCCATCAAATGCTTTCACAACAACCCCACTTTGCCTCATAGGAGGACCTTGATACGACAATCTGGAGAGTGTGGATTTTGGCAATAAATTTAAAGAAGATCCAGTGTCCACCAGCACATTGGACATTGCATCAGATTTGCAATTCATGGAGATGTGTAAAGCCATGTTGTGGTCTCTTCCCTCCTCAGGGAGATCAGCGTCACAAAAGCTCAAAGTGTTGCAAGCGGTAATGTTTGCAACGATGCTATCAAACTGCTCAAGGGTGACGTCGTGATCAACATACGCCAGATCCAAGACTTTTTGCAGAGACTCCCTATGGGGTTCTGAATTCAGCAGCAGAGAAAGAATAGAAATCTTGGAGGGCATGTGTAGAAGCTGGTCTACAATGTTGTACTCACTCTTTCTGATGAGCCTCAGCATCTCATCAGATTCTTCATCAACAATGCCACTTGGGCCAACTGAAGAAACAGGAGTCTTTTGTACGGATGAGGAGGGTTTGGCAACATCAATTGCCGGATTCTGAACATTCACAGCGGTCCCCACAGGGCGCTCAACAGTATCAGAAACAGTAGCCTTGGCAGGTGCAGAAAACACATGACCACTTCGGGTCAACCCACTGACATCAGCAATAGTGGTCACGGATGTGGAAGGCAAAGGCACTTTGACCCCATCCTGGACAGCAACAGGATTATATCTGAATGGCACAGCTTTATCAGATGAATAGGGCACAGGGCCGACTGGTTTAATAATCAAAGAAGGGGAAGCCTTCGGCTTGTTGCTATTGTAGCGGATAACAACAGGCTCGGGTAACTTGAACACTGGAGATATGACGTTAACCTCAGGTTCAACCTTATCAACATTGCGATTCTGCAGAATCTCAATGGTACCTTCATCCAACAGCTTCTGAAGTTCTCGGCGGACCTGGTCGCAACCCAAGCGATTAACCGAGCAGACGCGGCACTTGTCGTGGTTATGCTCCAAGTAGTTGTACTGACACAACATCCGATGTAATTCAACCAACGACTGCCTGATGTGGCTGACATACTTGACCTTGTACTTCCCAAGGCATTCCTGAATCATGTTGACAGATTTCCCATGCGCAGGCAATGGGTTCTTGGTGACGTTCAGGCTCGAGTCCTCAAAACTCAGGATCCCAGATCTCACAAGGTCTTGCACCTTAGTCTTCAGCTGGAAGCAATTTTCTATATCATGGCCCGGAGCGCCAGAGTGATAGACACAGTGCAGATCGGGCTTATACCACCACTGAGGGTTGACCGGTATAGCCGGAGGATCTCTCGGAGAAACCAATTTCCGCTCTATTAGAGAGGGATATAACTCCGCATACGACATAGGAATCGGATCAAAACTGATCTTCTTCCTTTCATAACCCATGTTCGCTTGATTACTCGTACTCCCACGAGGCTGGTAAGCCTGTTGCTGTGGACGAGATTGTTGCTGTTGGTACTGCGGTTGTTGATATTGTTACTGATGCTGATACTGTTGATGTTGATATTGCTGATGTTGAGGAGTATTGTCCTTGAAAACAGGTGCTACGTGAGCCACCTGGTGCTGATGACTGGCATGTCGTGCAGGCTTCCTCTGAACAGAGGGTCTTCTGTGTTTAGGCTGAGACTGAACAGCATGCGCTTCGCCTTCTTTCCTCTTAAACGCCCCATATCGTTTAGAAGAAGAACCATCATCTTTTGCCAATCGTCCTTCACGGACACCTTCTTCGAGACGCATCCCCATGTTCACCATCTCGGTGAAATCAGAGGGAGCGCTTGCCACCATCCGCTTATAATAGAATGAGCCAAGAGTCTTCAGAAAGATCTTGGTCATTTCCTTCTCTTCCAGCGGTGGAGTGATCTGAGCTGCCAGCTCTCGCCATCTCTGGGCGCACTCCTTGAACGACTCTTTGTCCTTCTGCGACATGGACCTGAGTTGATCTCGGTCAGGCGCCATATCGACGTTGTACTTGTATTGCTTGACGAAAGCTTCGCCAAGGTCGTTGAAGGATCTGATGTTGGCGCTGTCCAAGCTCATGTACCATCTGAGCGCTGCACCGGATAGACTGTCTTGAAAATAATGAATCAGGAGTTGATCATTATCTGTCTGAGTCGACATCTTCCTGGCGTACATGACCAGGTGAGCAAGTGGACAGGTGTTCCCCTTGTATTTTTCAAAGTCCGGGACCTTGAATTTGATTGGTATCTTGACACCGGGAACTAAGCAGAGTTCGGCTGCAGACTTGCCGAATAGATCTTTGCCTCGAAGAGTCCTCAATTCCTTTCTCAGCTCAAGGAATTGATCGTTCATGGCATCCATCTTTTCATGAACGTCTGAGCCCTCAGATGGCTCAGAGTGATAAATGGTGTCGTCTACCCTGGGCATGGTATGCACGACAGGAGGAGCGGGAACAGGGACCGGGCTAGAGGCCGGCATATGAGCAAATGTTGGAGCTGGCAAATCAGGCATAAAACCTGGAGGCATCCCCCAAGGAAAACCGGGAGGCATAGCATTGGGCACATGGGCGCTGACTGGCACCGTTGAAGTAGCTACTTCTGAGATGACCGTCCTCTGAACAGGCGTTGCTGGCTACTGAGCAGGCTGATTCTGAGCAGCAAGGAGTTGCTCTATCAAAGCGCCAAGTCTGGCGACCTCTTCCTTCAATTCTTTGTTCTCTTGTTCCAATTGCTCCATGACTCTTGCAGAGTTGACTCGCGTATAATACCGGTGAGTCAGCTTGTCTTCAAAATAAATGAAGAGCAAAGGGTTAGGACAAGAAGACCAGAAACAAAGGGTACCTGCTTATGCAAAAATGATGCATGAAATGCTTGTGCAGATGCTTTGTTTTCAAGGAACCCTTAGGGTATTATTTGCAATATTTTGAATATTTAAACATTTTAATTGCTCATGGAAAATATTTCATTCAATATATATTGAGACAAAGAAGTACAGCATTTTTAATTCAATTACAAAGAGAAAAGGCAAATAACATCCTATGGATCCCTAGAAGCTCGGGATGCTGGAAGACGAGAAGTGCACAACTTCTTGATCTCTCTCTCATAGGCCGCTTCCATGTCAGCTTTCTCCTTTGCAAGTCGATCATACCTCCTCTTCCAGAATTTGGATGACTGAGGAAGCAGAGAAGTCCAAGTGTCGTTCGGGTCGTCGATCACTAGGTGCTCGAGGAATTCAATCATAGCATCCTTCTCCTTGAGCTGCTGCAGCAATTC
This sequence comes from Lathyrus oleraceus, assembly GCF_024323335.1. Classification (NCBI taxonomy): domain Eukaryota; kingdom Viridiplantae; phylum Streptophyta; class Magnoliopsida; order Fabales; family Fabaceae; genus Lathyrus; species Lathyrus oleraceus. The sequence continues at coordinate 60,086,670 of NC_066583.1, forward strand.
CTCTCTTTCATGGATCCAAGCACGCGAAAGGTCTTCTTCTCTCAACTCCTCTACACGTTGGGTAGGGAGGGTTGAAGGCCCAACCATATCCAACGGTGTAGGTCTCGGATGATCATACGGCTTCAGGTAGGTGGCAGCTCTCTGTCTGACCCAAGAGGTGTATGGCTCCAAAGCAATGCAGTTCTTCGGACCCAATTCATTCCTACCCTTCTTGTGAATACTGCGCCATGCACGGACAAATCTGGCTTTCAGGCATTGGGGATCTTTACCCTCCTGAAAGAATACACCTTCTAACAGAATGCTATTAGGTTTATCCTTTAGAGGGAACCCAAGCTGACGACGTGCGAGAATAGGATTGTAGGTAATCCCACCACATGTGCCAAGAAGAGGCACATTAGGGAATTCACCACAATAGTCGATGATCTGAACGGTATCATACACGCGATCATACCAGGTGATATCATCATTGGTGAGAGACATGAGTCTCTGAGACCACCGTAGACATCCCTTGTTCTCCTTGAAAGCAACTGTCTGCGGCATGTGCGAAATAAACCACTTGTACAGCAACGGTAGACAGCAGACAATGACTCCTCCACCTTTCATATTCCTTAGGTACAAAGAGACATAAGCATCGCCCAACAAAGTCGGAACTGGATTAAGAACTGAGAAGATCCTAATAGCGTTCATGTCCACGAACTTGTCGAAGTTGGGAAACAACACTAATCCATAGATGAGCAGCACAAATAGAGCCTCAAAGGCATCCTCACTCATGGCCTTCCCATAAAAGGTAGCTTGGGCAATGAGGAACTCGGAAGGAAAACCGTGAATTCCGCCTTTGGTAGTCAGATTAGCTCTAATCAGATCTTCATCTATGTGCAACAAGCTAGCAATCTCTCGAGCAGATGGAATACTCTCTAGGCCACTGAACGGCACTTGATCCAGAATCGGAATCCCAATGAGATGAGAATACTCCTCCAAAGTTGGCAACAACTGGAAGTCCGGAAATAAGAAGCAATGATGCAACGGATCATAGAACTGTGCCAGGGTACTCATCAGCCCTTCGTCAACCTGAGTAGTCAGCAGAGGTAGAAGCTTTCCATAGCGAGCTTTGAAACCCAAGGGATCTAATACATAAGATGTCAGATTCCTTAACTCTTTTACATCGGGCTGTTTAAAGTTGTACTTCTTTGTATGCCTTTTTGGTCTTTCCATGTCTGAAAATTTTGCAAATAAACCCTTTAAGTTCCTTGAAAATTTTCTTTTTCTGATGACATGAATGCGGATGAATGCGTGAATGCATGAATGCAACAAACACACTCAAGGATCAAACAAAGCACACCAAACAAAGGTCGTGGGAAAGCTCATTGTATCCCTAATATCAATCATCCATTTTGGTGGATTTAGGTTTTCACCTTATCGACACCCAAGTTCCATTGATATTAACGGTACATGAACCGGTTCGAACATCCTTAATATCAACCAGCCGCTTTGGTGGATTTTAGGTTTTACACCTGATCCGGGTTCCATTGATATTAACAATGTTTGAACGAATCAACCACGAATCACGGGTTTGTTGAGAGTCACGAGCATGGAGTCTCGGTTAAGAACCACCCAAAGGGAGTGTACTAGGGTTTAAACCTGCCAGACATGTTCTATCAGAGGTTCCCATAATCATCGTTCCATCTTTCGAATATTATCGGAGGAACGAATACTCGTATTCCAAGAATATTCTCAAGAGAAACTCTTATGAGTGTAGTATCGCGTAACAATCGTATCAGAACTTACATCTGAACGACCTTCGCACTACGTTCCTAAAAAATAGGCCAAGATGGGTTTGGTAAACTAAGGTCCTTGGCTTCTGCGGAACATGATTGAAAGAATAATGCCTAACCACAAATAACTTGTGTGACATTATTAATCCAACATGACCTCCACCAAGTGAATGGACTCGCAAGTCAACTGGCTAAGGAATACTCCACACCAGTCAACAAGACTATGCCATTCTCCTATCCTAGAGTGCACTCGAGTTCGGGTACAGAACTCATCTCACAGATCACCAAAGCAAACAGCAATTGTATATCAAGCAATTCAAACATTACAATCAATACAGTTATCCCAAATTGTACAAAAATATGTCATAACAAATAATAATATAGCACAACAAGGGTGAAAAGTAGGCAATACCACCAAGGATCGATGCTTCCCCAGCAGAGTCGCCACTTTTCTGTAGCGGTGTATTCGTCGTTATATGATTTATTGATTAAACCATAAGCAAAGCATACAATGAATTCGAGTCGCCACCGCACTTTTATTTATCCAAAGGACTGGCTAAAAAGCGAACAAAAGCCTAAGAAGTTTTACACGTAGAAAACTAATAAAAAGATCAGAGAGTCTGGGTAAGGGGTAAATTACGCAATGGGAAGGTGTTAGGCACCCACTACGTCCTAGGTACTCCTAGGGAGCCCTTTTCACACTTGTTGCATAAATTTGTTATTTGTTATGACATAAGTATTGTGCAAACATGATTGGGATGATGAGAAAAGAATATACAAGTTAGTTATTTTTTGTTCGAACGGATGAACCCGTTGCCTACGTACCTTCCATCAAAGGTAAGGATCAAAACGCCGTAGTTCGGCTAAAAGATTTCCAAAAGTTGGTGGATTCAATTTTAAACACAAGCCCTAAGGTCTTACGTTATCCACGGGAGAAAACTCAACCTTATACAAACAACAAGTCCACCATGTGAGAACAGCTTCAACTTGCTAGTGAGGGGTTAACCCTATAATAAGCAAGGAAGACTTATAATTCAATCAACTACGGACAAATAGGTGAGATTGACATCAACCAACTAGGATAAATCAAACCTATAGCTCATGTACGAAAAGATTAACAATGGACAAAGCCAAAACAATTGAATGGGTGAAGTTAATTGATTGTGATTATGAAAGTAGGGTCAAAGTATGATTAAGATTGATTCAAAAGAAGTGTTATGAAATGGGGTTTGAAAAAAGTCAAGGACTTGGGTCCAGGTTTTTAGTTTGAAAAGCATGAAGATGTTTGCACAATATCTATGTCAAGTTTGAAATCAAAGTGTGAAAAGGTTTAGGACACAATGGGGATGAATGGTGGAGGATGAATGTAAAACTTCTTAGAAGGTTCACCTCTTGAAATCATATAGGAGATGATCCAAGTGTGTCCTTTGGAATGGGCAATGGATAATAATAATGTAAGAAAGCAAAATGATACCGGATGCCACTCAATGGTCTTACTCCAATCTCACAAACAAAAGCGGATACCGGATACCACTAGATGGATTTACACCAATCTCCTAAAACAGAACTGGATATCAGAGGCCACTCAATGGACTTACTCCAATCTCCTCAACAAAGAAATAAAAAGATGGATACCGGATGCCAATCACTGGGCTTATACCAATCTCCTAAAACAAAACGAAACTGGGATACCGGATGCCAATCTGTCTGGGCTTATACCAATATCCAACATATGATCATAGGAAAGCAAATGCCAACTTGCAGGGACTTACAATTGCATCCTCACATAAACAAACAAAAGCAAAACATGGACGTCAGATGCCAATTTATCTGGGCTTACTCTAACCTCCACAGTATGGTCCTAGGAATACAAATGCCAAATTACACGGACTTACAATTGCATCCTCACATACAACAAACAAATGCATCAAAGAAAAGATGAGATGAGTGGCCAATGTGATGGTCTTATACTCACTTCCATATCCTAGGAGCAATGGCCAATGGATGGTCTTACAATTGTCCTCAATGGGTAAACAACAATGATATGTCATAAAGACAAATGAGATGATCATGCACTAAATGAGTAATTGATGATGATAAATGCACAAAGCATACAAGCAAACATGTGTATATGAAGTAAGCGATCAATCAATGAAGTCATTCAGCACACACTATAACCACACAATGAGGCTCATACAAAGGGTTAGGCATTGAAGCCAACTAGAATAGGGTTAATGGTGCTCTTAACCTTGCCATTGAGGGGCTAAGGTGAAGCAGATGAAAAGATATGAGGGGTGTGCCTCATTGCTCTTATCCCTGGTCAGGGAGAGCATTTGAATATCAGAAGATGTGGGAGTTCAGAAAGTAGGAACTCTCTCCACAGATTATTGACTCGATAGATCTTGGGTTTGGATCTCAATGCTACAACCATGTAATGGGAGCAAGGAGAAGACTCACAGAATAGTAGGAGATAGGTTGCATATCTCTTTGATCTACCAATTGCCTTATTAAAAGGACTTTTCCTGCTTGGGACAAATGTAAACACACACAAGCATCGCCTCTTAAGGAGGACTTCAGACAGTTGCCTGACCAAGTAACAGGCCAGGTCTTCCAGACTACATGAAGAAAAGGGATTATACCTCAATGCAAATTGCTATAAAGCAAAGCAAAGCAAGTTCTTAAAGAACTAAGCAACTAAAGGTACCTGAAATAGTCAAACAGAATCAGTACACAACTCAAAGTTTAAAGCAAAAGGAGGTAGGAATCAACAGTCAAAATAAACAGACAAATGTGCAATGCACAAGTCTCAAGGCATATGAGCCAAGCAACCTACAAAACAAACATGTTAGTCATAATAAACAAATCAAGCTCAATCAATTTGTATTGTTCTCTTTGAAGCATTTGTTGCTTAACCTGAAAACATGAACTCAAACATAAGCAAAAGGACCACTAGGACATGCCTAGGGTCAAAAGGGAATGAGAAAGTCAAAACAGCAAGTGATATCCAATCAAAATCAAGTTTAAACAATCAAGAAACAAAATCAATTTGTTCCATGTTCATATCATTCATCATCATCATTTCATAAGCAAATTAGGTCAAAGCATGGCAAATGGAAGCTCATAGAAGTCAATAGCAAGACTTAACTCAAAACCAATCATAAACAATTCAATAAATCATAAAATAATTCATGGTCAAACACAATCCATAACATGACATGCATATAAAATTTCAGCTCATTTGGATCAAGGGAAGATGGTCAATGAAAATCAGAAAGGCAAAGCAAGTTTAAACATGCTCAAAGAAGTCAACCAAACATGTACCAACTTGAAAAAATCATAAATCAGTGATAACATATGAGAAATGAATGGGATCAACACCATGACAAAGCTTAAGATGTCTACTAATCACATGTCAAATTTCAAGTTCATTCAATTAAGTATGAGAATTTCACAAATTAAATGGGAACATGTGTCACAAAAAGTCAACATATGACCAAACAGGGGAGAAAAATCTCAAACAATTGGGAAATGCCACAAATAATTCCACGAAAAATCACATGTAAACTAGACATACATAAGTGAATACATGCAAAAAATCAAAGAAATTTGAGGTCAAGAAGCATCGTATTGAAAATCATCAAGTTGCACATCAATGGTGTGACACAAATTGTCACACCCTACTTCAAAAAATCATAACTCAATGACCAGAGATGATAAATTCACAAACTCTATACCAAAATCACCATGGATGTGTCTAGTTTATGCACAAAATATTTCAAGGCCATTGGATAATGCATCACCATTTCACAAATGTTTTGGCAAAAGGTACAAAATATGAGCACATGTCACAAACCCTAATACCAACTAAAATCCACTTATCCAAAAAATCAGGAAAAAATATGATAATAAACTAGAGATTGTGATGAACACAATGCAAAAATTCCCATGAAATTTGGATTATTATTGAAGGCTCTATGATTTTTCAAAGTTGATGCATCAAATTGAAATAAACATTAAAAACAAACATGATGTAATAGGACAAATGGCACGGCCGATGGCAATTTTGTAAATAATTGAACTACTAATCAAAACGCGGCGTTTTAGCGAAGCAAATGAAATAACGTGATTGGTTGGTTTAATGGAACAGTGCCCAGCTCATGCAAATCACGTGGAAATTCTGGGCAAACATGGAAAATTAGGGTTTGGTGTCTACAGTACCAGCTCATCTTCCTCATCAAATCGTGCAAAAATTATTTACCCAGAAACAGAAATTAAACCCACCATTAGACTCAGCAAACATCACACATGCATAATCTATCAATCATTTTCATCAAATCGAGCTAACACATGAGCAATAAGCAAAAACATGTTTGGATGTAAAACTTAAAAAATAGATTTCTCACACATAGCTCAACCATTTAGCACGATTCAAAGTTCATTGTGACCAGGGAAGTGAGATCTATCATAATCATATCATGTTTTAGCAAATAGTGAGAGTCGAAACCTTACTTGATTTTGAAGAAAATGATGAAACAGTGATGATTTGGTGGTTTGGCTCAAAACAGATGCGCACCAATGCTTGAAATGATGGAAGAGTGAAGAAGTTTAGCTCAAGAATGCTTGGTTTTACTCCAATCCAAATCTGCCATGAGAGAGTCCTTGGATGAAACAGTAATGGAATGGCTTTACAGTTGAGAAAGAGTGCTCGAAAGTGCTTCCAAATGGTTGCAAGATGATGAAACAAGGAAGCAATAATCGTGCCCTTTGAAAGTTTGAGCATAATTTTCAAAAAGCAAAAATGGTGTGTTTGAGAGAAATGGATTTTTCTGTCTTGGAATTGTGGCTGCTAGGGTTCTGTTTGACAGAAAATGTGATATATATTGGCTGTTTAAGGTTGGCTAATCATGGTTAGTGGTAATGTAATCCCAATTTGCCAAAATGACATGCTTTGACAAAATTGCTAAAAAACAATCCAAGTTGGTATGGGATGTAAGTCTGCACGAAATTGGGCCTCCAACTCAACCAAAACATCATTTCAGAACTTATTTGAATGGCAAAATGTGTTGGAAGTGGTTAATTCAAAAGTTCATTTTTGCACCACACTTGAAATTAATTCATGCAAGTCCAAAAAGGCCATTTTGATTTGTGAAGTTTTGGTGAATGATGATGACATATTTGGAAAGAGGGGATCAAATGTGACTTGTTGCAAAAAACACCACCCAAATTGGCCAAATGGTTTGAGAGATATGGCCTTTTGAAGTTCAAAAATTTTGGAGAATGAATTGATCATAACTTGCCAACCATACATGGGAAATGAGTGTTCTTGGACTTTTTGAAAATGGGAGAACAAGATCTTCAACTTTCATGTTGGGCAAAAATTCATTTTGAAGCTTGTATCATGATGTAAGTTTAGGATCAAGAAGTTTCCATTTTTGGCAAATTCCAATTACAGGTCAACTTTCTATTTCTGGAAATTTCTTGTCTGACTTTATTTTCTTCACTGTGGATGCTTTAAATGATATATGAAGCTTATATAGACATGAATGAGACCTCTCAGACCAAATCCCATCATCAAATCACTGATTAAATGGACAGTTGACCAAGGTTGACTTCAGTTGACTTTTTTAGAGTTTTGCTTGACTAAACCATGCTCTGATGAATTCCAAACCCTAATTCCTTGAGATCTTGATTCAAAATGATGTCACAACATATAAGAACTCTTGATTATTGATCATGGTGCCCAAATTCTTCAAGAATGGCCACCATCCACTGTTATGACTGACTTGACTGATTTTGACCTAATTGGCTTCATCTGCAAGTAACATGGTTAGAATGACAATATTTTTGTACTTTTTGGTTAGTAAATATATGAAAAGCAATGGTATACAAATGCAAAACATGCTTGGTGATCAAGAACCACACTCACAAGGTGACCCACCCACTAGGAGGGAAGCTAGGGCATGCAATGATCCTTGAGGCCATGGTATGATATGATATGGGCCATGAGGGATCTTAGGGCCAAAATTGGGGTCTTACAGATATAAGTCCATATATTGGCATTTTGTTTCCTGTTTTGTTTTGAGGAGTGAGATATAAGTCCATATATTGGCATTCTGTTTCCTATTTTGTTTTGAGGAGTTAGATATAAGTCCATCTATTGGCATTCTGTTTCCTGTTTCGTTTTTAGGAGTCGGATCTAAGTCCATATATTGGCATTCTGTTTCCGTTTTGTTGTTTGGAGTCGGATCTAAGTCCATATATTGGCATTCTGTTTCCATTTTGCTTTCAGGAGTTGGATGTAAGTCCATATATTGGCATTCTGTTTCCTTGTGGTTCTCTTTTGAGACCTTGTTTATATGCTTTTGCCTTGTGCTTGCTCATTCCAAAGGAACTTACTTGGATCATCTCTATGATCTCGAGAAAGGAATTCCTGTTGTGGTTCTATCCCTTAGCCATCACCATTAACCTTTTCACTCCATCTTCACTCAAACCAAAAACTTTTTGTGCAAACATTTGACTTGTTTTCAAAACTAGAAACCTAGGCCTTATGCCTTTGATTTTCAAACTTTCTTTTCATAATACTCATTGTGAATTGACTCATTAAGTCAACTTTGACCATTTTGTACATACTTCTAATTGGTTAATGCAACCCACTCAAATGCTTCTTTTGTGGTTTCAATGACCATGTTCTTAATCAAAATTTTCATAACCTTTAGCTATTAGGTTTGAGTTATCTTTGTGGTAGATATAATACTCACCTTTGTCCTTAGTGATTGAATTGTAAGACTTCCATGCTTATTATAGGGTTAACCCCTCACTAGCATGTCGAAGCTATTCTCACATGGTGGACTTGTGGTTTTTCAGGTTGAGTTTTCTCCATTTGATAACAAAAGACCTTAAGGCTTTTGGACCAATCAATCCACTCATTTGTTTTGAAATCTTTTACCCGAACTACGAGGTTTTGATCCTTATCTTTCATGAGAAGGTACGTAGGCAATGGGTTTATCCATCCAAACACAAAATGTAAATAAATTTGTATATTCTTTTCTTATCTCTTCAATCATGTTTGCAAAAATAAATTTCATAAACAATAACCTTTTGCAACAAGCGTGAAAAGGGCTCTTTAGGAGTACCTAGGATGCAGTGGGTGCCTAACACCTTCCCTTTGCATAACCAACCCCCTTACCCAGATCTCTGAACTTCTTTTACTAGTTTTGTTTGTAAAACTTTATAGGTTTTTGTTCGCTTTCTAACCATTCCTTTGGATAAATAGAAGTGCGGTGGCGACTCGACCTTGTATGATTTACCTTGGATTTAGTCAATATCTCCAATGGTAACGAATACACCACTACAAGGTCGACGCAACTTGTGGCATTCAGGCAAATTTTCCGACATTTAGGTCGATGCAACTTGTGGCATTCAGGCCAATTTTCCGGTATTCAGACCGAAGTGGCATTCAGGCCAGTCTCTCGGTGTTCAGACCGATATTAATAATCTCATATCTTCTGATGCTCGGATCGAAGTCATTTCCAGTATTCAGACTGATGAGCGGCATTCAGGCCATGGGTATTTCTGTGTACCATTTATTTTGGTATCCATGTTAACATTCTTTTTCGGTATTCAGACCGACTCTCACCGTACCAGACGAATTCTTCTTTCAGGACCACCTCTTTGCCGATTCTGACAGGCATTGTTACTTCACTTCACTCCAGTGCAAATTTTCAGGCTTTTATTGTATTTAACCACTCTTCACCCTGATCATTTGAAAGTCGAGGCTATTCATATCGACAGGTTCACAATGGATTGAATAGGGGCAGCTGTAACACCTCAAAATATGCCCTCCTCTTCTTGAGACTAGTTTGACACATTGCATTTCATGCTTAGAGCATTAGGCATTTCATTTTGCATATCAAATGGAAATAAGAAGGTCATCCTCCAAAGTCTTTTCAAAGGATGGAGAAGTTACATGATTCAAGCCTGAGGGTCTCTATGAATTGATGATCAACCATCTGAGGGCATGGGCTTCAATTAGGGTTTCTTGGTTCTTCAAAGGTCTTGAGAATTCTCTTGTCTGCAAGGATATATTACCATCATCATGGTTCTATCATCATCAAGGGTTTCATAGTTCATTCTCCAGTTCCTTTGGATTAGGGTTGTGGCCTCTGGTCAACCTTAATCAATGCCATTCTTCCAACTAGGGTTTGTCAAAGAGATGAGGTATTTTTTTGGGATGAAGATCACATGGTTATCATGAGGAGATTACATGAGCTAGGGTTTAATTTTTGAGCAATTTCCCCAAGTGGTAGAGGTTCAAATTGATCAAGGCATTTCAAGGTCATCTGAGGACCAAAAAGTCAACTATGCAATCAACTGAGGGCTATGAGGTGGGGAAATGAGTTGAGACACCTCAATCATGGTCAAATGGGGTCCATTCATCATTTTAAACATCCATCTTGAAGATTCAAAGGTCATGGCAAAAGTTACTAAAAATGGAAAGTGACCTATAATTCAAAGTTTCCAAATTTGGCAAGTTTTTGGTCCACTTTCAACTTGACTTTTCAATATCAAATATGTTTCAAATAGATTTTTGGTGAACATGAAAGTTATAGATCTTTGTCTCCCCTTTCTAAAAAGTCCTAATTCATGTCCATATGATGATTGGTTGAGGAGTTATGGTCATTTGATCACAAGGTGTGCATGGAAATTCAAAATGGCATAACTTTTGATACAATGCTCCAAATTGGTTCATTCTTTTGGCAAAGTGTTTCTCATGTTCAAGACATCTCAAATGTGCTTTTGCCATGCATGGGAGAGGCTTGTATGCTCATTATTTCACACATGTGCAAATTGGAGGAAATATTCAACATTCATTTTTGGCTTAAGATGCAAGCAAACAAATAATCAAATCATGACCATTGGATGTTTTTAAGTGGATTGGAAGCTCAGCATGGGATATTGCACGTGTATTATGGGCATGGTAGCTCATTTTACATTTTTGCAATTTGCTTCATATCTCACTAATCATGATTAGTACATGGAAAAGAGGATTAGCATTGTGATTAGCATGAGATATAAATAGCCAAACCCTAATTGTAACTGCCATAACTAACTTTTGTGATTTGCTCTCTCTTTGAATCTTCATTTTTCTCACACAAACCTCAAATATTCTTGCATATTCTTGATCCTTATCCTTCACTGATCAAGAATCATCATTTGTTTGGAGCAATTCAGCCAGAATTTGAGCAGATCAAGAGCATGAACATGGCGATGGATTTTGGAAATTGAAGTGGATTCAAGTGTTTTCAACCATTGCTTATTGCTTAAAGCTTCAAAGGAGGTGCATAGGAGTGGATCTGGAGCATTGGAGCTCTTGAGAACGCGTGAACAGAAACTTCCATTTCTAGGTGATGCAATTTTCATCCTCTCCTTTTGTTGATTTTAGGTTATAGACTTGTAGATCTCATTGAGTAGAGCACGTACATATGTTTGGAATTGAAATTGGCTGAGTACTGAGAATGTTAGGTTGAATGTAAGTTTAGATCTAGAAACTTCTCCTCTTCGATCTGAAAAATCTAGAAGGAATTAGGACATCTCCATTAGCATATTTGGATTCAGCATTGAAAGAGGATTCGAACGGTATAGATTTCGTGAATTTTTGGAAATTCTCACGGCGGAGCTACTGTGCATCTCGCCGGAGAAGACGACCGGAGCTGCAGCTCCGGCGTCTGTATGTGGTTAGGGTTTTGATTACATGTGAGCCATGTGTGCGCTTGCTTGGATGATCGATTGGCTGAGAATCCTTTGACTGAGCCACGCGTGCCTTGGACTGCGGATTGGGCTGATGACATTGTTTAATGAAACGGCGTGTTTTGATCATTTGAATGTGGACCTTTGATCTTGAGCGTGCGTCATATCCAACGGTTGTGATATTTTCTGAGTTTATTCAAATTATTGTATTTCCCTCCATTTTTGTTTGGTTATTCAATTGTTTTGGTTGTTTTGTAAAATTCATTAAAAATACAAAAATAGTCCAAATGAATCCCATGTTTTTTTTCATGGTTTTGTATGGATGTCTACCTTTTTATGGTGCTGATTTCATGATTTTTGGATGTCTGGATTTTTATTTGGAGATTTTTGAATTGATGTTGTGCCAAATTGATAAAGTGTATTCAATGCATTGTGAAATCCTCATTTTTGAGCCATTTGATCTAATTTTTTGCATACATGATCTTCATATATGACATGAATTGTTGGTCACTGGTTTGGAATTTTCCTCACATGTTATCATTGTTTTTGACACATAGAGAATAATGTGACAATTTGTGTCACATTTTTGGCATTGAATTGGTGCATTTTTATTCACATTGCATTTGCATCATTATGCACTTGATTTTTTGCACATTGAACATTCGTGACATGAGGAACTTGTATAAAAAATCTCAAAGTCATTTCAGGCATTTCTGATTTGATTTGAATTTTCTAAATTGGAAGTTCATTTTGTGCCTATTTTCGGTCATCGCATGGCATAAGCAGTTAGAGGCATTTGATTTTTGATTTGATGCTGGTCCTTTTGAGGATATTTTGAGGAGTGTTTGAATGTGGAATGAGTAGAAGATTGGGTTCTTTTTTGGTCATTTGGTTAGTTTTTGAATTCATCTTTTATGCCTTTGTTTGTTGGTGTTTTGTTGTGTTGTTTAAATGCACATAAACTAACTTTGTCTTGTGTTTCAGGTTTGGATACTCATCATTGATCTTGTGAGATGCAAATGCATTTGAGTTCTAACCTATGTTTGTTTTGTAGGATTTAATTGATGTGGTGAACTCATGAGCTCATTTAAGTGCTAGGACACTCATGCATTGAATTGCAAAACTGTGGGAGAGTTTCACTGTTTGTTTGCCGGTTGTATAACTGAAGTACTAACTGTTTAGTCTTTGTACAGGTACCTTAGTTGCTTGCTTGCTTTAGCTCTTGATTGAGCTTTGGGTTGTGGTTGATACACCACTCAGGTAGTTAGCTTCTTACTTCATGTAGTCTGAAGTCCTGTCACCTTTTTGGCAGGCATTTTGCTGGCAAGTCCTCCTTCAGAGGCTCTGTTTGTGTGTGTTTAAAATTGTGCTCAAAGACCTTCAAGGAGAGGCATGTGATATTTGATAAGACCTCCAAGAGTAGAGGCAATTGACGGATAAAAGGGATTCAGTGTGTCGTTCTTTATGCTCGCACTACGTGCTGATGCTTCTGAACATGTGACCCAGATCTTTGTCCAGAGTCGGTCAAGTGGAATAGGATCCCATTCTCTGGATCCCCACGTTTTCTTTGTCATGACCTCACCCTGGCCAGGGTTAAGAGCATTAGGTCTCATCCTCATTACCATTTTGATCTGCTCACCCTGACGTTCAATGTCAGTGGTTAAGAGCCCAATTGATCACCCTTACAGTTTGGCTTGTTAGTCGAGGTTGATATGACCCCTCTTGACTAAAGCCCACCCATTGTTTGGGCCTCTTGTATGGATATAGTGTGTGATGCTTGTTCACTTGTACTGGTGTGTTTATCTGCTTTCCTCTTCTCGTCTCCATTTCTGTAGGAGTTGTATGATTGCTTTCTGAGGAAGTTGAATGCATGTTAGAGACCTCAAATTAGGGATATTTGATTGCATGACAACTATTAGGCTCGAGTCTTAGTCTCCCTATTAGTTTGTTGTCTCCGTGGTCTCTGGTTAGGAGAGTGTTTTACCCCTGTTAAGGGGAACTACGTCGCCCTGATTCTCATACCAGATGAGATACGTAGGCAGGAGGTTGTGAGCAATCTCTCCGGGCACCCTTTTGTTTTTTTTTGTGTTTATTCACCCTTTTTCTTTTTTGCTGTGTTGTCTTGTGTGTGTTCACCCTCTTCTTTGTTTTGGTGTGAGTACTTGTTTGTCCAGCGTGGGCGTGTGTGGTATGTTTATACCTTGGGGATTTCTTCTGTTATTATACAGGGTTCATTTATGACGGTTGTCATTCATATGGGGGTTCATCCTTGGGGTTCATTTATGACGATTGTTAGTCACTTTGGGATTCATCCTTGGGGTTCATATTGGGGATCATTTGTGGTGTTTGTTATTCAATTGGGGTTCATATTCGGGGTTCATTTGTGATTGTTATTGTTGGGAGTCGGATGTAAGTCCATGTATTAGCATTCTGTTTCCTGTTTGTTTGTTATTGTGGGGAGTCGGGTGTAAGTCCATGTATTGGCATTCTATTTCCTTTTGTTCTGTTGGTGTTAGGAGTCGGAAGTAAGTCCATGTATTGGCATTCTGTTTCCTGTTGAGTGTGTCTTTTGACGTCTCAGCGTCCCTTTTCGATGTCTTGTTTCGGCGTGCGTTAGCCGAGCTACGAGTGCTCTGATTCTCCTCTGGATAGAGAAGATACGTAGGCATAGGACGCGATGTCTTAGCGAGCATGTCTCCCATCCCCGAACTACGTTGACTCTGATGTTTGTTTCTAACAAACTACGTAGGCCCAGGATGCGATATCATGCCGAGTCCACTTCCTCCGTTTTCTTTCTCTTCCCCACCTGTTTATTATTCCAGTTTGTGCAGTTTTTTTGAGCAGTTTATTAGCAACCCTTTTCTTAATCTTCGAGCTATCTTTTGAGCGTGGATCCCGTCGAGTACGGCGGACGTGAGGGGTGCTAACACCTTCCCCTTGCGTACCTGACTCCCGTACCTTGTAATCTCTGGTCGTAAGACCGTTCCTTTCCCTTTCTTAGGTTAGTCCTGCGCTCCCTTTCCGTCATAGGATGAATAGCGTCGGTGGCGGCTCTGTATTTTCCCGTCGGTTGTTTTTCGCGTTGCGACAGGAACCATTGTCATGCTTGCTCTTATCTTCTCTTGGCCATATCTATGTACATAGGGTCTCCTAGAAGCTTTAGACCTTGTGTTAGTTACATATTTTTGTGCTTTTGGTTAGTAAATAAAATGGGAAAAGCAAATGATATACAATTCAAACATGCTTGGTGATCTCAAACCAACTCACAAGAGATCCCACCCCAAAGGGTAAGGAGCCAAGATGCTTATGATCCTTGAGGCAATGTAAATGCAATGTTATGATGTCATGAGGGATCTTAGGGTCAAAATTAGGGTCTTACAGATGCCCCTATTTAAGGTCATTCTTGCCGGAGAAGTGAAGGTTAAAATCTTCGTCTCGACGAGGTATAATGGGCTTAAATAATAACATTGAGACGAATTTTGGTCCCTAAGAGACCTCATGATGCAAATGTATGTATGCAAAAAGGTAGTACTCTGTGGTGATATGTGTCCACAAAGAGAAAAGAAATTAGGAGAAACTGACAATCCATATGAGTAATACGGTCAATGGGACAGAGACTCTGGGGGACTCCAATGGGGATAAGAAAGGGAATAAAAATGCGTGAGTAGGTCACGACTTAGAACTTGCTGAGAGACAGGAACAAAATTCCATGAAAATAAATCAATGGAAAGACTCGAGCTGACTCAAAGGTGCATGTATCGGGGAATATACCAATACAACAAAACTATCCACAAAGGACACTTCAGATGAAAATACGGACTCATATGGGGAGAAATCCACTGAGGGACTTTGCTGAGAAATGTCCAAACATGACCCATCTGAGGAAAAAACAGGATGAGGTATTACCGGTTACTGGGTAGTAAGCTCAAGGAGACATGTGATCGCAACACCAGTATAAGGGTGAGAGAACAACATGCTCGGGGAGAATGTATATCTAAGACCGGTATGAGGGTGAG